>NC_090375.1:71462624-71763782 GCF_036365525.1 Heterodontus francisci
CATCAGCAAAGTAGTAGAAGGGGTCATCGACAGTCCTATCAAGAGGCATTTACTGACTAATAATCTGTGCACCAATTCACAGTTTGGGTTCCGCCAGGACCACTTGGCTGTAGACCTTATTACGGCCTTGGTCCAGACATGGACTAAAGTGATGAATTCCAGAGGTGAGGTGAGAGTGATTGCCCTTGACATCAAGGCAACATTTGACTGAGTGTAGTATCAACGAACCCCAGTAAAATTGAAGTTAATGGGAATCACGGGGAAACACTTCACTGGCTGGAGTAAGACCTAGCACGAGGGAAGATGGTTGTGATTGTTGGAGGCCAATCATTTCAGCCCCTGGATATCACTGCAGATTTTCTCATGGTAGTGTCCTAGACCCAAACATCTACAAAGCTGTTCATCAATTATATTCTCTCAATTTTAAGGGCAGGAGTTCGAATGTTCACTGATGATTGCACTGCAGTGCTCAGCTCCATTCACAGCTCCTCCAATAATGAAGCAGTCTGTGTCCACATGAGCAAAACCTGGACAATAATCAGGCCTGTGCTAATAAATGGCAAATAACATTCAAGCACTGACCATCTCCAACAAGAAAGAATCTTAACCAACTTCAGTTGACATTCAACAGCGTTACCATCATCAAATTCCCCCACCATCAACATTTTTGAGGTCACCATTGTCCAGAAACTTAACTAGATCAGCCACATAAATATGTGGCTAAAAGAGCAGGTTTGGGTATTCTTTCTTTGGTATTCTGCAGCGAGTCACTCAGCTTCTGATTCTCCAAAAGCTTTCCACCATCTACAAGGCAAAAGTCAAGGGTGTGACGGATCCAATTGCCTGAATTAGTGTAGCTGCAACATCACTCGAAGCTTGAGAGCATCCAGGACAAAGCAGCCCACTTGATTGGCAGCCTATCCATCTCGTTGATCATTCTCTTCCTTCACCACCGGTGCACTGTGGCTACAGATATACCATCTACAACATGCACTGTAGCATCTCGCAAAGTCTTCTTCAACAGCACCTTCCAAATCCGTGACCTCTACTGCTTAGAAGGAGGGCAGCAGATGTATGGGAACATTACCACTTGCAAATTCCCCTCCAAGTCACACATCATCCTGACTTGAAAATGTATCACCGTTCCTTCATCATCGCTGGACCAAAATCCTGGAACTCCCTTCCTAATAGAACTGTGGGTATACCTACACCACAGGGACTGCAGTGCTTCAAGAAGGTGATTCACCACCATGTTCTAAAGGGAAATTAGGGATAAGGAATAAATGCTGGCTTTGCCAGTGAAGCCCGCACCCATGAACGAAAAAAAAGAAAAAAAAGTCATATCAGTGCATGGAGTGCTAGCTTTAGCCAAGCACAGTTTAGCCAAGCTTTAGCCAAGCACTGTAGAAAGAGGAGCAAATGGCACTTTCACCTTTCTTGTCATTCTTCAATGATAACAAAGTCCGAATGTAGGTGTTGCTTGTAATGGACAAGCTGTTTATAAAATGGTCTCCTTTATTAGTTTCGAAAGAACTTGCATTCATATAATGCCTTTTATGTCCCCAGGTTATTCCATAGTTCTTCACACCCAGTGAAGGACCAAATAATCTGTTTATCATATTGTTGGTGGGATAAATGTTGGCCATGCCACCTGGAGAACTCCCCTGATCTTCCGATATTGCCATGGAATTTGTTTACATCCACTTGAAAGGATAGGCAAGACGTCATTTTAACATACAGGTATAGAAATTTGGCTTTCAGGCCTAAGCCTTAAATTTGATGGGCAGGAGTGCATTCTCATTGTGAGCTGTAAGCGTTCCACCCGTTATATTGGTGTAGGTAAAGAAATTGGCATCCAGGGTCCATTCTCATCCTCACAGAATTAGATTTTTTACAATGTTACTTCAGTTCTTGTCTTACTGTGTCTCTCTGAGTCATTACCTTAAACTTTATGATATTTGCTACTTCGTAGACCCTACACTTACTTCCCTTATCTGTTCTGAATATTTTCGCTTTACTCGATCTAGCGGTGATTCCTCTGTTACAAAAGCAAAATACTGTGGATACTGGAAATCTGAAATAGAAACAGAAAATGCTGGAAATACTCAGCAGGCCTGGTAGCATTTGCAGAGAGAGAAAAAAAGTTAAAGTTTCAGGTCGATGACCTTTCATTATCTGGAGTATTTGAAATCTCCCATGATTATTATTCTATGCCTTTTACTCATTTCATAGATTTGCCTACCTTTTTCTTTCACCATTTACCTTCCACCAGTAGGAGGTCTGTAGTGTATCCCCATTAGCAGATTGATCACTTCTTATCCTTTATTTCATTCCATATGGATTCTGTTTTTATTTTAATGTTAGTTAAATCCTACGTTTCTACTGTCATTGTTATGTCTAATTAGCTATTCCATCACCCCTTCTTGCTTCCCCATCCTTTCTAAATACATTATGTGCTGAAATACTTAATGACCAAACCGGTTATTCGTACAGCATGTTTCAGTTACCCCTACTATATCTGGTTGCTTTCTATCAATTATTATAACCAGTTCCTCTATTTTGTTTTGGACATTGGATACAATGCTGTCATGGCAATTTAATTTGTTTTTAATAAAAGTTCCTCTTGATTTACTTTTAAAATTATTTTTTATATATATATATATATATATATATATATATATATATTACATAACTTAATCTGATCTCTGACCATTTGTTATACTTATTCCTTTCCTTGACCTGACCTTTACTCTCATTTCTTTTTCTTCAAGCTACTGTTATTTGTGCCACCTCTCTACCCATGTCTTACTAGTTTGAAATCTTATCCATAGCCTTATTTAACCTTTCCTGTGGGCTGTTGCTATCGGTGCAGTGGCCCAAATTTCGAGTTCTCTTTGCCAGTGAGCTGCACAGGGATTCCCATTCGGTGAGCCGTGGACACCTAATGCGAGTCCCCAAGCAGCTCACTGGCTGAAATTGTGATGTGGTTGAGTTAGGAAGTATAATGCTTTGTAAATAAATGTAAGACTGAGTAAATATTGGCTTCAATACTATCCTTCACCAACTGGCTTTCTGAATAGAACATGGTACCAGAGAATGGTTGCCTAAAGGTGAAGATTGGAAGCTAAAAGGAAATTAGAAAGAAAACTACAATCCTAATAGCCATTGTGAGAAATGGCAGAAAGCAAGTGTAAATTGTTGGGGTATGATTGCCCTCTGATGTTCTCAAAGTCTGAACCTTATGACCAGTGGAAGAATGAAGTGGATATGGGTTACGTCCCTACCAACGAGGAAACAAGGTATGGCCTTGGAATTGTTGCTTCCTACCAGAGGCAAAATCAAAAGTAAAGTATCTATGAGCTGGGTGCCAGTTAGTTCGATACTGATATAAAAACAAGAAACGCTGGAAATACGCAGCAGGTCTGGCAGCATCTGTGGAGAGAGAAGCAGAGTTAACGTTTCAGGTCAGTGACCCTTCTTCAGAACTAGGGGGGAGGGCGGGGGACAAGAGATAACGAAAGAGATGTTCATAGGACAAGGTCACAGAATAACTGACCAGAAGGTCATGGAGCAAAGGCAAACAATATGTTAATGGTGTGCTGAAAGACAAAGCGTTAGTACAGATAGGGTGTAAATGGACTGAAAACTGAACATCCACAAGCACAAACATGAAAAAAACAATGGGCAGGTACAGTAGAAACAAACTGAACAAACTAAAATAAAATAAACACAAAAAAGAAAAAAGAAAAAATAACTAAAAATAAAAGTAAAATGGGGGGCCCGTCATGCTCTGAAATGATTGAACTCGATGTTCAGTCCGGCAGGTAAAGCGTGCCTAATAGGTAAATGAGATGCTGTTCCTTGAGCTTGCGTTGATGTTCACTGGAACACTGCAACAATCCCAGGACAGAGATGTGAGCATGAGGACAGGGGTGTGTGTTGAAATTGCCAGCGACCGGAAGCTTGGGGTCATGCTTTTGGACTGAGCGGAGGTGTTCCGCAAAGTGGTCACCCAGTCTCCATTTGGTCACCCCAATGTAGAAGAGACCACATTGTGAGCAGCAAATACAGCATACTAAATTGAAAGAGGTACAAGTAAATCGCTGCTTCACCTGTAAGGAGTGTTTGGGGCCTTGGATAGTGAGGAGAGAGGAGGTAAATGGGCAGGTATTACACCTCCTGCGATTGCAGGGGAAGGTGCCGTGGGAAGGGGACGAGGTGGTGGGGTAATGGAGGAGTGGACCAGGGTGTTGCAGAGGGAACGATCCCTTTGGAATGCTGACAGGTGAAGGGAGGGGAAGATGCCTTTGGTAGTGGCATCATGCTGGAGGTGGCGGAAATGGCGGAGGATGATCCTTTGGATATGGAGGCTGATGGGGTGGAAAGTGAGGACAAGGGAAACCCTGTCGCGGTTCTGGGAGGGAGGGGAAGGGGTGAGGGTAGATGTGCAGGAAATGGGCCGGACATGGTTCAGGGCCCTGTCAACCACAGTGGGGGGGATTCCTCGGTTGAGGAAAAAGGAAGATATATCAGAAGCGTTGTCAAGGAAGGTAGCATCATCAGAGCAGATGCGTCGGAGACGGAGAAACTGGGAGAATGGAATGGAGTCATTACAGGAGGCAGGGTGTGAAGAAATGTAGTCGAGGTAGCTGTGGGAGTCAGTGGGCTTATAATGAATATTAGTAGACAGCCTATCCCCAGAGATGAAAACAGAGAAGTTGAGGAAGGGGAGGGAAGTGTTGGAGATGGACCTTGTAAAGGTGAGAGAAGGGTGGAAAGTAGAAGAAAAGTTCGGGGCAGGAGCAGGAAATGGCACCGATACAGTCGTCATTGACCCGGAAAACGAGTTGGGAGAAGGGTCCTGAGTAGGAATGGAACAAGGAATGTTCAACATATCCCACAAAAAGACAGGCATAACTAGGGCCCATGTGGGTACCCAAAGCAACACCTTTTCAAGAAATGTTTGACATATCCCACAAAAAGACAAACATAACTAGGGCCCATGCGGGTACCCATAGCAACACCTTTTCAAGGAATGTTCGACATATCCCACAAAAAGACAGGCATAACTAGGGCCCATGCGGGTACCCATAGCAACACCTTTTCAAGGAATGTTCGACATATCCCACAAAAAGACAGGCATAACTAGGGCCCATGAGGGTACCCTTAGCAACACCTTTTCAAGGAATGTTCGATATATCCCACAAATACTGATGATGGTTTGGATCTTCTTTTACAGTTCTTGGATGAAATGTAAAAGAAAGATGATCTATTAAATGCCTATGAGGTATGATCAGACTTTGACAGACTCTGGAAATCATATATAATATTTGCTAGTTCCGAAGAAAGGTCACTGACCCGAAATGTTAACTCTGCTTCTCTTTCCACAGATGCTGCCAGACCTGCTGAGTGGTTCCAGCATTTCTTGTTTTTATTTCAGATTTCCAGCATCCGCAGTATTTTGCTTTTATTCTGGAAAACATATGGTTATTCAATGGAGGAATATATCATGGACTTTAAAAGGCAGTATAAAAGATTGAGGAAATTCAATTTAGAGACCTGCAGTTCAGTGCGAGCATTTAAATTGCTGGATTGTGCAAAAGTGTTGCAAATGGACAGGCTCCGGGTTCTAACTGGTATTTGTTTCTCAGAGAGAGACTCCCTGTTGGATCAAATATCTGCTGCATTGAAAAAAATTTCTGGGGAGACAGTAATTTCTTGCAGTGTTGATGGAACAAATGAAACATTCCGTGGTGACACAAAGAATGGAGGACTCAATGGTTGCTGGACTTTGAAATGGTCCAGATGCAGGTCTCAGTACAATGGAAGGGTTGATAACAGGTGGAATGAGGATGAAAGCAACTTTAGTAGATCTGGCTATTACAAAAGAAGATAGAATTGGAACAGCAATAATAGGGAAATGAATCTCAGGATTGCCCACGGATCAGTTAATAGGTGCTTCAGGTGTGAGTTAAAAGCATCACCAGTGTCTACAGCAGGTGGTGAGGGAACCAAGAAGAGGGAAAAATGTACTTGACTTCGCCCTCACCAATCTACCTGCTGCAGATGCATCTGTCTATGCCAGTATTGGTAGGAGTGACCACCGCACAGTCCTTGTGGAGATAAGGTCCCGTCTTCACATTGAGGATACCAACCATCGTGTCGTGTGCTGAATGGGATAGATTTCAAACGGATATAGCAATGCAAAACTGGGCATCCATGAGGCGCTGTGGGCCATCAGCAGCAGCAGAATTGTACTCAACCACAATCTGTAACCTCATGGCCTGGCATATCTCCCACTCTACCATTACCATCAAGCCGGGGATTCAATGAAGAGTGCAGGAGGGCATGCCAGGAGCAGCACCAGTCATACCTCAAATTGAGGTGTCAACCTGGTGAAGCTACAACCCAGGACTATTTGCGTGCCAAATAGCGTAAACAGCATGCGATAGACAGAGCTAAGTGATCCCATAACCAACGTATCAGATCTATGCTCTGGAGTCCTGCCACATCCAGTCGTGAATGGTGGTGAACAATTAAACAATTAACTGGAGAAGGTGACTGCACAAATATCCCCATCTTCAATGATGAGGGAGCACAGCACATCAATGCAAAAGATAAGACTGAAGCATTTGCAGCAATCTTCAGCCAGAGGTGCTGAGTTGATGATCCATCTCGGCCTCTTCCTTAAGTCCCCAGCATCACAGATGCCAGTCTTCAGCCAATTCGATTCACTTCACATGATATGAAGAAATGACTGAAGGCACTGGATACTGCAAAGGCTATGGGCCCTGACAATATTCCAGCAATAGTACTGAAAAACTGTGCTCCAGAGCTTGCCGAACCCCTAGCCAAGCTGTTCCAGTACGGCTACAACACTAGCATCTACCTGGCAATGTGGAAGATTGCCCAGGTATGTCCTGCACACAAAAGCAGGACAGGTCCAACCCGGCCAATTACTGCCCGATCAGTCTACTCTCAATCATCAGTAAAGTGATGGAAGGTGTCGTCACCAGTGCAATCAAGCAGCACCTACTTAGCAATAACCTGCTCACTGATGCTCAGATTGGGTTCCGCCACTCAGCTGACGTCATTATAGCCTTGGTTCTAACATGGACAAAAGAGCTGAACTCAAGAGATGAGGTGAGAGTGGCTGCCCTTGACATCAAGGCAACATTTGACAAAGTATGGCAGCAAGGAGCCCTAGCAAAGCTGGAGTCAATGGGAATCACTGGGAAAACTCTCCGCTGGTTGGAATCGTACCTAGCACAAAGGAAGATGGTGGTGGTTGTTGTCCTAAGCCTAACCATCTACAGTTGCTTCATCTATGGCCTTCAATCAAAAGGTCAGAAGTAGGGATATTTGCTGATTATTGCACAATTTTCAGCACCATTTGAGAGTCCTCAGATACTGAAGCAGTCCATGTAGAAATGCAGCAAGACCTGGACAATATTCAGGCTTGGGCTGATAAGTGGTAAATAACATTCGCGCCACACAAGTGCCATGCAATAACCATCTCCAACAAGACAGAATCTAACCATCTCCCCTTGAAATTCAATGGTATTACAATCACTGAATTCCCCACTATCAACATCCTGGGGGTTAACATTGACCAGAAACGGAACTGGAGTAGCCATATAAATACTGTGGCTACAAGAGCAGGTCAAAGGCTAGGAATCCTGAGGCGACTAGCTCACCTCCTGACTCTCATAGCCTGTCCACCATCTACAAGGCACAAGTCAGGAGTGTGATGGAATCCTCTCCAATTGCCTGGATGGGTGCAGCTGCAACAACACTCAAGAAGCTCGACACCAAAGCAGCCAGCTTGAGTGGCACTCCATCCACAAACATTCACTCCCTATACCACCGACGCACAGTGGCAGCAGTGTGTACCATCTACAAGAGCTACTGCAGCAATGCACCAAGGCTCCTTAGACAGCACCTTCCAAACCCGCGACCTGTACCACCTAGAAGGACAAGAGCAGCAGATGCATGGGAACACCATCACCAGCAAGTTCCCCTCCAAGCCACACACATCCTGACTGAGAACTATATCGCCGTTCCTTCACTGTCTCTGGATCAAAATCCTGGAACTCCCCTCCTAACAGTGTAAGTGTACCAACCCCATGTGGACTACAGCAGTTCAAAAAGGCAGCTCACCACCACCTTCTCAAGAGCAATTAGGGAGAGGCAATAAATGCTGGCCTAGCCAGTGATGTCCACATCCCATGAACGAATAAAAAAAATTACTTTCAGCAATGGACTCTGTGAAAGATATCATGTGAAATGCTGCCTGAAGTCTTAGCTGATCAACCAGAGTACAGGTTGACAACCACCCTGGCATGGGCAGTTCATGCAAAGAATTCACTTCAGATGGTTGGAGGGAATTGGACTATGGGCGAAATCCCAAATGGCCTTCTGTTCTGTGTGATAGACCTCTTGCTTTAGAAGGTTCATTAATTCCATTTTTTCTGCACATTTAAAAGCTTTATATGGAATTTCTTCAAGGCTGCGGTCTGGGAGAAGATGCAGAGAACATCGTATAAAACCATTCAAGACCAAAATTAATTTAGGAGATTTGGTGTATTATAAAAGAGAGGGTCATAGGGATGGAAAGGCCAATAGGTCGTGAGGGTAAGACAGTACTTATCAAACATGTCAATCAAACTATTCAGGTTCATTCCTCACGATTAATTGGGATTAATTCCAAAATCCTGGACTCTGATCAGCTGATATAAGTAAATGAGGCATCTTATACTGCAAATGCTCATGCATTTTGTGATGGAGGTCCTGAGGAACAGAATACTGCAGATCAGGGCTGGATAGTGGTAATGTGATTGATCATGATGCACATGACAGAGCTATTGCATCCAAAGGCCAATTGGCTAGAGTGAACAAAGAACAGTACAGCACAGGAACTGGCCATTTGGCCCTCCAAGCCTGCGCCGATCTTGATGCCTGTCTAAATTAAAACCTTCTGTGCTTCCGGGGACCGTATCCCTCTATTCCCATCCTATTCATGTATTTGTCAAGATGCCTCTTAAACGTCGCTATCATACCTGCTTCCACCACCTCCCCCGGCAGCAAGTTCCAGGCACTCACCACCCTCTGTAAAGAACTTGCCTCGCACATCCCCTCTAAACTTTGCCCCTTGCACCTTAAACCTATGTCCCCTAGTAACTGACTCTTCCACCCTAGGAAAAAGCTTTTGACTATCCACTCTGTCATGTCACTCATATCTTTGTAAACCTCTATCATGTCACCCCTCCACCTCCATTGTTCCAGTAAAAACAATCTGAGTTTATCCAGCCTCTCCTCATAGCCAATGCCCTCCAGACCAGGCAACATCCTGGTAAACCTCTTCTGTACCCTCTCCAAAGCCTCCACGTCCTTCTGGTAGTGTGGCGACCAGAATTGCATGCAATATTCCAAGTGTGGCCTAACTAAGGTTCTGTACAGCTGCAGCATGACTTGTCAATTTTTAAACTTTATGCCCCGACCGATGAAGGCAAGCATGCTGTATGCCTTCTTGACTACCTTATCTACATGTGTTGCCACTTTCAGTGACCTGTGGACCTGTACGCCCAGATCTCTCTGCCTGTCAATACTCCTAAGGGTTTTGCCATTTACTGTATACTTCCTACTTGTATTAGATCTTCCAAAATGCATTACCTCACATTTGTCCTGATTAAACTCCATCTGCCATTTCTCCGCCCAAGTCTCCAGCTGATCTATATCCTGCTGTATCCTCTGACAATCCTCATCACTATCCGCAACTCCACCAACCTTTGTGTTGTCCGCAAACTTACTAATCAGACCAGCTACATTTTCCTCCAAATCATTTATATATACTACAAAGAGCAAAGGTCCCAACACTGATCCCTG
This sequence comes from Heterodontus francisci, assembly GCF_036365525.1. Classification (NCBI taxonomy): domain Eukaryota; kingdom Metazoa; phylum Chordata; class Chondrichthyes; order Heterodontiformes; family Heterodontidae; genus Heterodontus; species Heterodontus francisci. Next base: position 71,472,510 of record NC_090375.1, read on the forward strand.
CGGAACACCACTAGTCACAGCCCTCCATTCAGAAAAGTACCCTTCCACTGCTACCCTCTGTCTTCTATGACCAAGCCAGTTATGTATCCATCTTGCCAGCTCACCTCTGATCCCGTGTGACATCACCTTTTTAACCAGTCTGCCATGAGGGACCTTGTCAACGGCTTTACTGAAGTCCATATAGACAACATCCACTGCCCTTCCTTCATCAATCATCTTCCTCACTTCCTCGAGTGACATATATTCCAGAGGGGTCTAATGAATGGAGGGACGTGACAATTGTGAGACATGCAGGAAAAGCTACAGGCAAGTTTAAATCTTGGTTGAATGTTCAAGATGATACTCAAAAAGTGAGGTCCATGGACTAGCAGAATAAGGTGAAAGAGTAGAGAGTAAGAAAGCATAGTGCAAGTCCTAATAGTGGGTCCGGAGCAACTCTTGGGTCAGAAAATGATCACATACAGGAGAAAGCCTCCGATAGTGTGAGAGGGAGATCTCACAGTAGTAGTCATACAGACATCGAAGTGCAAGTAGAGGCATTGGCTTTAATAGATTAGACAATAAAATGAAGGCTATAGAACAGTCTTGGAACAGAATTAGAAGCAGAAGTCCCCATGACTGTGAAGTTTTGGTGGCTGTCAATAAACTTGAGGATAAACTAATGAGAGGCAAACCAAAAGGAATTTGATAGTTGGAGAGAGTTGGAGTTCATTCTGAACCACCAGAAAAGGGCAAACAGTCTTGTCAAATCAGTGGATTTGTGCTCAAAAATTCCTTGCTGATGGGACTTGTAAGGTTAAAGTGAGGCTAGTTGTTAGGAGTTTTGAGGAGCGACTGGGTGATATAGATGTTAGAGTGGACTCTCCTACAGCTAGAAAAGTAATCTTGTAAATCTTTTTAGCTCTCTTAGCCACATATTCATGGGGGTGTAGATCAATAGACATAAAAGCTGTGTTACTTTTCAGAGAGAAGTGTTTCTGAAACAGCCCAAAGATGCATCAGATGCAGAAGGGAAAGTAAACAAATGAGTGTGTAACCCGATTGATGCTTCCAGATTGTGATATTTTTCGGTGAGGTCTACTTTACTGAAAATAGGTTGTGTTCAACAAAAAGCAGATCTCTCAATGTTTTATTGGTATCATAAAGGGAAACTTTCAGGCATCTTCCTGATGCATGTTGATGATTTCTTATGGGCTGGCACTGTGGAACTTGATAAATGTGTTATTAATATGATAAGAGTACAATTTAAGATTGGCAGTCAGGCTCTTGGGGCTTTTAAATATATTGGTTTAGCTATTAAGTAGAGTAGGTCTGGAATAACTTTAAATCAACAATCCTATTTAGAGAGTGTTGGTACCATCCTGTTTAGTCGTACTAGGTCATCACAGATAGATGACATTTTATCTCAAGAGACAGAGGAATTGTGAAGTTTGATTGGTCAGTTTGATTGAACTGGCTGTGGACTCAGACTAGACCAAATGCTAGTTTTGATGTGTTGGAGTTAAGTACTATGATGAAACATCCTAAAGTCGAAAATATTTTATAGGAAAGTAAAATGTTGAAAAAATAAAATCTGGAGAAATGAGTACTTAAGTTCCCAAACAAAAACAGAAATTCTCAACAGGGTTAGGCAGCATCTGTGGTGATAAAAACAGAGTTAACGTTTCAGGTCTGTGTGACTTTTCATCAGTTCCCATCCTTAGATGACACAAAGAACATGAAGCTAGTCATTTTTAGCGATGGTTCACTTGCTTACCTTCTGAATGGGTATTCGAGTGCAGCTGGTTTCATAGTATTTCTTATAGATGAAAGTGGGATATGTTGTCCTTTAGCTTGTTAAGCTAAGAACATAAAAAGGGTTGTTAAAAGTACTTGAGCTGCTGAAACACTGGCTGTTGTGGAGGCAGTGGCTATAGGATTCTATTTGTCATGAAGTCATTATGGCATAGAAGGAGGCCGTTCACCCCATCAAGTCCATGCCAGCTCTGTGTAGAGCAATCCAGTCAGTCCCATTCCCCACTCTTTCCACATAGCCCTGCAAATCTATTTCCCTCAAATGTCCATCCAATTTCCTTTTGAAATCATTGATCATCTCTGCTTCCACTACCCTTGTAGGCTGCGAGTTCTAGGTCATTACCACTTGCTCCATAAAGAAGTTCTTCCTCACACCCTCCCTGCGTCTCTTGCCCACAACCTTAAATATGTGTCCCCCAGTCCTTGCACCATCAGATAATGGGAACAGCTTTCTTATAGTCTACCTTTTTCTAAACCTGTCATATTCTTGTACACCGATATCAAATCTCCCCTTAATTTCCTTTGTTCCAAGGAAAATGATCCCAACTTCTCCAGCCTATACTTGTAGCTAAAATCCCTGATCCCTGGAACCCTTTTGGTAAACCTCCTCTGCACCCACTCAAGGACCTTCACATCATTCCTAAAGTGTGGTGACCAGAACTGGATGCAGTACTCTAGTTGTGGCCTAACCAGAGCTTTATAAAGTTCAGCATAGCTTCCTTGCCTATGTACTCAATACCTCTATTTGTGAAGCCCAAGATCTCATATACATGGCTAACCGCTCTCTCAAAATGTTCTGCCACCTTCCAAGATCTATGCACATGAACCCCCAGGTCCACCTGTTCCTCTTTAGAACTGTTTCATTAAGTCTATATTGCCTCTCCCTTTCCCTTCTTTCAAAATGCATCCCCTCACACTCTGTATTAAATTCCATCTGCCACTTGATTGCCCATTCTGCTAGCCTATCTATGTTCTGTTGCAGTTGATTGGTATCTCATCCTCATTGTCTGCCACACATCCAAGTTTGGTGTCATCAGCAAATTTTGAAATTTTACTCTGTATTCCAATATCCAAATCATTTATATATATCAAAAAAGTAGTAGTCCTAGCACTAAACCTTGGGGAACACCACTAGCATACTCCAGTCTGAAAAATAGATATTTACCGCAACTCTTTCTTTTCTGTCCTTAAACCAATATTTTTTATCCATGCTGACACTGACCCTCCTATTCCATGAGCCAAATGTCAAATATTTTAAGTGAAATTCTATACAAGATATGTAGATAATCACTCATTATGGGATAATGTACACTCTATGAAAAGTGAGAGTGAGAGAAGGTTAGGAATTGACCTTGCTGGCTTAAAACAAATGCTGGACAGAAAGGAAATCTCTAAAAGTGCATGGGTGGATATAAGTCATAAACTGTCTGATTGCACAAGTATTTCTTTTTCTAAATCAAATAAATCGTTAGAGGTCTTAGAGGAGGGTCATTTTGCAATGTAATGCTTTGTTCAGATTTGTTTTTTGATTTGATTTGTTTTGAAATTTTGGTTGTGCATATTAACTCTAACTTTTATTTAAAAGAAAAAGAAGGGAATCTATCAATTATAAATCAGTTGTGTTTAATTAGATGCAGGTGGAGGGCATTAATTGGGATTTCACTTGGGCACATATAAAGAGACACTTACTGAAACTGTGGTATGGTTGAGTTAGGAAGTGCATGCTTGTAATGTTTCACTCCATAAATAAATGTAAGACTGAGTAAAGGTTGTCTCCAGTACTATCCTTCAGCTGACTTTTCTGAGAAGAAAACCTATCATGATTGGGCAGCAGAAGGAAGCAACTGTTGCTGAAGGTTGTGGGAATGTGGATTTATGCTACCCAAGTATTTCAAGTACCTTGCTGTTTGTGGTATCAGCATGATGGGTTTCAAACTGCTTTCATTTCTACTGAACAGGGATGCTTTTGTAAAAGGATGAGAAGCTGATAAGATGGGAAAGTCACTCATCCATGCCTTAAGGGTTTGGGACATGTTTGGTCACTGCTTATATGTTTATAGTAATAGTCATTAAAGTGCTTGGAATTGAATCATTGGGAGAGAGTGATAAAGATGAGTGTATCTTGGCTACATGTTATCTGAAGTCTGCATTGTGTCTTTTAATGTATTGTAGTTTAGTGTTAGTATGGATGGAATGTACAAATCAAAGGTAGGATTGGTATCAGTTTAAAGCAAATTACTGTATGCTGGTGTTGGGCTGGAACTGTGAAGCTTGGTGCCTGAGTTCCTGTAGTGAATTGTGAACTCTATTATTTGTCTTTATGTTGGGTTTTCTAGAAACACACTGATTGCATTGGGACAGATAGGAGTGGAAAATACAATTATGTGGAGCTGGATCACCAAGGAGGAATGGAGGAGGGTGATAGTGTGATCAACTGTGAGAAATACCATGGGGAAATCAACATGCTTTCAGTCACAGAAGATGCCATTGTTGACTTAGACTGAAGTCCTTGATGCTTTGGATGTGTGAAAAGGATTCAAATTAAGTTGGGAGTTGATATATTCAAGGACCTTGCAGAGGAAAGGGTAGTTACAAATGTGGTAGTTGGAGAGAATAAAAGGATTAAGGAAAGGCTTTGAGAATGTTTGATTATGGTAGTTTTGAAAGGGTGGGTTGATGGTGTCCTAGCAGATGGGAGATATTGAGCTTTGAAGACAAAACTGAGGGCATATTGTACAGGCAGCTTTTTAAAATTTGTTTTGTGGGATGTGGGCATTGCTGGCTAGGCCAGCATTTATTGTCCATCCCTAATTGCCCTTGAACTAAATGACTTACTAGGCCATTTCAGAGGGCATGTAAGAGTCAACCACATTGCTGTGGGTCTGGAGTCACATGTAGGCCAGAGCAGGTAAGGATGGTAGATTTTCCTTCCCTAATAGTGAACCAGATGGGTTTTTACAACAATTGACAATGGTTTCACAGTCACCATTAGACTAGCTTTTTTTTTAAATTCCCAGAATAATTGAATTCAAATTTCACCATCTGCCCTGGTGGGATTCAAACCATGTCCCCAGAGTGGTAGCCTGGGTCTCTGGGTTACTAGCCCAGTGACATTACTACTATGCCAGCACCTCCTGACTATGGTATGATGGGTGAAGGATCACAGGAATGGGAATAAAGAGTAGAGCGTGTAGCCATAAAGGTTCAGAGGGTTTGTTTTTTTTCCCCTAAGGGTAGAGTGTGTTGGTAACAATCAGAAAGATTGTGATGAAGACAAGGAAGTAATTGGAGATAGCCTTGTTAGTAATCAAAACGTTAGAGGTTGCAAGCCTTGAGAATGGGGAGGCAGTGAGAAGTTGATATGGGGAATAAGATTGAAGGAAGCTATAAAGACTGAAAAATCAGAGGAGAGGGAACAAGGAGACTCAAAGCCAAGATTTAAATCAACAAGGAAGAGGATACATTTGATGCAGATGCTGAGAGGAAAAGAGTTTGGCAAGCAAAATCACTTTGAGGCTGAATAGAGTGACAGACAGTGAGAATCTTAAAAGAAAATTTGGGAGGGATATAAGTGGGTGAGGTGCCCGAAAGAGGAAAATGTGATGAACAAATAGGGAGAGAGACCAATGTGGAATATGACAATAAAAGCAACACCCTGGCCACAACAGTGAGGGTGCAGGTCATGATGAAGTGAAAGTTGAGGGGAATGAGTTGTTGATTTTGAACCAAGTTTCTATTAGGATTACTATGTCAAAAGTCTCAATTGCAGTAATGTTGTAGATGAGAAGGGCTATGCTTGCAAGGGGGCAACATTCTATAGGAAAACATTAAGGAGAATGCTGGAAGACCCGCAAGAGAAATTGGACAGGAAAGAGTTTAACCAGATTAACTTCTGGGAATGAATTGGGCAGGATGATTGTGGGGATGATATAATTAGGCTTGATGCTTTGAGAAAGCCAGAGGCTTCTGCAATGGAGGGGAGGCTAAGATGGAACAAAGAATTTACTTGTACTTCTTTCAATTTAGTATACTGTATTCGCTGCTCACAATGTGGTCTCCTCTACATTGGGGAGACCAAACGCGGATTGGGTTATTGCTTTGCGGAACGCCTCTGCTCAGTCCATAAGCATAACCCCAAGCTTCCGGTTGCTGGCCATTTCAACACCACCCCCTCTGCTCTCATGCTCACATCTCTGTCCTGGGACTGCTGCAGTGTTCCAGTGAACATCAACGCAAGCTCGAGGAACAGCATCTCATTTACCAATTGGGCACGCTACAGCCTGCTGGACTGAACATTGAATTCAATAATTTCAGAGCATGACTGCCCCCCCCACTTTATTTTTTAGTTTTTTTTTTAGAGATACAGCACTGAAACAGGCCCTTCGGCCCACCGAGTCTGTGCCGACCATCAACCACCCATTTATACTAATCCCATATTCCTACCACATCCTCACCTGTCCCTATCACCTACTTATACTAGGGGCAATTTATAATGGCCAATTTACCAACCAACCTGCAAGTCTTTTGGCTTGTGGGAGGAAACCGGAGCACCCGGAGAAAACCCACGCAGACACAGGGAGAACTTGCAAAGTTTAATTTTTTTTTTTTTTATTTAGGTTTTTTAGTGTGTTTTGTTTGTTTCTACTGTGCCTACCCACTGTTTGTTTTTTTTTAATGTTTGTGCTTGGAGTGCTTTGTGCTTTACAGTCTATTCACACCCTCTTTGTACTAACGCTTTGTCTTTCAGCACACCATTAACATACCATTTGCCTTTGTTTCATGACCTTCTGGTCAGTTATTCTGTGACCTTGTCCTATCAACAGCTTCTTTTTTTTTTTGTTATCCCCTGCCGTTTTACTTGCTTAAAATCTTTTACATTTCTAATATGTCAGTTCTGAAGAAGGATCACTGACCTGAAATGTTAACTCTGCTTTTCTCTCTACAGATGCTGTCAGACATGGAGTATTTCTGGCATTTCTTGTTTTTATTTCAGATTTCCAGCATCTGCAGTATTTTGCTTTTGTACAACGATAAGCCTAACTGCCTCCTTAAAAAATTTAAGCCTAGAATGGCAACCAGAGAGGTTGGCTGATGACCAACATCATGGACTGAATTCAATGAGCCCTCCAGTGTCGTAAAATTCTTTTGGGAGCGGCCCACCACAAACCCCGATGCTGAGAAGGCTTCGTCGCATTAACTGGCGGCGGTGTGGCCCTTGTGCAGCTACCCCACCCCGCCACTTGGCAGTGGGTCCTTCATTTCAATGCTAAAATTATGTTATCATTCAAATGAACCAACCTTGTCCCCGCTGCTGTCCCACGCCAATATTCTGGCCATCAGCCAGAACTCCTGCGCCTACAGAACTGTTAGGAGTTCTGAGGTGTGACACTGGTAGGGAGGGGGGAGGAGTGAAATCTTCAAGTTGAGAGGGATGTGGGAGTGGGGAAACCACTCTGATTTGTTGTGCAAATGGTGGGAAGAGGTTGAGAGGGTTAAGATTCAACATTTTCAAAAGTGTTTTTTCTGGGGGGAAATCTCAATTTATTAAATGAGAACTCATTTGGGGGTGGGGCAAGGAGAGAGGAATTAAAGATAAATTAAAATTTTCTGCACTTTCTACCAAAACAGCACCTTTAAACATGTAAATAAAAGTGAAGGGCCTGAAGCCCCATAAAAATGATGCTGGCACCTGTGCAGTGGTGCTGGATGCCATTGCCTGAGACAGAGTGGCTGCCCCCTCTACATCATTGGGGGCGACCGCTCCGCCCCCTCCATTTAAATGAGACCCCATGCGAAATATCGTGGGGGCTCAGTGATGGCGCATCCTGCTTTTCTTTGCCAATGTTTCATGCTTCCCTTTTTACCTGCCTAACTTCATAACTAATTCCCTTTAGCAGTTCACAAATACTAGATTTTTTTCTTCAGTGCCTAGGTAGTAATCCGGTGGAGTGAATCAATCATCTTTTACAGAATCTGCCTGACTTTCATTCCGCAATTGTCCATATATGTGGTGTTTGCAAGAGACAACATGTTTATCATTTTTGTTTGGAAAAGGGACATCAGCGGGTCAGAGCACAGAAAGGCTTCTGCATGCCTAATTTGACATCATGTACTGCACAAATGGTTGATCCTGGCACCTCAAAGACCGTGTACTGCTGTCCTCCAGGAAGTACCACGCACAGCAAATCTCCTTGTACCTATTTCTTGCACTGTTTATATCCACTTTGCCAGCAATTAAACGGGATGTTGGGTGTTAAACCACTCAGTCTCTAGCCCACAAATGTCACTTCATGTCACCATCTTGGGTTTCTTTGCATTTCATTTTGCCTTGCACTTTTTTCCCCCTCTTCCCATTCTTGGAAATTCAACATCCATTTTGAATCTTTAACAGAGCTGAAATAATATATGCTTCTATATCCTATTTTCATTTGCAATTTGAACTGGCAGTCAGATTTTTTTGTAACGCTCATTAGACTATTTGGCACAAGGTCAAAGATATACTGGGAGCTTGTGTTAATATTCAAATAAGCTGCAAAATTAGACAGTGTGGTTTGGGCCAGCTTGCCCTGGCTGTCAGACATTTTTATGCTATGAAAATGCTTCTGTTTTTGATAAATATATTTTTTGAGGAATTCATAGTCAAACTTAAGAAATGTTGGACAGTTTTATTCCAAGAGGGTCATCACGAGGATACTGAAAGGACTTGTTTGACAACATTTACTGGTTGTCACATGACTCAAGTTTAAAAATAGAACAGAAACCCTGGTAAGTGGATAAGATGTATGCAGAGAAGTAACAAGTCAGAAGATGGACTTTGTTTTCGGCTTCACTTTTGAGTTGTTTGGATTTGGGAATGAACTGTTTGAAAGGGGTTGGAGTTTTTTAAAAAAAATAAATAAATAAAACTGAAGGACACAACCCCAGCTCAGCCCAGCCTGTTCCATCCTTTTAAAAAGCCTGCAGAAGAAGGAGAGAACTTCCAAGGAGAGAAGAGAATTCCCAAGGAAGGAGAGACTACTTCCAGCACCCCTCAAAGACCCTGAAGTCCACCGTCAACTCATCTCGTCTCCTGTCTTTGAAGAAAGTTAATTCTCAACATCGCCTGAAAGAACTGTTCTAAAAGATCCCAGTGACCTGTCTACGTGTACTCAGAGGCCAGACGGTATGCCTATTTTGGAAAACAACATTTCTCATCTGCTGTTTCTTCAAGAATGAACAAGCATTAAGTCCAAGTGTTAGTTTGTCTGTAACAGAGCTCAAAACAAAAATCTTTTTTTTTTCCTGTGTGTGCTTTACTTCATTACTGGTTAAGACTTGTTTTATAATAAACCAACAATTTTGTTAAAGAAGTCTGGTTGGTGTGTTTTATTCTGGGATAAAAATAGACTGATTGACTGACTGTCTGTAAGTGGAAAAAAATTAAATATGTTGTGACCCGTGGAGAAGTGAAACTAAAATAAACAGTGCACTCCTCCCGCCTCAGTTGTAACACTTAGCACAGCTCTTGCTGGTCTCAAATTAAAAAAAATTATAGTAAAAATTTCATATGCAGGCCTGCATAATCTTAGCCTTAATATTAAATTATGTAATGTGTAGCCATTTGAAACTGGCCTTCTATGAAGGTAGGTTCAGCAATGCCGTAGCTGAGAAGGAAGCATAATTTTAGCAATTTGAAGATTTCTAGAATACTCTTTTGTGTGGCGTCTTGAATAGGAACTTCAATGAACTAGCTATCCAAATAATGGAACATGTGTGGATACCTCAGCTTTAAAAATGCTTTGGATGGTGCATGAGATGACATGAGAGGACCTTGTATCAATAGTGAACTTCTGTGCTGAATAAGAAGCACAGTCTGCATTCCAGGAACCCAGTCTACTGTGTCATCCCTGGATTCACTGACTAAGTGTTGAACATTTCCAGGTCCAGATTTAAACAGAATTCTTCCTTTTGAGGACTACAAATTAATATCTGTGTAAAGTGGTCAAATTACAGCATTTTCTTGGCTTTCTCTGGGAAAGAGGTTTCTTCATCTCTACATCTGTTTATGGACTGAACACTCAATGTCACAAGAAAATTGTCTTGAATCTTGGAGGCAGTTCTGTATATTTAAGAAATCGCCTTTTCAAACATACAAATTAGGAGCAGCAGTAGGCCATGTACCCTTACCTAGTCTGAACGGATAATGTCTCATCAAAAAGTTGTACCCTCTATAGGGGCTGCTGATACTGCTAGAGAGAGTCAAATGTTGGAGCTGTTGTCTCTGTGCCAGAAATAAGTTGCAGATGCAGAGTCTTGGATAGATTTATTAACAACATGCATGATGACGCAAAAGCTGCAGGAGACCTTGTGTTATAGTTGCTGAGCTCAATTGCAGGAATATTAGCCCCCTGGATCTTCCTAACTTTGCACTACAATGGCCTTGCTTTTCATCCTTTAGCTAAAAAACCATTACAACACACCTTGCATTGTGTGACCTTTACTTGCTTTATAGTAACTACCATTACCTCGTCATTCTACAGATTTGGATAAATGGGTGAAAGCTCAGAATATAATAAAAAAAATTATGTTCAGGAAAGTTAAACATATAATTATCATAGACCGATTTATCCAACAGAACATCAGAACTATCCATACATTAGACCAACTATGGTACCAACTTCACAAGGGGGCTTGGAGATTTGGACTGTTTTATAGATGTTTCCAGATTGCTGTTGCCAGTAGATTCTGGAAAAAAGCTATGGGTTTGTTACAAAATGGAGTCTTTAACATTAAATGGATTATTTAGTACAACCTTTTCTGCTAGTATTTCTAACAGGGACCTCTCTCATTCACCTTTTAAGGATGAAGGTTCTGTGTTTTTCTGATCTATCCTCATAGTTCAGTTAGGAACTGTCTTGAAGGAATTGCTTTACACCGCTTCCAGGACTTAAATGTTTTCCTTGTGCTTCAGTAACCAAAACTGAATGTAATGCTTAAGACGTGGTCTACCTAAAGGCCCATATAGCTTCAGCAAAGACAATCTCAGATTTTAACTCTTATTTTTTTGGCAATATAGCTCGGCACTTTTTTTTTTCTTCATTACTTCCTGCTCTGCAATGACTAGGTTTTCATCTGTAGAACAAAAACATCCACAGTAGCTTAATCATAACAATGTTTTCTGCTTATCACTGCTATTTTCCTGAAAACTCAACAAGCTTTTGGCATGGTTCAATGGTTTTATTTTCTGAAGAGCTTAGGTTTTGGCACCAGCATTATTATACCATAGATTACGTCATAGGATTAGTAATAAAGATTTTGTAGATTTAGTATTATATGTCAAATAAAGTTACACTGTGCCAGATGATACAATATCCATTAGTAATTTGAATTTGATTTTTTAATTAAGTTTATTTGGAGAAAATGTTACTGATTTAGTAAACCAGAGGCTTGGATTAATAATCCAGAGAACGAGTTCAAATTTTACCATAGCATTTGAATTCAGTTTATTGCTGAAAACAGACATTTTCTCAACTTTTTGTCTTTCACTCATCAGGAAAATTTGCAAGAATGCCAATGTAAGGGAAGCAACAAATTTATACTGTATGAGAAGAGAGTGCTGATTGGGTGACAAGTGGACTGTGATTAGTAGAGGCATGGCTGTGGAGATTGCACCAGTTTATGGTGACAGACCATTAACTGCCAAGCTTTGATTGAAATTTAAGAGGCAGATTGACTCTGGTCAAGGTATTGCCCTGAGGAATGAACTAGCGAATGGCTGTCACATATTTTGTTGAGCTGAAACAGGCACAATGTGTGTACATGTGCTTTCTGTCTGCAAAGGACATAATATATGTAACTGAAATAGTTAAATAATTAAAATAATAATTGCCTCTACCAGAGTCCACTTGCCAACCAATCTGCACTCTCTTCTCGTACAGTATAAATTAGTTGCATCCCTTACATTGGTATTCTTACAATTTGTCCTGATGAATGCAAGACAAAAAACTTCAATAAAATGTTTCCTTTTTCAGCAATACTCAAGTTCTGTACTACCAGACAACTATTTGAATTCAGTTTCTTTACCAGTTTTTTTATTTCCAGACTTTTTTTTTATAGTACTATGAAGCTATTGGATTACCATAAAACACAACTGGCTCACTGTACTTTTTTTAGGGAGTGAAACCTATCATCCTTACCCAGTCAGACCTATAAGTGACTGAAGGCCCACACTAATGTGGTTGAGTCTGAACTGCCCTCTGAAATGGCCCAACAAGCCAGTCAGTTGTATCACCATCTTCTCAGAGCAACTAGGGACAGACAGTAAATGCTGATCTTATCAGTGATGCTCGCATCCCAAGAATGAATTATTAAAAAAGGAAAAGATACAGATCTCCATGTTATAAAGGGCTTGTTCTGGAACAGGTGCAGATAAGTGAAATAGTTATTGTCCACATATGACCATTTTAACCTGTTTTCTAAAGTATATATTTTTTGCATATGTACCACATCATGAACTCTGAACAAAATGATCTGGATCTTTCTAAACAGTTCTCTTTCATAGTTCTGGACTCACAGGAGCAATTAAATACTTTATTGTGGACCATATGCAAAATAAAATGAACAGGATTTATGTCAAAGGGAAAATAGTTGCAGAGAGGGGATCTTGCAAGATGCTCTCTAATGGAAGATTGGGTGTTAGAATGTATGCACATCGATCCAGGGTTTGGTTCCTACCAAGCAGAGAGGAAAGAAGGTATTTCTGGAGCTCTACACCCTAACTGATACAATATCCAATATGGACACTGGTTGCATCAAATGGGATAGTGCAACTTTAGTTTGGTATGCCCCTGCTGGAGGCAGGTGGGATGAGTAGATTTTGCTGTTCACCTACTGCTCATGAAGAATTTTTGTTATCGCCATACAGAAAATGTTGGTAAACGCTCAGCAGGTCTGGCATCATCTGTGGAGAGAAAAACAGAACTCCAGTTTCATGTTATTTGCTGTTAGCCTAGTGAGGGCTCAAAACTGGTGATTATTCTTTCTTGAGGAATGTCTCTTTGGGGATCTAACTTGCTGCCGGATGACATACTTAGCAATGCAAGTTCAGAACTAAATGAACTCTCTGTAGCAGACTTGGGAATCAGGTACCTGAGCTCATTAATAGTATCAGAGATATGTGCAATATCCAAGTTTACAGAATGGCTTAGCACAACTCGGCTAGTCCTACCCTCCTTTGCCAACACTGCTCATTATGTCAAGATCATTCTGGAATGCAAAGATAACCCCCAGCTCCTTTTCTCCACTACCAACTGTACCCTTAAACCCCTCTCTCTTGGCTGCTTTACTTTCACCTCCAACAAGCTCGAGGAACTAATGGACCTTTTTGTCATTAAGATTGAGACTATTTTTTCAGGTGCCACAACTGCACCCTTGTACACCAAGCCTAGCTTTCCCCAAGTATCCCCTTCCCTAACCCTTTCTCTAATTTCTCTCCTATCCTCATGTCCTTTACAATCTCATGAGACCCACCTCCTGTGCTCTCAGCCCTATTCTCACTACACCGCTGACTACCTAACATCCCTTCCTTGTCCCATGCTAGCTGATATTGTAAATGTTTCTCTCTCCTTGGGTATTGTCAAATCTACCATCATGACCCCCATCCTTGCCCGATTCAATTCTCACCTATCCAGTCATAGATGTAAAATCTCCTGCCCCCAGACAGTTACTTCTGGAAACCCCTTCCTATTTCTCATCTACATGCTACCACGTGGCAAAATCATCCGCAACACATTAGATTCTGTGTGTTCACTGATGATACCCAGCTCTACCTCACCACCACCACCCAGTCTTGGATAAACCAAAATTCCATCCAATTAAATGTCATTGGGAAGACTGATGCCATGGTCTTCGGTGTTGTAAAAAAACTCCATTGCCTATCTACCGATTCCATCTCTCTCCCTGGCCACTATCTCAGGATAAACCAGACTTCTTGCAATAAAATAAAAGCAGAATGCTGGAAATTTGAAATAAGAACAGAAAATGCTGGAAATACTCAGCAGGTCTGGCAACATCTGTGGAGAGAGGAGCAGGGTTAACATTTCAGGTCTGTGACCTTTCATCAGAACTCGAATTCTGACCATTCCAGCATTTTCTGTTTTTATTTCAGACTTCTTGCAACTTTGGCATCCTATTTGACCCTGAACTGTGCTTCTGACTCCATATCCTCTCCATCACAAAGATCACCTAATTCCATCTCTGTAATGTTGCCTATCTCCCCTCCTGTCTAAGCCCACCTGTTGCTGAAAGCCTCATCCATGCTTTTCGTAACTCCTGACTCAACTATTCCAACACACTCCTGGCCAATCTCCCACCTTTCACACTCCATAAACTTCAGCTCATTCAAAACTCTGCTGCCATGCCTGCAGCTGTGTATGAAACTGGAGTTGCCTCTTTAAACCTCTTCGCCTTTCCACCTCTCTCCTTTTAAGATGCTCTTTAAAACCTACCTATTTGACGAAGCTTTTGGTGAACTGTTCTAACATCTTACGTGGCTCTTTTATTTTTGTCTGAGTACATCCCTGTGAAGTGCCTTGGATGTTTTACAATGTTAAAAGTGCTTTCTAAATGCAATTTGTTGTAAATGATTTGGATCAACTATGATGAGTTGTTACATACGTGTTCTTCAGTCGTCTTATCCAAGCTTAGCTATGTCAGACTTTTACTTTCTAGTTTTCTGAGTCCTGAGATGGAAGCTACTAAGATATTAACAGTTGTGATGTCACCTTACAAGTTTTAGTTCTATTAACAAGATCCATCGTGTAGTACTCATTTCATTATTCTGTATCCTTGAAGGTCACCACCCAAGCAGGCACATTGACCTGGTAACATCAGGATGCAGAAGTAATTTGTTTTAAGTTTCATCTTTAAAGAATATAAGGAATAACCCTTCGTTTTACAGAATATCTGGAATATAGCTTTCCTGAAAGTAGACCTGTCCTTGGATGCTGAAATCTTTCCAGGTGACCTGCAAACTAAGGCCCTCGTAGTATCAGTGGCAGAAAGCTTACTGGTATGCTCTTTGTTGTTAGGTTATATGATTAAAACTAGTTAAACTCATTAAGTACTTTTACATGACCTTTGGGCTTCCCAAACCTTAGTTCTAACAATTAGGTCTAAGCTCTCTGGATTTACATAAAGCATTTGGGGAGTCTGTGCATACTCCATATTGGGCAAACAGAAACCCTGTTGATGTCTCAGTAGTTTAGTTTCAGAGATTCCTAGTCACCAAACTCTGGAATTCTCTCGCTAAACCTGTCTGCCTCAACACCCCCCTCTGCTCCTTTAAGATCATTCTTAAAGCCCAACTCTCTGGCCAAGCTTTTCCTATTTCTCCAATGTGATGAGGAGGCTTACTTTCTGAAGATTTAAATGCAAACCCGTTTGCACGCCGGATAGTATAGTGCCAACTCCTTTGAATGCGGTATAGCAGTACAAGCAAGGAGAATCGCGGTGGTTCTTCTAAAAGGCTATTCTGTCAGAGCAGCTGGATGTAAATTTTGGGACTCCTAAAAGACCCATTCTGGCGCGCCACGAACAGGAGGATTGAGACGCGAGAAGATTTAAGTTATCTTGAAAGTAGAATCTGTATAATCGCGATTACAGAAGCTATTATTCAAAATAAAGTCAGTAGAGTCAGAGTTGACTTAAGGTGGGCATGGGTGTCTAGTCAAAAGTGCTGACCAGGAATGCATTGGAAAGATGTCCACAGCTGCTGACACACTGACAGACGACACGCGCTACGTCACTGCGGTACCTGTTGTTGTGGTTGGCAAGGCAACCGTTCCAGGTGACAGTCCCGTCGGTTATCCAGCTTATAACCCCCTCCTCTCAATGCAACTTCTCTGTGAGTATTTCATTGTGAAAAATACTTTTCCATAGTGCGTCTTACCCCATGTGTTAAATAACTCAGCTCTTTTCATTGTGGAAACACATTTCCTAAGCTGCGTTAACTTCTTGCGGCATTTTCCATCTTAAAACTTTTTTTTCCCGTTCTCCCACCCACACCCAGTTAAGGAAGCCGATAGTTTCCCCATCCGCTCCAGATTTAAAATCTGAGAACGCAGCCTGATTTGTTTTTTTTTAAATGATCTTCATTCCCTCTGCATTTCTTCAGCAGGTTTGTTTTTAATAGATCCCAATCGGACGTTCCCGTCTTGGTGATCCCACTGCCCCAGGTGTTCAGCTGCGGGACGCCTCTCTGTTCCCTCCCCACCCCCGCTCACTTCTTGGCTCCCTCTCCGCGCAGGAAGAGCTCGAGACCAACTGAAGGGCACGTGCGGTCTGACAAAGGGTTGGGCAAAGCAGCTCGAGCTCTGTCGCGGGCAGTGCCGCACCTTACGGAGGCAGAGCGACTTGTCGCGTGGGAGACGCTCGAGCGAGGAGGGGATGGCGGAGGTGAAGGGCGTTGCTCAAACTGGGTGAGTACGACCGTTCGGTCTGACCGGAGCGAAACTCGTTTATACATGCTGTTTCTGCCACACCGAAACGAGACCACAGAAAGCGTAAACCGGGGGTCAGTTTTACAGCAGGGCCCACCTGTCCATGATCGTGGTCACCTCACTTGATGCTCAGTAACGCTCCCATCTGTTAGAAGTAATACGTTATCCGGGCTGAAATTTAAATGGCTCACTCGCCGTTTAGAATCAGAGGTGGAGGTGACTTGGTTTCAGTCTGTGGTTTACTAGGTGGTCATCCCTGCTTATGTGCTCTCCACTGATTGTGCGGTATGTAGTTCCAGTGACCATTCTTCGTGCGCAAATCGGGATAGAGTGTCAAGAGGCTATTCAGCTGTCAGGGCATCGCAACTAAGACTGATTCTTGCGCTTCTGACAATCCAAGAGAAGTCAATGGGTGCAATCAGCAGTGAAAGCTCCTAGAGATCTGAGGCAGTGATGGCACTTCTTGCCGAAGTCCAGTTAGCTGCGCAAAGATCAGAGATCAAACTGAGCCACAGTGTGGTATAGTTCGTCTCTAAGCCATACAGAGAGCTGTATACCAGGATATGTTTTAAAGAGGAACTTACGGGGAAGAAAACTTGTTCAAAGCCTTCTCTCTTTTATCTGACATAATTTTACTTTAATTTTTTTGACGTGTTTTTTTTAAATTATGTCTGTCACGGAGAATCCTAAACAGCTTTGTGTGAGCCTCAAATTGCTCCAGAAACCATGTTACAAATGGAGAAATGCACAGGATTGAAATTATTATTGTAATAGGGCAGTTCCAGAGTATTGCAAATAAGAGTAATCAAACTACAACAGCAGCAACAACTTGCATTTATTTATTGCCTAGATTGTAGGGAAAGTTCACAAGGCTATTAACAGAGGTATTAAAATAGATAGAGGCTGATCTAAAGGGGAGATACTCTGAGGGGTGAACAAAAACTTGGGTAAAGAGGTGGGTTTTAACGAGGCTTTTAAAGAAGAGTGGGTGACGATGCAGAGGGGTCCAGGGATGGAATTATATAAGGTAACTGGCAATGGTGGGGCAAAGTGAGGAGGCTGGGACAGGGTGGGGAAAATGATAAGAAGCCAGAATCAGGGAAGCAGAGAGTTCAGAATGGAGAACATAGGAAGATAGGACCAGAACTATGCCATTCAGCCTGTTGAACATGTTCTGTCTTTCAGTCAGATCATGACTGGATCTGTACCTTAACTCCATTAACCTGCCTTAGCTTTATACCCTTTGATATCCTTACCTAACAACAATCAATCTCAGTCTTGAAAGTTTCAATTGGCCCAGCATCCATAGGCTTTCAGAGGAAGATAGTTCCAGATTTCTACTAGATTATGTGAAGAGGTGGTTCTTGATTTCACTCCTGAATGGCCTGGCTTATATTTTAAGATTGTCCCCTTATTCTGGATTCTCCCAAAGAGGAAATAGTTTCTATCTACCCTCTCAAATTCTTTTATTATTTTAAACAGCTAAGTCTATTCAACTTTCTAAACTCAGGTTTATGTAACCTGGCCTCATAATTTAATTTTTAAGATGTGGTATGATTCTAGCGAATTTGTACTGAACTCTTCCTAGGCTGGGATATTTGTTTGGAGGTGTGATGCCCAAAACTGAATGCAGTACTTCAGATGGGGTCTGACCTAAACTCTGTACAACGGGGAGGTGGTGGCGTAGTGGTAATGTCACTGGACTAGTAATCCAGAGGCCCATACTAGTGCTGTAGGGCCATGGGTTTGAATCCCACCATGGCAGATGGTGAAATTAGAATTTAGTTAATAAATCTGGAATTTAAAAAAAGCTAGACTAATGGTGATCATGAAACCATTGTTGATTGTTGTAAAAACCCATCTGGTTCACTAATGTCCTTTAGGGAAGGAAATCTGCTGTCCTTACCTGCTGTGGCCTACATGTGACTCCAGACCCACAGCAATGTGGTTGACTCTTAAATGCCTTCTGAAATGGTCTAGCAAGCCACTCAGTTGTCAAGGGAAATTAGGGATGGGCAATAAATGCTGGCCTAGCCAGCGATGCCCTCATCCCACGAACGAATAAAAAAAAAGAAGCATCTCTTTTGTATTTCAACCCCCTTGAGATAAAGCCAACATAAACATTTTTTTTTGTGCCTGTGCACTAGCTTTTACCAATCTGTGCTTTTGGCCATCCAAATTCCTTTATTCGTCTGCATCTCCTAGTCTGTCACTGTTATGAAAATATTCTGATTTGCCTTTCTTGACTCCACGGTAGATGACCTCACACTTCCCCACGTTGAACTCTGTTTGCCATAGTTTTACCCATTCACTTAGTCGGCATATGTCACTTTCTAACTTCCTGCTTCCATCTACACAAGTTACTGTGCCTCCTAATTTGGTGTCATCTGCAAACTTGGATATACAACTCTCTATTCCTTAATCCCAGTCATTGATATATATGGTGAAAAGCTGAGATCCCTTGTGATCACTACTACAACAGGTACTACCACAATTTGTATTTTTATAGTGCCATTAACATAATAAAACATCCCAAGTTACTTCCATAGGCATTATAAAACAAAATATGACATTGAGCCACAATAAGGAGATACTGGGGCCGATGACCAAAAGTTTAATCAGAGATGGCATGTTTTAAGGAGTATCTTAAAGGAGGAAAGTGAGTAGAGAAGCAGAGAGGTTTAGGGAGGGAATTTCAGAGCTTAGGGCCTTGGCAGCTGAAGGCACAGCCACCAGAGCAATTAAAATTGAGAATGCTGAAGAGGACAGAATTAGAGGAGCACAGATGTCTCAGATGGTTGTGAGGCTGGAGGAGATTACAGAGATAGAGAAGGGCAAAGCCGTGGAGGGATTTGAAAACAAGGATGAGAATTTTAAAATTGAGGTGGTGCTTAACTGGCAGCCAGTGTAGATCAGTGAGAACGGGGGTGATGGGTCAATGGGATTTGGTATGAGTTAGGACATGGGCAGCAGAGTTTTGGATGACCTCAAATTTACGGAGGGTAGAATGTGGGAGGCTGGCCTGGACTGGATTGGAATAGTCAAACCGAGAGAAAGCAAAAGCTTGGATGATTCTTTTAGCAGCAGAAGAGGTAGGGGTGAAGTCAGGCAATGTTCTTTGGCCTCCTTATCTAGAGAGACAATGGGTAAGCGCCTGGAGGTGGTCAATGTTACGGAGGTGGAAATAGGTGGTCTTAGTGTTGGCATGGAGATGTGGGGTTGAAAGCTCATCTTGGAGTCAAATATGACACGGATGTTGCGAGCAAACTTGTTCAGCCTCAGACACTTTCCAAGGAGAGAGAAGGAGTCAGTGGCGAGGGAGTGGAGTTTGTGGTGGGGACCAAAGACAATAGCTTCAGTCCTCCAAATATTTAATTGGAAGAAATATTTGCTCATTCAGACCTGATGTTGGACAAGCAGTGTGATAATTTAGCAACAGTGAAGGAGTAGTGGTGAGGTAAATAAAAGCAAAATACTGCGGATGCTGGAAATCTGAAATAAAAACAAGAAATGCTGGAAATACTCAGCAGGTCTGGCAGCATCTGTGGAGAGAGAAGCAGAGTTAACATTTCAGCTCAGTGATCCTTCTTCAGAAGGTGGTGAGGTAAAGCTGGGTGTCGCCAGTGTACGTGTGGAAACTGACATTGTTGTGTTTTCAGATGATGTCGCCGAAGGGCAGCATGTAGATGAGAAATAGGAGGGAACCAAGTATAGATCATTGGGGAACACCAGAGGTAACTGCAGGAATGGGAAGAAAAGCCATTAATGGTGATTCTCTGCCTACAATTAGATAGATAAGAATGGAACAGGTGAATGCAGTCCCATCTAGTTGGAGGAGGATGGCACGATCAACTGTATCATAGGTTGCAGACAGATCAAGAAGGACAAGGAAGGGATAGTTTGCCTTTGTCATAGACACAGGATGTTAGTTCGATCCTGTGGCAAGGGTAGAAACCTGATTGGAGGGATTCAAACATGGAGTTCCCAGAAAGATGGGCATGAATTTGGGAGGCAACATCACCATTTTTCATATCCCATCAATCCCTTTATCCCTCTTCTGTTTCTGACCTCCCAACAAAACCTCTCAACAAAAGTACCCCATGTCCAAAGTTACCTGATTCTATGCACTTTTATTTTTCCTACTCATCTCATGCAGCACCTTATCAAATACCCTTTGGAAATCCATATAGAAAACATCCCTACATAGTTTCCTGTACACCACGCCAGTGACCTCTAGAGGAAGATGCATAGATTAATGGGCAAGGCTGATTTACCACCTACTGCCCTCCCTCAGCTGCTGAAACAGTACTCCTCCATGTTGAACACCATTTGGAAGAAACACTGAGGGTGGCAAGGGCACAGAATGTACTTTGGGTGGGGGACTTCAGTGTCTATCACAAAGAGTGGCTCGGAAGCACCACTATTGACTGAGCTGGCTGAGTCCTGAAGGATATAGCTGCCAGACTGGGCCTGCGGCAGGTGGTGAGGGACAGACCTACTATCCTTTGTCCTCACCAATCTACCTGTTGCAGATGCATCTTCCCATGATGGTATTGTAGGAGTGACCACCGCACAAACCTTGTGAAAACAGGGTCTCATCTTCACACTGTGCATACCGTCCATCATGTGTGGCATTACCACCATGCTAAATGGGTTAGATTCAGAACAGATCCGGCAGCTCAAAACTGACCATCAATGAGGCACTGTGGACCATCAGCAGCAGCAGAATTGTATTCAAGTACAATCAGCAGCCTCATGACCCAGCATATCCCTCACTCTCCCATTGCCATCAATCCAGGGGATAAACCCTGGTTCAATAAAGTGTGCCAGGAGCAACACCAAGCATACCTAAAAATGAGATGTCAACCTGGTGAAGCTACAACACAGGACTACTCGCATGCCAAACTATGGAAGCAGCATGCAATACACAGAGCTAAGCAATCCCAAAACCAATGGATCAGATCAAAGCTCTGTAGTCCTGTTACATCCAGTCACGAATGGTGGTGGACAATTAAATAACTAACTGGAGGAGGAGGTTCCACAAATATCCCCATCCTCTTTGGTGGAGGAGCCCAGCACATCAGTGTAAAAGAAAAGGCTGAAGCTTTTGTGACCATCTTCAGCCAGAAATGCCAACTGGATGATTCATCTTGGCCTCCTCCTAAAGTCCCCAACATCACAGATGCCAGTCTTCAGCCAATTCAATTTACTCCATGTGATATCAAGAAATGGCTGGAGGCACTGCAAAGGCCCTGACAACATCCCAGTTGTAGTACTGAAGACTTGTCCTGCAGAACTAACCATGCCCCTAGCCAAGCTGTTCCAGTACAGCTACAACACTGGCATCTACCCGACAATTGCCCAGGTATGTCCTGTCCACAAAATGCAGGACAAATCCAATCTGGCCAGTTACCGTCACATCAGTCTACTCTCGATCATCAGCAAAGTGAACAAAGGTTTCATCGACAGTGCTATTAAGTGCCATTTAAAACGCAAGAACCTGCTCACTGATGCTCAGTTTTTGGGTTCCACCAGGGCCTCTCGGCATCTGACCTCTTTACAACCTTGGTCCAAACATGGATAAAAGAGCTAAGCTGAAGAGGTGAGGTGAGAGGTATTGCCCTTGATATCAAGGCAGCATTTGACTGAATGTGGCATCGAGGAGCCCTAGCCAAATTGAAGTCAATGGGGATCAGGGGGAACACTCTCCACTGGTTGGAGTCATATCTCATACAGAGGAAGATGGTTGTGGTTGTTGGAGGCCAATTATCTAAACCCCAGGACATTGCTGCAGGAGTTCCTCAGGGTATTGTCCTATGCTCAACCATCTTCAGCTGCTTCATCAATAACCTTCCCTCCATTATAAGGTTAAAAGTAGGGATGTTCGCTGATGATTTTACAATGTTCAGTACCCTTCACAACTCCTCAGATACTGAAGCGGTCTGTGTCCATATGCAGCAAGACCTGTACAACATTCAGACTTGGGTTGATATGGGGCGTGAATTTTACTTGTCACTTAAGTGCCAGGCAACGACGATCTCCAACAAGAAAGAATCTAATCATCTCCCTTTGACATTCAACGGCATTACCATCGCTGAATCCCCCACTATCAACATCCTAGGCTTACCATTGACCAGAAACTGAACTGAGGCTACAAGAGCAGGTCAGAGGCTGGGAATTCTGCGGTGAGTAACCCACCTCCTGACTCCCCAAAGCCTTTCCACCATCTGCAAGGCAGAATACTCTCCACTTGCCTGAATGAGTGCAGCTTCAACAACACTCACGAATCTCAACACCATTCAGGACAAAGCAGCCTGCATGATTGGAAACCCATCCAACGCCTTAAACATTCACTCCCTCTACCACTGATGCACAGTGGCAGCAGTGTGTACCATATAGAAGATGCATTGCAGCAACTCACCAGGCCTCCTTTGACAACACCTTCCAAACCCACAACCCCTTTCACCTAAACGGACAAAGGCGGCAGATGCATAGAAACACAACTACCTGAAAGATCCCCTCCAAGCCACACACCATCCTGACTTGGAAATATATCACCATTCCTTTACTGTTGCTGGATCAATATTTTGGAATTCGCTCCCTAACAGCACTGTGGGTGTACCTGCACCAGCTGGACTGCAGCGGTTCAAGAAGGCAGCTTACCACCACCTTCTCGAACAATTAGGGGTGAGCAACAAATGCTGGTCTTTCCAGCGATGTCCACATCCCATGAAATGGAAAAAAAAATTGAGGAGCAATGATCATAAGATCATAAGAAGTAGGAGCAGGAGTAGGCTGTCCGGCCCCTCGAGCCTGCTCCGCCATTCAATAAGATCATGGCTGATCTTTTCGTGGACTCAGATCCACTTACCCGCGCTCCCACCATATCCCTTAATTCCTTTATTGTTCAAAAAGATATCTACCTTAGCTTTAAAGACGTTTACTGAATAAGCATCAACTACTTCACTGGGCAAGGAATTCCATAGATTAACAACCCTCTGGGTGAAGAAGTTCCTTCTTAATTCAGTCCTAAATCTGCTCCCTCTAATCTTGAGGCTATGCCCTCTTGTCCTAGCTTCACCTGCCAGTGGAAACATCCTCTCTACTTGTATCTTATCTATTCCCTTCATGATTTTATATGTTTCAATAAGATCCCCCCTCATTCTTCTGAACTCCAATGAATATAATCCCAATCTACTCAGTCTCTCCTCATAAGCCAACCCCCTCAACTCCGGAATCAACCTAGTGAACCTCCTCTGCACCCTCTCCAGTGCCAGTATATCCTTTCTCAAATGAGGAGACCAAAACTGCACACAGTACTCCAGGTGCGGCCTCACCAGTACCTTATACAGCTGCAACATAACCTCTCTGCTTTTAAACTCAATACCTTTCGCAATGAAGGACAAAATTCCATTTGCCTTCCCTAATTACTTGCTGTACCTGCAGACCAACCTTCTGCGATTCATGCACAAGGACACCTAGGTCCCTCTGCATAGCAGCATGCTGCAACTTTTTACCATTCAAGTAATAATCCTTTTTCCTGTTACTCCTACCGAAATGAATGACTTCACATTTACTAACATTGTATTCCATCTGCCAGACCTTTGCCCACTCGCTCAATGTATCTATGTTCCTCTGCAAAGTTTCACAGTCATCTGCACACTTTGCTCTGCCAATCATCTTAGTGTCATCTGCAAACTTTGACACCCTACACGTGGTCCCCAACTCCAAATCATCTATATAAATTGTAAATAATTGCGGTCCCAACACCGATCCCTGAGGCACACCACTAGTGACTGCCAACCAGAATAGCACTCATTTATCCCCACTCTCTGCTTCCTGTTCGTCAACAAATCCTCTATCCATGCTAATACTTTACCCCTGACGCCATGCATCCTTATCTTAGTTTAGTTTAGTTTAGTTTAGAGATACAGCACTGAAACAGGCCCTTCGGCCCACCGAGTCTGTGCCGACCATCAACCAACCATTTATACTAATCCTACACGAATCCCATATTCCAATAACATCCCCACCGGTCCCTATATATTTTCCTACCACCTACCTATACTAGGGGCAATTTATAATGGCCAATTAACCTACCAACCTGCAAGTCTTTGGCATGTGGGAGGAAACCGGAGCACCCGGAGGAAACCCACGCAGACACAGGGAGAACTTGCAAACTCCGCACAGGCAGTACCCAGAATCGATCCCGGGTCCCTGGAGCTGTGAGGCTGCAGTGCTAACCACTGCGCCACTGTGCCGCAGCCTCTTGTGCGGCACCTTGTCGAAGGCCTTTTGGAAATCTAGGTACACCACATCCACTGGGTCCCCATTGTCCACATTGCTCGTAATGTCATCATAGAATTCCAAAAGATTTGTCAAGCATGACCTGCCCTTCATGAACCCATGCTGCGTCTGCCCAACGGGACAATTTCTATCGAGATGCCCTGCTATTTCTTCCTTGATGATAGACTCAAGCATCTTCCCCACTACAGAGGTTAAGCTAATCGGTCTATAATTCCCCATCTTTTGTCTACCTCCCTTTTTAAACAGTGGCGTCACATCTGCTGTTTTCCAATCTGCTGGGACTACCCCAGAGTCCAGCGAATTTTGGAAAATTACCGTCAGTGCACCTGCTATTTCTCCCGCCATCTCTTTTAGTACCCTGGGATGCATTCCATCAGGGCCAGGAGACTTATTAATCCTTAGCTCCATTAGCTTGCCCAACACTACCTCTTCCGTAATAATGATTGTTCCCAGGTCCTCACCTACGTTCGTCTCTTTGTCAATTACTGGCATGTTATTAATGTCCTCCACTGAGAAGACAGATACAAAATACCTGTTCAATGCCTCGGCCATTTCATCATATCCCATAACTAAATTCCCCTTCTCATCCTCTAAAGGACCAACGTTTACTTTAGTCACTCTTTTTCGTTTTATATATTTATAGAAACTTTTGCTATCTGTCTTTATATTCTGTGCTAGTTTTTTCTCATGTTCCATCTTACTTTTCTTTATAGCTCTTTTTGTAGCTTTCTGTTGACCTTTAAAGTTTTCCCAATCTTCTAGTTTCATGCTGTTTTTGGCCACTTTGTATGCCTTCTTTTTCAATTTGATAGCCTCCCTTATTTCCTTAGACACCCATGGCAGATTACCCGTTTTCTTCCAGTCCTTCCTTTTCACTGGAATATACTTTTGCTGAGCACTTTGAAAAATTGCTTTGAAAGTCCTCCACTGCTCGTCAACTGTCCCACCGTAAAATCTTTGTTTCCAGTCCACTTTAGCCAAGTCCTCCCTCATTCTATTGTAGTCCCCCTTGTTCAAGCACAGGACCCTGGTATTGGATTTTATCTTCACACTCTCCATCTGTATTCTAAATTCAACCATACTGTGATCACTCCTTCCAAGAGGATCCCTAACCATGAGATCATTAATTATTCCTGTCTCATTACACAGTACTAGATCTAGGATAGCTTGCTCCCTCGTCGGTTCCATTACATACTGTTCAAGAAAACTATCACGGTTACACTCAACGAATTCCTCCTCAAGGCTACCCTGACTGAGCTGGTTCGACCAATCTACATGTAGATTAAAATCCCCCATGATAATTGCCGTACCATTTTTACAGGCATTAGTTATTTCTTTGTTTTTTGCCCGCCCCAATGTGATGTTATTATTTGGTGGCCTATAGACTACGCCTATCAATGACTTTTTCTTCTTAGAGTTTCTAATTTCCACCCAAATGGATTCAACCTCATTCTCCATAACCAAGTGGATTCAACCTCATTCTCAATGCCATGAATTGATTAAACTGCAAGGATGAGAATTGGAAGTATTTGGGTACAGTAGATTTGTGTGATTTTTAAAACATTTATTTAGAGATATAGCACTGAAACAGGCCTTTTGGCCCACCGAGTCTGTGCTGACCATCAACCACCCATTTTATACTAATCCTACATTAATCCCAGATTCCCTACCACATCCCCACAATTCTCCTACCACCTACCTACACTAGGGGCAATTTACAATGGCCAATTTACCTATCAACCTGCAAGTCTTTGGCTGTGGGAGGAAACTGGAGCACCTGGCAGAAACACACACGGTCACAGGGAGAACTTGCAAACTCCACACAGGCAGTACCCAGAATCGAACCTGGGTCGCTGGAGCTGTGAGGCTGCGGTGCTAGCCACTACACCACTGTGCTGCCTGTGGTTGAGTGGGATTTGATGCAGGATATAAATATGACCAATGGAATTTTTGGATGTTCTGAAGTTTACAGAGTGTGGAAGATGGGAGGCTGACCAGGACAGTATTAGAATAGCTAATCCTGTAAGTGGCATATGGATGAGGGATACAGCAGCAAATGTGCTGAGAGGTTGAGCAGCAAATGTGCTAAGGTGGGGATTAAGTCATTAGCAAGCGTATGGATTGTGGTGGATGGAGGCACAAAGATGATGGTCTTCCTGATGTTTAATGGGAGGGAATTGCAGCTTATCCAAGACTGGATGTTGCACAAGAAGCCTGATAGCACAGAGGCAGTGAAGAAGCTGACAGAGATGGTGGAGATAGAGCTATCCTACAATAAGACATGAAAATGCAGTTCTACTCAGCTGGATAGAGGAGAAACATTGGAGGAGGATTGTTTCGACCATGCCAAAGGTTGCATAGATGTCAAGGAGGATGAGGAAGGATAATGCACCGTGGTTACAGTCACAGAGAATGTTGTTTATGAATTTATTTTGGGCTGCTGTGTTTTAGGGGCTGGTGCCTAATTGGAGAAATTGAAACAGAATTGGGGGAGAGATGGCGTGAATTTTAGAGTTGACAATGGATTTGGAGATTTTGGAGAGGGAAGAAAGTTTGATGATAGTGAGATAATTTCCAAGGATGGAATGATTAAAGATTTTTTTGGGGAAGGTGGTAATGATGGTAGTTTTGGAAAGGAGATGGTACCAATTTCACCCAGCATCGGAGCTATGAAGGGAATTTAAGGGGTTAGCAGTTTATTGAGAATGAGATCATGGAGCAGAGCAAAACTAGCTCGGGGTGGGTGGGGGGGGGGGCCTGGGGAAGTTTGGGGTTGTCGGGCGGGCGGGTGGGGTAGTAAGAGAGACAACGGTTCAGAGCTCGGACAGGAGGAGGTATTTGGCTTGGTGGGCAAGGGAAAAGGGGAAATAGCAGTTGACTAGATGGTCTTTGTCTTGGTGACAAAGGACTCTACAAGCATTTCACACTAGATGTTGGAGGTAATGATGAAAGGAGTAAGATTTAAGGTAGTGGGAAAAAATGGTGGGGGTTGTTTTTGCTTACCTGGATAATCCGAGACTAGTGTATAGTTTTGGCAGGGGAGAGTGATGCTCGGTAGAGCTTGGTGTTGTCTAGTCAGATCTGGTGATAGATGGCAAAACCAGTTATGTGCAAGATACCCTCAAGGCTATTCCCTTTGTTCTTAAGGGAGTGAAGAAGTGAACCATACTTGGGGATGAGGAATTACTGGGTTGACAGGCCATGAAGGTTTTGCAGGGGACAAGGACATCAAAGGTGAAATTAAGAGAGTGGTTGAGCAAATCAATATCTGTGGATGTACCATGAAAGCTCGATTGTCAAAGACTTGGTGGAGGTTTTCTTTTAAGGGGTTTGAACAGTAATGAGGGGATATGAGTGGTAAGGGTACAAAGAAATTGTTGGAGATGACTTGTCTGTGATTGAGACCAGGATCGTAGAATGGCCATGGAAGGTGGCAAGGTTGAGGGCACGACCGTGGCTATAGAGAGAAAAATTCATTTGGAGGGAGACATTTAGGGAGGATAGCAGGTTGGTGAATTTAGAGGAGACAGAGAATCAGGGAAGCTGATAGAGAGATTAAATAACCGAGGATGAGGAGGTACTGAATGCAAAGGCTGAGAGGGGAAAGCAGGGAAGATTTCTTGGTGCAGGAGAAAGTCCAAGGGAGCATATTGAGGGATAGTATATAATGTGGATTTTAAAGGATGGTGAGAGGCATGGAACAAGATGAGATGTAAAAGTTACCAGAAAAGTAAGATGTAGAGAGAACAAAGTGTGTTTTGATGATCACCACTGCGATTTTGGCAGGGCAGGTGGTGAGAAGTATAGTCAGGCAGGTAAGGTGTCGTCACCAGAACGAAGTTAGAATCAAAGCCAAGATGTCAATGAAATCATCCAGAATAATATGGTGGATGGCAAGGGTTTTGTTACCAATTATCATTTTTATGAGAGATGTGCAGAGAATACAATGATTGTTGATTTGCTGGCAGAGTCTAAGGAGATAGTGGTGGGTGGGGTTAGTGGGACAGAAAGTAAATTAATGAGGTTAGCCCCAGCGGGCATGCTGGATAACATCAGTGAAAGAAGATACGGGGCAGTTGGGAATCCTGCTCATGAGCTAGCGGTGAGTTCCTCAGTGGGTCCTTCCCAGAATGCCTGGATAATCACAGAGGGAAGCTGTGAGTTTTCTGAAGGGGAATGGTTGCAGGAGAGTAGAAAGGACTAACAAGGCAAAGGAATATACAATGGATGGTAGGACCCTAGGAAGTACAGAAGGTCAGAGGGACCTTAGTGTACTTGTCCATAGATCACTGAAGGCAGCACAGGTTGAATAAGGTGATTAGGAAAGCATATGGGATACTTGCCTTTATTAGCCGAGGCATAGAATATAAGAGCACAGGGAGGTTATGATGGAGCTATATAAAACCCTAGTTAGGCCACAGCTGGAGTACTGTGTACAGTTCTGGGCACCACACTATAGGAAGGATGTGATTTCACTGGGGAGGGTGCAGAGGAGATTCACCAGGATGTTGCCTGGGCTGGAGCATTTCAGCTATGAAGAGAGACTGAAAAGGTTAGGGTTGTTTTCCTTAGAGCAGAGAAGGCTGAGGGGGGACATGATTGAGGTATACAAAATTATGAGGGGCATTGATAGGTTAGATAGGAAGAAACTTTTTCCCTTAGCCGAGGGTTCAATAACCAGGGGGCATAGATTTAAGGTAAGGGGCAGGAGGTTTCGAGGGGATTTGAGGAAAGATTTTTTCACCCAGAGGGTGGTTGGAATCTGGAACGCACTGCCTGAAGAGGTGGTTGAGGCAGGAACCCTCAACATCTGAGAAGTATTTAGATGAGCACTTGAAATGCCATAGCATACAAGGCTACAGGCCAAGTGCTGGAAAATGGGATTAGAATAGTTAGGTGCTTGTTGGCTGGCACAGACATATGACTCTATGTCTCTAAAGACAGAACAGTCTGGGGAATGTCAGGAGTCAGGGATAAAAAAAGTACCTGGGTTGGGGGTGGGGGGGAGCGGGGCTGGTGGTGGTGGTGGCGGCGGCAGGAGAGAAATGAAAGTTGTCATCATAGAGTGACAGAAGTGCTGGGCTCAAGTCTGGAGCTGCAGCCAAAATGTGCATATAAATTGATAGTATAGGAATTTGGCTCATATAGGCATGTCAGAAATTAAGAAACATAACCTGATCCTAAATTGATGACCGAGAGGAAGCAATATGAAACAGATCAAAATTGAAATCTGAGGCCCTGTGGTGGAATGAAGTTCACTCTTAGATAATGTGGAATCAGCTTGGAGCACTCATGAATCAAAATCCAAGTTGAGAGTCAATTATGAAAAGATATTGGATCCAGGAGCTATTTGAAAGGCAGGGTTGTGGGTGGGGATAGGGGCTGGTGGAGGTTATGAAGTGGAATCAGTGCCAAGGAGTGAGGAGTCATCATGAGTAAGTAGAGATTGACCCTTAGACCCAGTAGATGTGCATAGTGGCATTAGATATTAGTTACTAGTGTACACCAGCACAGAATCAAAAGATTTTAACAGCTATAGAGCAGGCTTATTTCCGATTAGCATTGTGGACAATATATGCAGCATACCCAGACAATAGAATGCTTTTTCAGGGTTATGTAGTTCCAGTCAGCTCCCACGTGGATGAAGCCCCATTACAATTAATGGAGATGTTCCTGGGTTCCTATCTAAGTGTGAGATCACCCAAGCAGCTTGGCTGTGTAGAGATCCAATGTGGTGGGTCTACATTGAAGTAGAAATTGGTCTTTTTTTAGTAAACTAAGAATTTTTTATCTATATGATACTTGTGATGCTTTTGGTGAAAGAAAGACATGCTGTTCTACGTCAGTAGGGTTATAAAGTCTGATGGGCTAAGTGTAACAGGTGTGAAAGACTTATAGTAACTGCATACTATGTACAAATGGATGAAGTTAAACCTGCAGGAGATTTCTCAATTATTCGCTGTAACTGTGCTGGAAGATCTCTGGAAACTTTGGAGACAGTAGTGGAGTGGTTGAAGGAAAGTACTTACATTTTAAGGAAGCTGTACATTATATTTAGAGTTGTATCTAAAGGAACAGAACATTTTAGCTTTTGTTTCTTCCATGTACTCAAACTATCAAAGGCTTTTATATTATACCTTCAAGATCAGTACAAAACTTTCTATTTTTGTTTCTGTTTTAAACTTAAGGGCCAAGAGTTTCTGCTTTGGCTGCATCAATGGCTCGGGCACAGATTACACTGAAAATTGTGCTACTTTTGTTGCGAGAGTTCCATTTTATTGTTGAAAGTTGAGAATATATATTTTTTTGAAAACTGAGACACTGATTCATCTGGAATCTATATTTTAAAACTGAAGAGGCTGAACTTTGGGTGTTGTGTTTTAAAAGGGGGTTGACCAATGGACAGGCTTTTATTGGAAAATGTGATTTCAGTAAACACCACAGTGGGTTTGACTTAAGAGCTATTTTTTATTGTGTCCAGGCCGAATTTATGATTAGCATGGGACTTGCCTGGATTTCACTTTGAACTGATAAAAGCCAGTCTTTTTTTTGGACTAAAGGAGTGTTGGAGATCAGAAGAACATCCAGGACACTGTTACCTCTCTTTGCAGAATCCCTGCTCCTGAAAAGCAAATGCTTGTATGAAGTTGTACTCTTGCCTTCTATATTTTGAAGAACTTCTAAATGGTTGCAGAAACCTTGCATTTTTCACAAAAAAGGACTTTGCGTCAAATGTGTGAAGACTGAAACCTCTGTTGCTGCACCTCTGCTGTAAGACCTATGTGAAGACTTCTGCAGCTGATTTTCTTTGAACACCTACCCAAACAGACTGTTCATCATTCTCGCCTGGAAAGATTCCTAGTGGCAGCCAACTATTAGACTTTGGGACACCTCACCGAAACAAAGGACTTCCTTCCATATTTTTGCAGACTAGGTTTTTTTTATTCCTTCTCTTCCTTTGTAACAGCTGTAAACAAAAATCTCTTTATTCCCCCAGATAACTTTTTTGGATGTGTTTGCGGGAGGGCTAGGATAAAAATATGGGGCTTTAATATTTCAATTCGCATATATATATGACTCCATTATTAGTTAACGACTTGGTTTATAATAGAACATAGAACATAGAACAGTACAGCACAGTACAGGCCCTTCGGCCCACAATGTTGTGCCGAACTTTTAACCTACTCTAAGATCAAACTAACTACCTACTCTTCATTCTACTATCATCCATGTACCTATCCAAGAGTCGCTTAAATGTCCCTAATGTATCTGCTTCTACTACCACCGCTGGCAGCGCATTCCACGCACCCACCACTCTCTGTGTAAAGAACCTACCTCTGACATCTCCCCGAAACCTTCCTCCAATCACCTTAAAATTATGCCCCCTGGTGATGGCCCTTTCCGCCCTGGGAAAAAGTCTCTGGCTATCCACTCTATCTATGCCTCTCATCATCTTGTACCCCTCTATCAAGTCACCTCTCATCCTTCTTCGCTCCAATGAGAAAAGCAAACGGATAATAAACGGATAATTTTGTTTATTAAAGAAACCTGGTTGGTGTCCTCTATTCTGGGGACAAATAGAGTATCTAATTGGCTGTTTTGGTAAGTGGGAAAGTTTATTGATATGTTGTGACCTGTGGAGAAGTGGCCTCAATTAACAGTGCACTCCTCTCACCTCAGTTGTAACACTTTTCAGAAGTTTTTTTGCTCGAGTTTCCACGCAAACTCATTTCATTATCACCAAATGTATCATCTTTCATGAACCAGGCAAATTTTATGATGTAACTTTAAAAAAAACATTAAAAATACTGCTTGATATATTTGAGTGAACTTTATTAATGCAGCTGAAAATAGGTTTATCACAAAAAATGGCATTTTTAAACAGAGATTGCCTAGTCCACTATCTGTGAGTAACCCAATTTTAAATAACTTAAGATGACTTTAAAAAACTATACCGAACCATTTACTAGTAACATTGATGTTCCATAGCCAGTTTCTTAGTAAATTTAAAAAAAAAATCTTGTAAAACGTGCTTATTAGTGTCCTTACACCTCAAGATACAAACTTAATTTTAACAGCCTTCTAGGTCTGAAAGTAATGCAATCAGCAGAAACGTGCAGTGGTGGTTGATTCGATGTTGGGCATGGTCAGTTTTGTACACGAGGCTGGATTCTAACATGATGGTTTTTGGACAAGTGCAAACTATTGTGGAAACTTGCTTTGCTCTGAATGTAAATTGTGCTTAAAATTCCATGATCTTTTGCACTAGTTTGGCTTACTTTGTGTGAATTGCACTGAAAACCTAGCAGAAACTCCTGCCCAACATCTTTAATTATTCTGCTTTTATCTATCGTACCAGTTGTGTCTTATTTGTTCATATTATCTGTTTGTTATTAATAGAGATGAAAGCAAGTTTAATGCTAATGAGATCAAATACTTTTTCCTACATTAAGCATAAACTGAGTAATCAGATAGTCCATCTAAAATGAAGATATGTGGATTGAATAAAGACTGTTGTCAATCTCTGATTAATTGAATAATTGTTGTGTCATGCTTGATGTAATTTAGAATTGTTAGCACAAGGAATTGTCTGGTAGTGAAAATCAATATTTTCCAATCTGTTACTAAATCTGAAATAAGTATAAGCTGGGCAGCGGCTAAGAGAGCAAGTGGATAAGGAAGACCTGAGGGGGGAATGCACTGACCCCAAATCTGAACTAGATGGCTGTTGGAAATTGCATGGGCATCCAGATGGCCATATTTTGATTTGGTGTGCATTGGTAAAAGTGGGAGGCAGGACAGATGATGGAAGGGCCTGCCAGAGTTATGACTGAGGAGACAATGTTACATGTCCATCTTCAGTCAATCAGAGGTAAATAATCAGGAAAGATTTATACAACAGTTCCACCTAGTTGGGAGGTTCAGCTACTTGGTCTAAAGCAGAATCTTTGAAATAATTAAGAAAATTCAAGGATGATGGAAATTAGTATGGCAGAAAAATCATAACTGTAGTATTAACAGGCAGTCTCAGCCTGACGGGAAGAGCACATGTTTGTTAGAATGTTGTTATATTACTAGTTAGCTTTATAGATTAGCACTGTCCACCTAAATTAAAAGAGTGTGACAATTAATTTTAAAAGTAATATTCTGTGTACCTTTATACTTGTGACAAACTTTTGTATTTTTTGAGTGTGAATGTTAAGGGAAAGCCATTTTTATCTCATTTTTCATTCATGTTTACCACCAAGAGTGCTGGTGTTTTGTCAGTTTCCAGGGCTGAGATTTTAACTCATTCAAAACCCATTCACATATACAAAGTTAAAATCAACCCAAGTTTCTACTAGTGCTACAGTTAATTAGCTGCTGGGAAGTGAAAATGAGCTTGGGTCAATCCTTCCATATCTTTCCCTTCTACTTCAGAGGCCTGGATGATTTAATTGGTATCCCATTATTTTGTGGTGATGTGGTTTGGTATTCCAATGTGTTCTATTATGCACCAAAGCAACAATGTACTTTTAAAATATTTTTGCTTATCTTTATAATTAAAAAATTGTGTAGACTGTCACAGATTAACTATGTAGTCACACATTGAATGAGTAAGGCATCTTTATTTATAAGGCACCTAATCATGTCTCTTGATGAGCCAATGCACTTCACAACCAATTATTAACCTTTTGAGGTTGCAGTCACTGTGTGCAAATAACGATAATCAGGTGCCCAAAACAGCAATGAGATAAATAACCAATTAATCTGTTTTTATGGTGTTCATGAAGGATGACATTTTGGCCTGAGATTGAACTGAGAGAACTCTACACTTTGAATAATGACATGAGATTGCGTTCATGCATCCATCTGAACAACTGGAATAGGCAGTTGGGAGTGGCTTTAGTTTAATGTCTCATCAAAAGACAGCACCTCCAGCATTACAGCACTGATATGTCAACCCAGATTATGTACTCAAGTGCTGGGTCTCAGAGGTGAGAATGCTATCAACTGAACCAAACTATGGTATTTCATATTAAATGTCTACACAGTGAATTAATATCACTTAATTTCTTTTTTCTTTCTTTTTCTAACTGCAGCCTTTATTTTTGACCCTGCTTATTATTTGGATATTTTAAATAATATTTTTAGCAAAAGTACTTAAAATTTAAATAATTCTGAAAAGAACACAAACCAACTGGAAATGATTTCTAACTAGCATGTTAAAAATGCCTCCAAGATGTTTCTTGATGATCTTTCTTCTTATGTGACTTGGTGTCATGCATAGTTTTATAATGCTTCTGTGAAGCATCTTGGGAGGCTTTATTACATTAAAGGTGCTATTTAAAAATAAGTTGTTGCACATCTGGACCTAGGACTTCCGTTCTGCTGCATTTCTCGGTTCTGCCGTGTACTTGGGCCTTCCCTTAATCAAGAGATGAACCAAGCAGCTCTAATGTTTCTTGCCACAGGCATGAAGAACTTCGACGCACAATTTCTGTGTGTATTGGCTTTATTCAGATGATGCCTGGATCCATCTTAGTTTCACTTTAGTATCCATGGCCCCTGAGGGTTGACTGACAGCATAGTGAGCAGTCTTACAAACACAGCACAGAGCAATCAATCACTGAGAAATCAAGCACAACATATCTGCCCCTTGTAGACTAAGGAGCATGTTTTGAATTAAACCTTCATAAGCATCAGACAAGTATATATGAAGTCATTTCTTAAGAGTCCATTTATCTGTATTTGTTACGACCAGGTGAGAAGGGGCGTAGGAGGTTCCCTTTCAGCCTTTGCCTGGTTTAACCGTAACAGGGGCCGGAATTTTATGCCACCCCAATGAACAGGATGGAAGTTGGGGGGGGGGGGGGTGGTGTAAAATGGAGCAGGAAGCTCTGGGAGGCTTTCCTCACCCACTCCCGCCTCCTTTATGTAGGATGGGGTTGGGGGGTGGGGGTGGAAAACAGCCCAACCACCCCAAGCCAATCAGGGGTCTTAAGTGGCCACTTAACGACCACTTAAGGGTCTTCGTTCGCCTCCACGCAGATTTTATGCATGGCTAGCGGATGTCCTTGGGCTGCCCCCCCCTACCCCAACCACCCCCAGCACCCAACACATCCCCCTTTCCCCCCCAACCGACCACCCTTGCCTCGCCGGGGCCCGACCGATTACCCCTGGCGAGACAACCAAAGCTTACCTCTCCTCCTGGCTCCATGTCGTCTTCTATCTTCGGCTGGGATGCAGTCCCAGCAGTGGCCACTGCTCCCGATGGCGCTGCTGGGACTAAGAGCTACTGGCTGGCTGACAGCTCAATGAGGCCGGACTTCCTCCCTCAAGCGGTTGGAAGTCCC
Organism: Heterodontus francisci; assembly: GCF_036365525.1. Taxonomy (NCBI): domain Eukaryota; kingdom Metazoa; phylum Chordata; class Chondrichthyes; order Heterodontiformes; family Heterodontidae; genus Heterodontus; species Heterodontus francisci. The sequence goes on from NC_090375.1 coordinate 71,508,424, forward strand.
GCCTCAGAACAATTAAAGTCTGGGAACTCATAAAATACGTAATGGATCCCCAGGTGAGGCGGAAGCGGGTTCCCCACCGACTTCTATGACGTTGGCCGGCTCCCCGTCCGCCCACCGTAAAATTCTGGCCAGGGTTTAATTTGAAAACACCGTGTTTTTAGCTCCCCCTTAGTGAATCCTTGTTCACTGCTTCAATTGTAAGGCAAAAAAATCAAACAGGTTTCCTTAAATTTAAACAAGAAAGGTGGACGTTTATTAATCTTAAACTCTAATCCGGTTAACGACTACGAATATGCGACGCGACCACTCTAGCATGCATACGCGCAGGTAGAGACAGAAAGAGTAGAAGGCATAAAAGGGAAAAGTTTGAGGCAATTTCTGGTAGTTACAATCCTTTAAGTTCACTGTGGAGTGTTTAGTTGCCAGTAAGTCTTACAATTCATTGGGGCCCAGTTCACGCTTCAACTTGTTGCGATATAGGTCCGGTCGCTTGGGAGAAAGCGAGAGAGAGAGTGACCCAGCCAGGTGAGAGACTTGCTTGTTTGAGCTTTAGTAGCACATTGCCTTCTGCCTTTCTCTGTGGCACAATTCAAAAAAAACCCAGGTTGCGCAGCAGGTTAGTCGTGTGACTAGCTGGTTTGACCACTTCTATTTGTGGATTCTGCCATCTTAGCAATCATCCTGGAATGGGAGCTTCCTCACCTTCACTGTCTGATGATCAAAGTCCATTGTGGGTTAAGTGGACCAGGGAGCACTCCTTTTGTCTCTCCAAGCACTGTCTGTTAGTATGCAAATGTTTTTCCAGCCACTGCTGATCTGTTTAACAAGTCATTTCCTCGCCCCAGCAACAGTTTAAAATCAATGTTCAAATGACAAAATTAATGTGCCTCATTCTTGGCAGGTGGGGTTCTGCATGGCAGTATTGATAGTCTCCGGCACACCCCACTTTGTAAACAATTTGTCTAGAATGTCAATGACTGAAGTGGTGGTTATGGAATTTGTTGTAGCAATTTCCAGCCACTTGCTGTGTAGATCATGAAGAACAAGCAAAAAACATTGATTGCTAGGGGGCTGCATGCAGTTCTCCGAAAATATTTACTTGGAGTTGCCATGGGTTGGCAATGGGGTCGGTTGTAGAAGTGCAGGACACGGTTTAGCAGATTTTTCACCAAATGTACATGCTACATTGTTTATGGCGAACTCTTCTATGCGGCGATCTATTGCTGGCCAACAGACTGCTTCACGGGGTCATTGCTTCACCCTAACAACATCTGGGTGTCCTTCATAGGCAAGATACAACACCCGTTGCTGTAGTGCTTTCAGGATAACTACTCGACTTCCGTGTGCGATACAGTTGTCATCAAACAATGCAAGCTCATTGCGTACTCTGTAGTACAGGACCAGTTCTTCCTCTATTTCGCAAGGCCAGTCCATTTTTAGGTACTGGCTTACTTTGTGCAGTACGCTGTCTGCTGCCGACTCTGCCTTCAACTCCTCTTGTGTTTGAAAATTCGCGGTTGAATATGAAATCACCGCCACTATGTAGTCTTCTATGTCGCAAGTTGCTTCGCTATTGCTAACGCTGTCTCTGATAGTACAGCTAAGCATGTCAGCCATTTGGTTGCATGAACCTGCAAGATACTCAACCTCAAAGTGTATTGATGAAGGTGATCAGGCCATCGATAGATGTGTCGAGGTCGATGACCAGATCCTGATGTGGCTAACAATGTATTCAATGCTTGGTCAATGGTACAGAGGGTGAACTTCCTACCACAGGGATAGATGTGCCAATGTTCACAAGTGTAGGTGCAGGCTAGTGCTTCTGGCTCTCCATTGGAGTATTTGCGTTCTGTTTCTGACAACGGGTGTGACGTGTATGCGATCGGTCGTTTGCTTCCGGCAATGTACTGAGAGTACAGCTCCTATCGCATTTCCTGGCATGTCTGTTGTGGCATGCATTTCTACATGTGTGTTGAAATGCACGAGGATGGGCGGAGATGCTATCCTTGCCTTTAAGGTGTCAAATGCTGTTTGTTGTGTAATTATCCATTCCCATTGTGTATCTTTGCACAGTAGCTTTCAAAGAATCTCCATGATCTCTGCATACTGGGCCACAAATTTGGGATAAAAGTTGGTAATGCCAACGAACAATGCTAACTCTTCGTTAGACGGGGTTGGAGCACATGAATTGCTTTGATGTCACACGTAGGCATGGAGAATCGCGACGCGTGGTGGGGGTCAGGGGATCCAGTACCTCCCTGTCGCCAAGCGATCTTACCGAGGGCATGTAGGCTGATGGCTTTCCCACCCAGAGGCCAATTGAGGCCCATAAGTGGCCAATTAGGGGCCTGTACTTGCCGCCGCTGGGATCCTACCAGCAGTGGGGGGGTTGCCTTTGCCATGTGGGGTGGGCGCCTTTAAAATGAAGTGCCCTCCCTGCAGGCTTGAAGTCCATGGAGGAGCCCCGCCAGGAACCACTTCACCCCCCAGGCCCCCCCTCCCTCTGGACTGCACGATCACCCCCTCGCCATCACCCCACCCCCTGCCAGGGCCTTCCGGACTGGCCCCCATGAATCTGTATCATCTACCTCTGGTCCAGGATTCCAGTACTGGGCCTGGGTTCAAGGCAATGGTCACTGCTCCCGGTGGCGATGCCGACACTGCTGAGCTGCCAGCCCTCTGATTAACCGGCAGCTCATGGAGGCGGGATCCCCATCTTCAAAGGGACGAAGATCCTGGCTCATGAAACTTTGATGTAAAAAGATCAGAAGATCGCTGCGGGGTTGGGATGGGGGGTGACAGGAAAAGGTTTCCCCCGCCTTTTGGGCCGACGGTGGGATGTCCGCCTCCTACCCAAAATTCATCCCACTGTTTCCACCCGTTCCAGTTATTCCTCCAGGCGATAGGCAGAGTTTGCTGCCTGAAATGTTGAGGCCTGCCAGTCCTTTTAAGAACTCCTTTTTTTTCAAGGAAACAACTGCTCTTTTCAGTGAAAATGTACATGGTGTAATATCATAAAATCGTCTTACTCAAGAAGTCATGCTGTCAACTATAAAATGTCTGGTGGCTTAAATGTTACAAGCATGCACCAGACCATATGCTACATATAGAAAATGTCATGGAGCTCAGCAATATTTCTAATACAGTGATTAGGATATCTAGCTGTTCTTTCCCCCACCTGATTAGTTGAAGTTAGAAATATGGTATCTTGCTCTGTCTGTCAGTATTCCATGTTGCTGCCTGGAAAATTGATTTAGGCTGCAAGTAGGCAGAGAAGCACAGCAGGAATCTCCTTCGCTTCTACTTGCTATGTAATGACCCTTGAGAAATAACAGCAGTCCCAAATGATGAGATGCATGATTGTATATTTTCAGAAAAATTCAGATCATGTCATCAATAATGTTGTAGTTATTATTAACTGTTATCTGAATCTCAGGTTTAAACTAGTAAAAGACAAGTTTATCAATGATATCAGGAAGTTCCTAACATGAAGATAGATCAATTCATAGAATGGACTTCTGGGAGGCAAAGTTAGAGAAACAGCTGGCTGGATGCTTTGTTTTTTGAGACCGCAGGATATCAGTCCTTCATCATCTGTATATATCTTCTGAAAATAAAATTATAGACTTTAAACTACTTCTGTGTATAGGGCCAAGGAGGAACATGAGAAGAGAGGTTGGAAATTGTAGGATGTTTTTGCGACGGATCTGCTGATATAGAATTTGGGGAAGCCAGTGTAAGAGAGGCATGACCTGAAGAGAAGGGTGGGGAGTTGGGCGGATTGTTCTGCTGGAGAAAACCTGGCGATAGAGCAATAGAGATATGGAAGTTTTCAAAGTTGGATTTAAAGCCATTATCAATCACTTGCCCTCAAGATATAATTGAAGCAGCACTGTTGCAAGGGATCTGCTTGATGATGGGTGAAGGAGCAAGAGGCAGAGCAATTGGAAGCAATTCCGTTGCCTTGACCGGTCTGGGGACGCTCTTCAGTATGTTATGAATAATCGTTGTCTGCTGAGCCTTGCACAACCTTGCAATTAGATGCGGCAACATTCTGCAGGCAGAGGAAAGGAGAAACACCAGTCTTCCTCAGATGAGGATGGCTATGAAGTGGGTGAGGAGGAGGGGGACAACAATGACAACGATACTGTCATCGATATGAGTGCCATGGAGAGACATGCAAGGGATATCAGGAAGAATCTCATTTATGCACGTTTCGTTCAACAATAAGCTTTATCAAGAAACGTCGGATGAGAAAAATAGCAATTCCCCACAGAAATTCCCTTTTGCATGAGGTCTTATTCGTTGCTGCACTTTCATGTGATTTGCATTTGAAATCATCTATGGGCCATGATGAATGAGACTATAGCCACTGCAAGCAGCATTAAGTTATGAACGTAGAAAACAAAATTAAGACATGACAGTGTTGGAAAAAGTTATTCTTCATCAATAGGACAACAGCCATCATTGAAGAGTGAAGGCTCAAATTCCAATGAGATATGGAAATTGGACATTTCCTGAGATGCTTTGCAAGCATCATTGCCTTCCTGCCATAAGCCTCCAAAACACTTCTTTGTATTCATTTATAACCAAGCAAAACATTACTGAGTGGATCAAGTTTTGCATGAAATAAAATTTGTTTAATAAATATTTGCAATCGTGACAATTTGTACAGCACCGGTGCCACCTTTGTGATCAAAATTGTTTCAATTTCCTTTTTCTCACACTATGTCTAGGTGCTACCCCGACATTGGCAACTGAGGTGGAGGCAGTCTGCTCAGTGCGCTGCCCTGTTGCTGTGGATGACCATGGCGGGCATCCTCTGGAGGAACGGGACCTTGATGGCTCCATTCTACTGGGGGTCTGCAGCAATGGTGCTTGAGTATCCCCCATGTGTGTGCCTGCTGGAGGTAAGGGAGTCAATGTAGCTGGGGCGGGGAGGACAAGACGCTGCTTACTCTAGGGGTGTCCTGAGAAGAAAGCCCAGGGCAGTTGGCACGCACTCATCCTCTATGTGTGTGCACGATGGCACCTGCCTCTCTACGTTTTATTTATTTAGCGAATGCAAATCCTCGGAACTAAGCAATAGCCTCCTCATTTGCTGAATTTAAGGTGACTAGTCGCTACCAGGTCTGTAGTGGGGACACTCCTCGGTAATGTGCAACATTGTTTGTGTCTCCACAAATGCATCAGAGGTTTGTATTCAGGCCCCAACAGTGGAGGTTGGCTGCTGAGGGGCCCTGGCTTGTCATGAACCTGCTTAACAAGGACCACTCTCACCATGGTAATTCAAAGTCTGTCATTCGACAGATGGGGTTTTGCACAAGGATCTTGTTAGTGACTTCCTGTGTTTCCCATTCCTTGATCCAAAAGATGTCTGCTGGTAGATCTTGCTCAGGAAGTTTTCTCCATATGGGGCGCCGAGATGGAAGCCGGGCAGTAGGTGGACTGAACGTGCACGGATGGTTTCAACCAGCTTGTGGGTTTTCGCCAAGTTGGCGGATGTCTGGGGGAGTGATGTTTGCGAGGACAAGAAGCTGGGGTGTTGAGCGGATGGTTCCATTTATGATATGCATTGTTACATTCAGTTGAGTATCAACAAGATGTTTGTATGATGAACTATGACAGACAGGTGCACAGTTCTCTGCTGCTGAGTATGATAGGGCAAGTGCTGAAGTCCGGAGTGTTGTGGCAGTAGTGCCCCACGTAAATCCAACAAGTTTGGTTAATAGGATATTTTTGGTTTTGACCTTTGCTGCTGTTTTTTTCAGATGCTCCTGGAAGGACAAGGTACAATCCAGAGTCACTCCCAAGTATTTTGGGTTGGGATCATGCTTTAGTCTTTGACCATCCATGTAGATACGCAATTCATTCTTGGCACTGGCATTGTGGAGGTGGAATACACTGGATATTGTTTTAGAGGGATTCACTGTGCGACGCCATGTGCTGCAGTAATCCATCAACCTTGTAACATCTTCAGTAAGGATCTGGTCCAGGGTGCAGAAAGATGGAGCTTGGGTGGCACAACAGATGTCATCAGCATAGATGAACTTGTGAGACGTGTTTGTTGGCAGGTCATTTGTCTATATGTTGAACGGTACTGGGGCTAGCACTGAGCCCTGCGGTAGTTCATTGGCCAGTCTTCTCCATGCACTTCACCCTTGTCCAAGGTGGACTCAAAATCGTCTGTTGCAAAAGAGTCAACAGCTGTCGTGACCCAGGTTGGAAGCACTCTGGACAGCTTTAGGAGTAGGCTAATGTGCCACACTGTATCATAGGCAGCTGTGAGGTCCAGTGAAACTATACCTGTTTTCAAGTTCTTTTCGATGTAGGTGGTGAGTACCAGAACTTGATCACATGTGCTGTGTCCCTTATGGGAACCAGTTTGGTCGACATTAAGGATGGTCTCTACTTCCGGAGATATGCGTTGCAGGATAAGACGCTCAAAGATCTTAAAGCACACAGAAAGAAGTGAAATCAGTCGCTAGCTGACAGCCAGTGTGAGATCTTTTCTGGTTTTGGAATGGCAATGATTTTTGCCATGCTCCACATCTTTGCGAGTGAGTTTGAGTTGATGATTCTTGTGTAGAACTGAATCAACCAGACACGAGTACGGTGGCCAAGATGTTTCAAGAATTCTGGTGCAATGTTGTCAATGCTTTGTCTCCTGAGGGGAAGTAGCACCTGGAAGGAAGTCCACATTCCTCGTCTCCCTCTTGCCTAGACTCTGCTGCATGGAGCCAATGGCAATGGAGTGCAGGTCAGATCGCATAATACTTGAGTGCTTAACCAAACTCGCCACAGAGCTCGCCAGATTCTCGATTGAGGAAGCCATACACTCAAATGCCTGGGACATGGCTAATGTCATGGCTTGCGTGGACTCCTCCATGGCATGTGTAAAGCCACACGTGACCTCCGGCATCTCTGACATATTTTCCACATGGCTTTGCTGCACATCCAGCAGACTTCCTGTAGCAACAAACAGAGGATCATCATGAGCATGGTGCTGAGCAGAGGCCTAGTCCCCAACAGTCCTCCGATTGTCAGGGGACCCAGCTGGCACATGCTCCCTCAGCTGCTGGGACGTGTCTGTGTTGTGCACACCAGATTGTGACCCAGATTCTAATCTTAAGATCCATTCGGACCATGTGGATATAGCTGCGCTGGCGGAGGTGGGAAAAGAGGCAGGCAACGGTGAACCCTCTGGGGCATTGGCTACTTCTTCTTCCCCAGAGGAAGATTCTTGGGCCACATGATGTTCTGCTACTCAAGTGCAGGCACCTGCAGTGGAGACACAAACAGAGGCACTTTAGGCATGTGGTTCACATGACTTCACACAATTTCCTTCAGTTTCCACATATGGCTATATGAACAGAGATGATGCTTCATCCTTAAGCCTTGTGGCTCCTGCCTTCCTCCTGTCTCACAATCTCTGACGTCTCCTCCTCAGCCGTGGTCAGCAGCCTGATGTGAGGGATTCCTCCCCTATCTTAGCACACTCACACTGGTTGTGGCTTTATTTATCCTGCAACAGACAGTGCAGATTTAATGATGCATCACAACCATTGCACACACAAATCGACATCACTCATTCTGCATGGCTTTCGCATGACACATCCACTCTCATGAACAGTGCATCATTTAGTGAATGGCATCAAGGCATTCCACTGCATTCCTTGCCTACCCTCTGCTTTAAAGACAGAGCCATGGAAGAAAACAATGGAGCAACTTTGCCAGGACCACTTACCCTCGCTGAACTGAGCAAGTCATTGATGCGCTGCGGCACTGCACCCATGCTCTTCGAGTTACCCCATAGTTCGAGACCTCCTCTGCTGCCTCCATACAGGCCGCCTTGGTGAGGCGAGATGGTCTTCTGCCACCATCTGCAGGGAAGAGGACCTCCTGTCCCTCGCTGACTGCCTGGAGGAGAACCTGAACCGTGGGGTGGGAGGCTACCTGCTGGCTTCCATGAGATTTACTTTGGCTGTAGGGACAATAAATGATATGAAGTTGATGGTGACTTTCACAAAATAAAGGAGGTGAAAACATTTTGATTTAAGTAAAAGCTTCAATTTAAGTTAGTCTGAAAATACTTACATGAAAGGAAGGCTGCTGATCCTTGAGGCTGCAAGCATGGAATGTTTTCTATCTATGGCAATCATGGTGCTTGGGGCAGTAACGACAGGTTCCACCAATGAAAGGCCATCCCTGCCAAATAATCCCAAGTGTTCCCCATGCCTGTCACCACATGGCTAATTTAATTATGAAATCATGCGGGAATTGCGGCAGGAACGGAAGTTATGACCACATCCGGTCCCACCATCCGGAATGCTGCAGCGCTCAAAAGATTTCACCCAAGGTGTCTGGAAAATGAAAGGGGAAAAGAACTTACATTTATATCATGCCTTTCATAACTTCAGGATGTCCCAAAGCATTTCACAGCCAATTAAACACTTTTTAAGTGTCGCCATGCAATTTAAGAAATGTGGCAGACAATTTGTACAGAGTAAGACCTTACGAACTGCAGTGTGATAGTGACTGATGGATAAATATAGGCCAGGAATTTCTGATCTTCTTTAAAATAGTCCTGTGGGATCTTTACTTTCATTGAAACAGCAGATGATGTATCATTTTAATGTCTTATCCAAAAGAGGCCACTTCCAACAGTGAATCACTCCTTCTGTACTACACTGGAGTGTCAGTCTAGATTCTGTGCTCAAGTCTCTAGCGTAGGACTCCTATCTGAGTCAGAAGGTTATGAGACTGCTACCACTGAGCCATGACTGAGATCTGAGGGCCCTGTTTGACAACAAATTGAAGGAAGCAAATCAGATATTGGGATATATTAAAAGGTCAATATTGAGCCAAAATAGTGAGGTAATCATGCCATTTTATAAATCATTGGTGCAGCTGGACTTAAAATACTATGTACAGTACAAAGAGGATATTGCAGCTATTGAAAAGATACAGGAGAGAGCAACCAGAAAGACAGAAGAGTTGGAAGGATGGATTGAGGAGCAATTAAGTGAATTGTGCATGTTCTCACTAGAAAAGAGAAGGTTAAGAGGTGAGATGATTGCTGTTTTTAGGATTCTAAAGGGATCAAATAATGTAGATCATGACATGTTGTTTCACCTTGTCCAGAACAGTAGAACCAGAGGACACGGCCTACACTTGAAGGGGGTAAATGCAAAGCTAATCTACAGAAACATTACTTCACTGAGCAAGTGATAATTCTATGGTATTGGCTCCCTTGGGAGACAGTGGACACAGATAGTGTTGATTATTCCAAGTTCAAATTAGACAGATTTCCTTCAGAAAATAATATTTTGGAATACAGTATGTGTTATTTGAGACCTGACCTATGGTAAATGTAGGTAGGTAGGAATAGACACTTTTGGACAGATGGTTCATAAAGCCTTCCACCACTGGTGATTTTCTTTGCTTCATGTCTAGTTCTGTTATAGACTAACTTAATATATGTTGATTGCCATGATTAGTCAATAACTCCATTTTTGTATCATGTGACTATCAGGATGGAAAAGGGTAGACTTAATGGACCTTGATCTTTTTACACTTGGCAATTCCTGTTCCCAGTGAGAGTTGACTCGCAAATATTTGATGTGAACATTGGGTCTAACAACTGGAAGGTTGCTCCATGCTTTTGTCGTTGAAATCTCCCACTTTGATTACGAGAAAACACACTGATGCATATTGCAAAAAAAAAACAATGCATTGGCAAGTTTCTTTGGATCTGTTAAGAAGTCAAGAGTTTGGCAATAAAATACTTTCCAAATTTTTAGTTGTTTGGCCTCCAGTGGTACAAATTTGGTTTTATATTTTGGTTTTAAAGTGTTCACTTCAAAAATGTCAGCAGATACTGCCTGTTAAACATTTGCTGAACCCCTGAATTTTCTGTCTAAACTTTCATAATATTATGGAATTTTGACTTTTAAAAACTATGAACGATTACACAAATGTTTTTATTATGAAGATGCATTGAAGAAGCAATGCTTCTAACAATATGCAACTTGCTTGTATCCTCAGCATCTAAAACTATAAATATTTTATCTTGCCTCCCCTTAGATCTTCTAGTACACTAATGAAAAAATTCTCATCTGAAATTACCCATTAGTAAATTTGCCCTGGGGTAATGGGCTACTTCAGTTTTCATTCTCTGAGGAAGTGAATGCATCTCTGAGATTTGAAACTCAGCATAAAAAATCATAAATATAATTTCTATCTACAGCTGTCTGGTAATCTCATAGGTTTTTTTACCTTGGATTATCACTAGTGCAGATGAGCTAGAGAGAAGCTAGCTCTATCATAGTAGACCCAAAATAAATTAAATTTAAAAAAAAAAATTAAAATACAGTATTCCAGGATTTATCTTCAATGTTTCGAGAAAGTGACAGCAGGATATAGAGTGAGATTTTTCACTGACGCAATTGGTAAATCCATTATCGTGTACAGAGAAAATTGTGCTTAATATTCCTAAAAAATAAAGTATTCCAAACATCATGAACAATTTCTTCTTATGAATTTGAAATAAATTTAAAATGTAAATGTCCAGCATTTTAGTAAGAAGGAACGTGTATTTCTATATGCATCCCAGAGGTGACATGGAACATTTCAATACTAAAATTCATAGATTCAGATGATATATGTGGTTTATTGTAATTTACAGAAACATTATATTATATGCTGTGTTATACAGTTATGGTTTGACTCTTGCATTCATGAGATTGATCAAATGGTTTTAATGTATAGTTTAAAAACTGCAAGTTTTACAAACAGGATCTCTCCAATAATCATGGATACCACCAGGAAGGTACCAGTAATTCGCAAATCCCTCAAACCAGCAAGACCATTGCATCGTTTATCTGCTGAGATAGGTAAGTGTCACAGCTTATAGCTTCTGTAGAGCTTTAGTAACTGTTCCATTAGTGTTTCACTCATCTATGCAAGGTTATTTTTAAATAAACTTGTAGAAACTACTTTAACATCCTAATGTGAGTATCAAAAGTATGAAGCACTTCAACAGTATGTCTCCACATTAGTAGATGCTGTTGGTACAGTGTGACATTTATGATAGACAATAAAACATGCCGTTGTGATTTGAAGAATAATCTAATTCTTTGGATTTGAATGACAATTACAAATCATTAATTGCAGAGGTTCTGACCACAATCTTCCAATCCTCTTTAGATATGGGACTGAAGGATTGCAAATGTTACAACCTGTTCAAAAAATGTGTGAGGGTAAACCCAGCAAATATAGGTCAGCCAGCGGAATGTTGTTGGTGGGAAAACTTTGAGAGACAATAATCCTGGACGAAATTGGAACTTGGAAAAATATGGGTTAATAAATGAAAATCATCATCGATTTATTGAAGGCAAATCATGCTTGGCTAACTTGATTGAGTTCTTTGATCAAGGAACAGAGATGATAGATGATGGTAATGATATTGATGTATATATAGACTTTAAAAAGGTGTTTAAAAAAGTACCACATAATAGAAGTTAGCAAAATTGAAGCTGGTGATGTTAAAGGTGCAGTGGTTGCATAGATACAAAATTGGCTATGCAAAGAGTAATGCTGAGCAGTTAGTTTTTCTTTCTTTCTTTTTCTTTTGGGCCTCCTTATCTCGAGAGACAATGGATACGCGCCTGGAGGTGGTCAGTGGTTTGTGAAGCAGCGCCTGGAGTGGCTATAAAGGCCAATTCTGGAGTGACAGGCTCTTCCACAGGTGCTGCAGAGAAATTTGTTTGTTGGGGCTGTTGCACAGTTGGCTCTCCCCTTGCGCCTCTGTCTTTTTTCCTGCCAACTACTAAGTCTCTTCGACTCGCCACAATTTAGCCCTGTCTTTATGGCTGCCCGCCAGCTCTGGCGAATGCTGGCAACTGACTCCCACGACTTGTGATCAATGTCACACGATTTCATGTCGCGTTTGCAGACGTCTTTATAACGGAGACATGGACGGCCGGTGGGTCTGATACCAGTGGCGAGCTCGCTGTACAATGTGTCTTTGGGGATCCTGCCATCTTCCATGCGGCTCACATGGCCAAGCCATCTCAAGCGCCGCTGACTCAGTAGTGTGTATAAGCTGGGGGTGTTGGCCGCTTCAAGGACTTCTGTGTTGGAGATATAGTCCTGCCACCTGATGCCAAGTATTCTCCGAAGGCAGCGAAGATGGAATGAATTGAGACGTCGCTCTTGGCTGGCATACGTTGTCCAGGCCTCGCTGCCGTAGAGCAAGGTACTGAGGACACAGGCCTGATACACTCGGACTTTTGTGTTCCATGTCAGTGCGCCATTTTCCCACACTCTCTTGGCCAGTCTGGACATAGCAGTGGAAGCCTTACCCATGCGCTTGTTGATTTCTGCATCTAGAGACAGGTTACTGGTGATAGTTGAGCCTAGGTAGGTGAACTCTTGAACCACTTCCAGAGCGTGGTCACCAATATTGATGGATGGAGCATTTCTGACATCCTGCCCCATGATGTTCGTTTTCTTGAGGCTGATGGTTAGGCCAAATTCATTGCAGGCAGACGCAAACCTGTCGATGAGACTCTGCAGGCATTCTTCAGTGTGAGATGTTAAAGCAGCATCGTCAGCAAAGAGGAGTTCTCTGATGAGGACTTTCCGTACTTTGGACTTCGCTCTTAGACGGGCAAGGTTGAACAACCTGCCCCCTGATCTTGTGTGGAGGAAAATTCCTTCTTCAGAGGATTTGAACGCATGTGAAAGCAGCAGGGAGAAGAAAATCCCAAAAAGTGTGGGTGCGAGAACACAGCCCTGTTTCACACCACTCAGGATAGGAAAGGGCTCTTTCTAAAAGTTAGTTTTTAGACTAGAGGTAAGTATGCAATGGTGTCCCCCAGGGGTTGGCGTTGTGGCCATTACTCTTCTTGAACTATATATATTCATTTTAGTGTCCTGGATTTGTGTATTCCGAGCGTAATTTAAAAGTTTGTAGATTACATGAAATGGAAATGCAATAAACATTGAGGTGGATAGGACATAGACATTCTGATGAAACAAGGCAGATACATGGCAGATGAAATTTAAATTAGCAAAGTGTTGAGTGATTGATTTTGGTAGGAAGAATGAGGAGAGGCAAAATGATGTAAATAATACAAATTTAAAAGGAATGCAGGAAGAGAGAACTGTGATTATACATACATAGGTCTTTGAAGGTGGCAGGACAAGTTGAGAAGGCTGTTTAAAAGACATAAGAAATTTTTGGTTTTATAAATAGAGCCATAGAGTACAAAAACAAGGATGTTATGCTAAACCTTTATTAAAAACTGATTAAGCCTCAGCTGGAATATTGTGGTCAATTCAAGGCCACGCTTTAGGAAGCCTTACAGAGGGTGCAGAGGAGATTTACTTGAATGGTACCAGGAATGAAAGAGATTAGTTACATGGAAAGAAGGAAATAGACTTGCAGAGCTACAGTGATTGAGTGGGTGAATGGGACTGACTAAAAAGCTCCTTGGAGAGCTGGACTTGATGGGCCGAATGACCACCTGCTGTGCTGTAAATGACTATGACTGTAAGACTAAAGAAACTGGGATTGCAACTGCAGCATGTGGAAGGTCAGGGAGAGCATCACCATCCCAAATCACCACATCTGCAGTAAGTCCCTTCATCTCAGGGAGCTTCAGCTCAGAGGTGTTGAGCTGGAGTCGAAGGTGCAGACATTGTGCGGCATCAGGGAGGGGGACAGTTACCTGGACGCTTTGATCCAGGAGGCAACTACACCCTTTAGGTTAGGAAGTGGTACAGATCTGGTTATTAGTCATGGATAGGAGGGTGCCACTGCGAATCAGGCAGGTAAAGGGAGTTCCAGATGCAATGCTGGAGGAGCCTTGGCCTTTTCCCTCATCCAGCAGGTACTAAATTTGTGATGCCTGTTTGGATGAGGGCAGTCAGCAGGGTGGATGAGCAAACTGGATGGCACCATGGTACAGGAGGAGCTGAAAATGTGATAGTCATATGGAACAGTATAGTCAGGGGGGTAGACACTGTTCTCTGCAGCTCCAAATGGGAATTCAAGGGTTGTGTTGCCTCCCCAGTGCAAGGGTTAAGGATATCTTCTCACGGTTGGTGGGGGAGGATCCAGCTGTCATAGTTGACATAGGAACCAACAACATAGGTGGACCTAAGAATAAGGTTCTGCTGAGAAAATTTGAGGAGATGGGGGTCAAAATTAAAATAGAGAGCTTTGCAGGCTACAGGCTCTAGCATAGATTAGAAGTTTAAATGTGTAGCTGAAAGAGTGATATGACGTAGGGATTTCGATTCATGGGACACCAATACTGGGAAAAGAGGGAATTGTTGTGTTGGGATGGGTTCCAGTTAACCCATGCTGGCTCCAGTGTCCTGGCAAATTGCATAACCAGGCAGTAAATACGGCTTCAAACTAGTGAAGTGGGAGGAAGGGTGGGAGGATTCTGAAAAGGGTAAATTCAAAAGCAATATGAAAAATATTGAGGCTATAGGGCAGAATAGCAATATGGGTAAAACATGAGCAGAATGGGTTAGGAAGGGATTAGGATGGCATCAGGGAACAACGGGGAAAAAATGAAGCTAAAGACACCATATTTGAATGCACAACAAAATAGATGTTTTTTTAATTTGTTTTGTGGGATATGGGCGTTGCTGGCTAGGGCAGCATTTGTTGCCTATCCCTAATTGCCCTTGAACTGAGTGGCTTGCTAGGCCACTTTGTGTAGGTCGGACCAGGTAAGGACAGCAGATTTCCTTCCCTAAAGGACATTAATGAACTATTGACAATGGTCTCATGGTCATCATTAGAGTAGCTTTTATAATTTCCACATTTATTAATTGAATTCAAATTTCACCATCTGAGATTTGAACCCATATCCCCAGAGCATTAGCCTGGTCTCTGGATTACTAGTCCAGTGACATTACCACTACGCCACCGCCTCCCCCTGAATTAATAGCGTCGCATAACTTCCCTGCTTTTGTACTCAATACCTCTATGAAGCCCTAGATCCCATATGTTTTGCTAATCATGCTCTCACTATGTACTGCTGCCTTGAAAGCTAGATGCACATGAAACCCCAGGTCCCTCAGTCCCTGCACACGCTTTAGAACTGTGCTGTTTAGTCTACATTGCCTTTCCCTATTCCTTCTGCCGAAATGCATCACATCACATCTCTCTGTATTAAGTTCCATCTGCCACTTGTCTGCCCACTTTGCTAGCCTATTTATGTCCTGTTACAGTCAATTGACATCATCCTCACTGTTTGCCATAACCTCCAAGTTTGGTCACATACCTTAGGGTAGGGTCTTCTGATTTGGTCAGTGGTCAGGGACAGGAATATATGACTTTGACTAAAGCAGGAAAGGGAATCGTGAAGGCAGAAGTAGAGGAGCCTCAGCCCTTGCAATTGTCCAACAGGTTTGAGGATCTTTCAGCTTGTATGTATGAGAGTGAGGGCTGCCGGGTGGAAGAGCGATCTGACCATGGCATCGTGGTACAGAAGCCATTGAAGTGGGGGGAGGAAATAGGAATGTAGTGGTAGTAGGAAATAGTATAGTAAGGGGGATAGACACAGCCGAGAGTGCATACGAACATACGAATTAGGAGCAGGAGTAGGCCACTCGGCCCTTCGAGCCTGCTCCGTCATTCAATAAGTTCACGGCTGAACTGATTACTCCACATTTCTACCTACCCCCGATAACCTTCCACCTTGCTTATCAAGAATCTATCTACCTCTGCCTTAAAAACATCCAAAGACTCTGCTTCTGCCACCTTTTGAGGAAGCGAATTCCAAAGACTCATGACCCTTTGAGAGATAAAATCTCTCCTCATCTCTGTCTTAAATGGGTGACCCCTTATTTTGAAACAGTGACCCCTAGTTCTAGATTCTCCCACAAGGGGAAACATCCTTTCCACATCTACCCTGTCAAAACCCTTCAGGATCTTATATGTTTCAATCAAGTCACCTCTTACTCTTCTAAACTCCAGCGGATACAAGCCTAGCTTGTCCAATTGTTCCTCATAAGGCAGCCTGCCCATTCCATGTATTAGTCTAGTAAACGTTCTCTGCACAGCCTCCAACGCATTCGCATCCTTCCATAAAGAAGGAGACCAGTACTGTACATAGTACTCCAGATGTGGTCTCACTAATGCCCAATATAGCTGAAGCATATCCTCCCTACTTTTGTATTCAATTCCCCTTGCGATAAATGATAACATTCTATTAGCTTTCCTAATTACCTTCTGTACCTGTATGCTAACCTTTTGTGATTCATGCAATAGGACACTCAGATCCTTCTGCATCTCAGAGCTCTGCAATCTCTCACCATTTAGATAATATACTACTTTTTTATTCTTCCTGCCAAAATGACAATTTCCCACTTTCCCACATTATACTCCATTTGCCAGGTCTTTGCCCACTCACTTAACCTATCTACATCCCTTTGTAGCCCCCTATGTCGTCTTCACAAGTTACTTTCCTACCTATCTTTGTGTCATCAGCAAATTTAGCAACCATACCTTCGGTCCCTTCATCTAAGTCATTTATATGAGTCCAGTGAGAGTCCAGAAGGCTGTGTTACCTGCCCGGAGCCAGGGTTCGGGACATCTGCTCAGGGCTGGAGAGGAACTTGCAGTGGGGGGGGGTGGAATCAAGTTGTCGTGGTGCACATGGGTACCAACGGCAAAGATAGGACTAGGAAAGAGGTTATGCATAGGGAGTATGAGTAGCTAGAGGTTAAATTAAAAAGCAGAACCTCAAAGGTAATAATCTTTGGATTATTACCTGAGCCATGAGCAAATTGGCATAGGGTAGATAAGATTAGAGGGTTAAATGAGTGGCTCAAAGATTGGTGTGGGAAAGATGGGACACTGGCACCAGTACTGGGAAAAGTGGGAGCTGTCTCGTTGAGATGGTCTTCACCTGAACCGTGCTGGAGCCAGTGTTCTGGTGAGTCGTATAACTAGGGCAGTAGAGAGGGTTTTAAACTAAATAGCGGGGGTGAGGGATCAAGTGAGGGAAGATGTGATAATTTCGAGAGAGAGGAGAAGGCAAGAAAGCAAGACAGCAATAAGGGTAATGATAATCAGAATGTGGTAGGAAGGAACAAAACGTACAAACTTAAGAGTAGGCCAGCAGATAAGGCTAGAGGTTGTGAACTAACAAAGCTGGAGGAGGGTTTGGGGAAGGGAGATTTCGAAATCCAAAGAGAAAGGTTGAGGCATCAGAGCAGTATAGCAGTTCTGGTGAAGGGTCACTGACCTGAAACGTTAACTCTGCTTTTCTCTCCACAGATGCTGCCTGACCTGCTGAGTATTTCCAGCATTTCTTGTTTTTATTTCAGATTTCCAGTATCTGCAGTGTTTTACTTTTATTCTAGAGCAGTATAGCATTGTGGTTAAAGACGAGCAGAATGAGACAGGAAGGGACAGAGAGTTTATCAAAAATTGTACATCAGTGAATAAGGTCATTGCAGAGAATAGAAGTAAAAAGAAATGAAATTAAAGGTTCTTTATCTGAATGCGAGAAGCGTCTGCACTAAGATAGATGAACTAGTGGCATAAATAGAGGTAAATGATTTAGATCTAATCACCATTACAGAGACATGGTTACAAGGTGATCAAGGTTGGGAAATAATTATTCGAGGGTACACGGTATTTCGGAAAGACAGAAAGAATGGAGGAGGGGTAGCTTTGAGGGAAAAAAAATTACGTAAGGAAATTAGTGAGAAAGGATCTGACCTCAGAATATCATGAAGTAGGATTTAGGAAGTAGGATCATGAAATTAGGAATAGCGAGAATCAGAAAACACTGATGGGAAATAATTTGTAGGCCTCCTAACAGTAGTTATACCATTTGCACAGCGCATTAAACAAAGAATCATTGGAGCTTGTAACAAAGGCAATGTAATAATTGTGGGGGACTTTAATCTTCTTATAGACTAGGACAATGAAGATGAGTTTGTAGAATGTTTTCAGGACTTTTTCTTTGACAATACGTTGTGGAACCAACTAGGGATAAAGCTATCTTAGCTCTACCAATCCGAGTCCACTTGCCAGCCAAACAGCACTCTCTTCTCAAACAGTATCAAATTGTTGCTTCCCCTTATATTGGTATTCTTGAGAAATGTCCTGATGAGTGTAAGACGAAAAGCTTTGACAAAATGTCTCTATTTTCAGCAATACTCAAGTTCTGTACTACCAACGACTATTTGAAGCAAGGTTTAGTTAGTAATGTCATAGTAAAATATCCATTGGGAAATAGTGATCAGAAGTCCATGTTAAGTTTGAAAGTGATATACTCCAATCACAAACAAGAATCTTAAACTTAAACAAAGCCAATCATGTAGGTATGATTCAGGAATGGACCCATTAGATTGGAAGTTAGCAAATGTTACACTACTCTTCAAGAAAGGAGGGAGAGAGAAAACAGGGAACTACAGGCCAGTTGCCCTAACATGAGTCGTTGGGAAAATGCTGGAATCTATTATTAAGGAAATTTTAAGAATACACTTAGAAAAGCACTGTATGATTAAAACAAGTCAACATGGCTTTACTAAAGGGAAATCCGGTTTTACAAATTTATTAGAGCTTTTTGAGGATGTAGCTATTATTATTATTGGCTGTCCCGCGCAGGTGAGGATGATTGTCTTCCGTGAGTCCGAAGATGAGTCTGATTTAAGATCTACAGACTTTATGGCATGTTGGGAATTTGTTGTCATGTGGGATGTCTGGTCATGCATCATTAGTTTGGGTCATGGCTTGTTCTTTCTGCTGCTCTTGCTTTTCCTCTTCATTTTGTTGTTATTGGGTCTCAAAATGCTGGGATCCTTCCCACAGACTCTGCCTCCATCTGGTTCAGTCCAGAGCGATGATCTCTCAAGAGTTGATATCAATGTTGCATTTCTTCATGTTGGCTTTCAGCACATCCTTGAAGCACTTCTTTTGTCCTCCTCTGGTGTGGCTGCCCTGGCTGAGCTAGGAGAAGACCTGCTTTAGGAGCCTGGTATGTGACATCCAAACTATATGACCAACCCAATGAAGCTGATGGCGGATATTCATAGCCTTGATGCTTGTGGTGCCTACTTGTGAGAGGACATTGATGTTGGTGCACCTGTGCTCCCACTTCATATGTAGGATATTCCACAGGCAGCATTGATGAAATGACTCCAGTGCCTTGAGGTGCCTCCTATACATTGTCCATGTTTCAGCCCCATACTGCAAGGTAGGGATCACAACCACATGGTAGACCATGAGCTTGGTTTCAGTTTTGATGTCACAATCTTCAAATGCTCGCTTCCTCAGATGGCCAAAGGCTGCACCAGCAGATTTCAGGTGATGCTGGATTTCTTCATTAATGTCAACCTTCTGTGAAAGATAACTTCCAAGATACTAGAAGTGTTGCACATTTTCCAGGCACTCATCATGAATCCTAATCAATGGGTCTGGGGTGTGTGCATTTGGAGCTTGCTGACGGGGGACTTTGGTCTTCTGAATGTTGAGTGTAAGTCTCATCTTCTCATATGCCTCAGTAAATGCATTGATGATTCTCTGAAGATCTGTTTTCGATACAGCACTTACTGCAGCATCATCAGTGTATGGGACCTCAATGACTGAAGTCGGGGTGGTCTTAGTTTTTGATCGAAGTCACCTAAGATTAAATAGTTTACCATCCATTCGATAAATAAGCTGCATTCCAGCAGAGAGCTTGTCTCCAATCAGGCGAAGCATGGCTGTAGGAAAATCGAAAGAAGCGTTGGGGCGATGACACAATCTTGTTTAACTCCTGTCTTAACCTCAAAGGAATCTGTAATGGATCCGTGCTAAGGATCACTGCTCGCATATCATCATGAAGCAGATAACGGATGGTGACGAATTTTGGAAGACCTCCATACTTCAATAGAATCTTCCAGAGTGCCACATGATTTACAGAGTTGAAGGCCTTTGTCAAGTCAAAAAATGCTGTGTAGAGAGGTTGATGTCCTCAACGGGAGAACGGGCAGAGGAAGATATATACCATCTGAAAAAATCAGATGTAACCAGTAGGGTAGATAAAGGGGAACCAGTAGATGTCGTATACCTGGATTTCCAAAAGGCATCTGATAGGGTGCCACACAAAAGGTTAATAGGCAAAATAAGTGCTCATGGAATTGGGGAGTAATATATTGGCATGGATAAAAGATTGGTTAACTGACAGGAAGCAAAGAGTGTACATAAATGGGGTATTTGCAAGTTGACAGGCAGTGAATAGTAGAGTGCTGCAAGGATCAGTGCTAGGGCCTCAGCTATTTATAATCTATATTAAGGACTTATATGAAGAAGCAGAGAGTAATGTATCTAAGTTTGCTGATATAAAGGTAGGTGGAAAGGTAAGCTGTAGAGAGAACACAGAGAGGCTGCAAAGAGATATAGACTGGTTAAGTGAGTGGGCAACAAGTTGGAAGATGGAGTATAATGTAGGGAAGTGTGAAATTATTCACTTTGGTCGTAAGAATAGAAAAGCGGAATATTTTTTAAAAGGTGTGAAACTTGTAAGTGTTGATGTTCAAAGAGACTTGGGTGTGCTAGTACAGAAACTTAGTATGCAGGTACAGCAAGCAATTAAGAAGGCAAACGACATGCTGGCCTTTATTGCAATGGGATTGGAGTACAAGAATAAAGAAGTCTTGCTACAGTAGTACAGGGTTTTGGTGAGACCACACCTGGAGCACAGTGTGCAGTTTTGGTATTCACATTTAAGAAAAGATATACTTGTATTGGAGGCGGTACAGCAAAGGTTCACTGAATTGGTCCCTGGGATGAGGGGGTTGTCCTATGATAGGCTGAGTAAATTGAGCCTGTACACTCTCGGGTTCAGAAGAATGAGAGACAATCTCATGGAAACTTACAAGATTCTGAAGGGGCTGGTTAGAGTAGACACAGAGTGTTTCTGCTTGTCGGGGAATCTAAAACAAGGTGGCACAGTCTCAGGATAAGGGGCCAATCATTTAGGACTGAGATGAGGAGAAAGAACTTCACTCAAAGGGTTGTGAATCGTTGGAATTCTCTACCCAGAGGATTGTGGATGCTACATCTTTGAATACATTTAAGGCTGGGATAGACAAATCTTCGGTCTCTCAAACGAGGGATATGGTGAGCGGGTAGGAAAATGGAGTTGAAGCCTAAGATCAGCCATGATTGTATTGAATGGCCGAGCAGCCTCGATGGTTTATATGGTCTACTCCTGCTCCTACTTCTTGTGTTCTTGTGAAGAGGACATAAGGAGGCTACAAAGGGATATAGATAGGTTCAGTGAATGGGCAAAGACCTGGCAAATGGAGTATTATGTGGGAAAGTGGGAAATTTGGCAGGAAGAATAAAAAAAAGCATATTATCTAAATGGTGAGAGATTGCAGAGCTCTGAGATGCAGAGGGATCAGGGTGTCCTAGTGCATGAATCACAAAAGGTTAGTATGCAGGTAAAGCACGTAATTAGGAAAGCTAATAGAATGTTATCGTTTATCGTGAGGGAATTGACTAAATAAGTAGGGGAGGTTATGCTTCAGCTATATAGGGCATTGGTGAGACCACATCTGGAGTACTGTGTACAGTACAGTCCTTATTTAAGGAAGGATGCAAATGTGTTGTAGGCAGTACAGAGAAGGTTTACTAGACTAATACCTGGAATGGGCAGGCTGTCTTAAGAGGAAAGATTGGATGGGCTAGGCTTGTATCCGCTGGAGTTTAGAAGAGTAAGAGGCGACTTGATTGAAACATATAAGATCCTGAGGGGTCTCGACAGGGTAGATGTGGAAAGGATGTTTCCCCTTGTGGGAGAATCTAGAACTAGGGGATACTGTTTAAAAATAAGGGGTCACCCATTTAAGACCGAGATGAGGAGAAATTACTTCTCTGAGGGTGGCGAGTCTTTGGAATTCTCTTCCTCAAAAGGTGGTGGAAGCTGAGTCTTTGGAATTCTCTTCCTCAAAAGGAG
Organism: Heterodontus francisci; assembly: GCF_036365525.1. Classification (NCBI taxonomy): domain Eukaryota; kingdom Metazoa; phylum Chordata; class Chondrichthyes; order Heterodontiformes; family Heterodontidae; genus Heterodontus; species Heterodontus francisci. The sequence goes on from NC_090375.1 coordinate 71,530,410, forward strand.
GTGGAAGCTGAGTCTTTGAATATTTTTAAGGCAGAGGTAGATAGATTCTTGATAAGCAAGGGGGTGGAAGGTTATTGGAGGTAGATGGAGATGTGGAGTAATCAGTTCAGACATTAACTTATTGAATGACGGAGCAGGCTCGATGGGCTGAGTGGCCTGCTCCTGCTCCTATTTCGTACGTACGTATGTTCTTATATCATCAGCAAATTTTGAAATTTTATATATATTCCAATATCTAAGTCATTTATATACATCAAAAAATAAATGTTCCCATCACTCACTATCTCTTGTTGAGCACCACTGTCTACCATTCTCCAGTCTGAAAAAAAAACATTTACCATGACTTGCTGTGTCCTTAAGCCAGTTTTTTTTTTAATCCAAGCTTTCGCTGAACATCTTATTCCATGAGCCTCAATTTTGTTAACCAGCCTTTTATGTGGCATTTTGTCAAACTAGCTATAGTGTTGGGTAGAGTACAAATCATGAATTATAGGTGTATGTAATCATGGGGGAATTGAATCTTCATAAAGACTGGGTAAACAAAATTTGCAGCAATACTGTGGAAGGTGAGTTTATAAAATGCATTCAAGATAGTTTTCTAGAACAGTATGTCAAGGAATCAACTAGAGAACAGGTTATTTTAGATTTAGTATTGTGCAGTGAGACACTGTTAATTGATAATCTTTTAGTAAAGTGCCTCCAGGGAAGAGTGATCATAATATGATAGAATTTTGCTTGGTATTTGAGAGTTTGTTTAGTTAATTCTGAAAACAGTGTCTTAATTCTGAACAAAGCAAACTACGTAGGTATGAGGAGTGAGTTAGCCAAGGCAGAATGGGAAGCAAGATTATGAAATATGATGGTGATGGCCAATGGCAAACATTTAAAGCATTAATTCATAATTCACAATGAATATATATTTCCTTAATGAATAAAAAACCACAGGGAAAGTGATCTAACCATGGCCAACATGAGAAGTTAAAAATAGTATCAGAAATAAAGGAAGTGGCTTATGATGTCAAAAAGAGTAATAAGCCTGAGGATTGGGGGGTGGGGGGTGGGGGGTGGTGGATTTTAAAATTCAGCAAAGGATGACCAAGAAACTGATAAAGAAACGGAAAATGGGATATGAGAATGAACTAGCTAGAGACATAAAACAGTTGTAAAAACTTCTATAGATATATACGTTGTATCTGGCTGTTTGATTACTTATTTGCTATGATCATAACAAGAACCAATCTGACAGGTTTTCTTGCATTTAACAAAGAAAGAGGTTAATTCTATTGTACCTAAACCAAACTAATGAAAATAATAAACTGCCCACTAACTTTCACTCACACACACTCGAGGTTTACACACACACAAATAGGTTACAGAATGGAGAAAGATAGATTGGCTGGTTGAGTTAGTCTATTGAAAAAAGGGGTATACACTCTGTGGCATTTGGTGATTCAGCTGGCTTCCAGCTGAATTTGGTGATCCTGAGGCTTTTAGTTTGAAGAGGTAGATGACTGGTTCAGTGGGCCTCTTGGAGACAGCAATGCGGATGATTTCCTCCAACCCGGTTATGATTATAGCCGGAGTATGTAAAGGTGGACAGTCAACAGGCAGAGTTCGAAGCTTGTAAGCTTAAATGGAGAGAGTGAGAGAGAGGGACCCCCACTTGGGTCTGCATGTGTCAGAATCCAGAAGCTTCTCCACTTTTCTGCAGAAAAAAACAGGCTTAAAACCACAGATGGGGAGGGGCTTGTCACATGACAGTCACCCAGTCATTCAAACAGGGTAACAGTGTTTTTTGCTAAAAAGAATAGGTAGTTCCTTTAAACTCCATGGGTCTTGGTTCTTGTTGGGATGAGCAGCTATTTCGTCTGCGCCTCACAAGCCTTGCATTGTAGGATACGGTGTTGCAAATTAGGTGGCCATCCTAAGCTGCTAGCTTTTATCCTTGTTTTATCCGTTCTTTTATATTTCTTCAAAAAATATATAAATTCCGATCTCCAGTTAGTCGATTAAAGAAAATTATCATTCGACAAAGCAGGTTGGCGAGACACTTCCCCGCCACCCAAAATGAAAGGTGATAACAGGAGCAGTTCATTATGAGGTCACGAATTAAAAAGAAACAGTACACGCACGCACTCATCAGTCTCATAGCCATGCTCTGGTTCAGTTTTTTTTATATCTGGGATGGTTCCCTGCTGAGCTAAACCCGAGATAAAGCGTCAGCTATCACATTGCTTTTCACTGCAATGTGGATAATCTTTAGGTGGTAAGACTGCAAAAGCAGACTGCAACAAAAAGGTCTTGCATTATGGATTTTGAATTTCTTTACAAAGATCAAAGGATTGTGGTCGGTATAAGCTACAATCTCTCAATATCATTTTGGACATATACCTCAAACTTTTTGACAGCCAGCAACAGTCCCGGGACTTCCTTCTCCACAGCAGAGTATTTCCTTGGATGTTGGTTTAATTTTTTGGAGAAATACCCAACTGGTCTCTCAATGTCTAACTCATCATCTTGGAGCAGGAGATCACCTACCCCTAGGTCACTAGCATCCACTGCCACTTTCAATGGTTTGTTAAAGTTTGGAGCTGCCAGCACTAGTTTGTTGGTTAAGATGGCTTTCAGCCTCTCGAAAGCTGTTTGACACTTCACTGACCACACTACCTTTGCTTCTTTCAGTAATGAATCTGTCAGTGGGGTGGCTATAGTGTTGATGTTTGGGACAAACCTGTGCTAAAACCAAGACATCCCCAAAAATCGCATTATTTCCCATTTGATTGTGAGGACAGGAAAATCCATCAGCGCGTGTACCTTTGCTTCTCTGGAAACACAACCTTGACCCACAATATGCCCTAGGTAGGTTACTTGAGCTTTAGTGCACTCACTGTTTGCAAGATTTACCATGAGGTCAGCCAACTGTAATCTTCAGAAGAGGGCTTATAACTGGTCTAGGTGGTCCCCCCCAGGTGTCACTGTACACTTACAGGTAATCCAGATATACTGCCTGGTTCACCAGCCTTTGGAAGGTGGTTGGGGCATTTCTTAATCCAAAATGCATGACCCAGCACTGGAATAAGTCGCTTGGGGTGACAAAAGCTGAGATCTCTTTAGCTCGCGTGGTTAAGGGAACTTGCCAGTACCCTTTTAACAGGTCTATTTTGGTTATGTAGGTGGCATTTCCTACTCTATCTATACATTCTTCCAGGCGGGGAATTGGGTAGGAATCAGCTCCTGTCGCTACATTAATCTTTCTGTAATCAATGCAGAACCTTGTTGTGCCATCGGGTTTGTGCACTCGCACAACTGCTTTCACTGGGCTCTATCAGCCTGTGCTCCAGCATATACTGAATTTCCTCCCGAACTTGGGTCAGTTTCCTGGGACCTAGGCGATAGGGATTTTGTTTTATGGGAAGGGTCTCTCCTACATCCATATCGTGTAGGGTTAGGGTTAGAGTTGTGCACCCTGGTTTGTCCCTGCAGATCCCTTTAAATGCTATGAGCAGCCTTGTTAGTTTTTCTCTCTGTTCAGCATTTAAATAGGTGGGTACAGCGACTAATTTCCCTAATATTTCAGTGTTCGATAACCAGTCGGTTAAAGTGGATGTACTGGCCAATTCAGTAGGTGTTTGATTACTTCCCTGCTCTGATCATAACAAGAACCAATCTGACAGGTTTTCTTGAGTTTAAAAAAGAGGTTAACTTTATTGTACCTAAACTGAGCTAATAAAATTATAAACTACACGCCAACTTTCACTCACTCACTACACACACTAGAGGTTTACACGCACACAAATAGGTTACAGAGTGGGGAAAGTAGATTGGTTAAGTTAAAGTCCATAGAAAAAAGGGTGTAGAGTCTGTAGCATTTGGTGATTCGACCGGCTTCTAGCTGAATTTGGTGAGCCTGAGGCTTTTAGTTTGAAGAGGTAGATGACTGGTTTGGTGGGTCTCTTGGAGACAGCGATGCGGATGGTTTTCCCCGACAGAGTTTATGATTGTAGCCGGCATATGTAAAGGTGGTCAAAAGGCAGAGTTCGAAGCTTGTAAGCTGAAATGGAGAGAGAGAGAGGGACTCCCATTTGGATCTGCACGTGTCAGAGTCCAGAAGCTTCTCCTCTCTTCTGCAGAAAAACATAAGCTTAAAACCACAGATGGGGAGGGGCTTGTCACATGATAGTCACCGAATGAATCAAACCGGGTAGCAGTGTTTCTTGCTAAAAAGAACAGGTAGTTCCCTTAAACATCTTGGATCTTGGTTCTTGTTGGTATGAGCAGCTATTTCGTCTCCACTTCACAGGCTTGCAATGTAGGATACAGTGTTAAAAATTAGGTGGCTGTCTTTGTTATCTGTTCTTTTAAAATTTCTTCAAAAAAATATAAATTCCGATCTCCAGTTAGTGGATTAAAGAAAATTATCATTCAACGAAGCAAGTTGGTGTGACATCACTCGCCCACTCCTGGTTCTCTCCAACCATGAGATTGTCTTTAACACTGGCACTGGGCAGACAACGCAATCTTCAGAACTCTTGGTCTCGGCTGCAGATAACAGTATCTATGCCTTGACTACCCTCACTACTACATTCCTTTTCACTCCCCCCATGGTGCTATGGTTAGTTTGCCCATCCAACCTGCAATCCTTGTTTTCATTCACACAGGTGGCAAGTATCTTGTACCTCTTGGTCAAAGTCAAGGACCAAGTTTCCTCCATCATTGCAACCTGGACCCCCATAGCTGCTTGACCCATAGTCATGCACTCCCTGTCCATTGACGAAATCTAAAGTTCTTCTTAATCTTAGGGGTGTGACTGCCTCCTGCAACAAAGTGTCCAGGCAACGCTCCCGTTCCGTAATGGTTCGCAATGTCTGCAGCTCTAACTCCATCTCAACAACTCTTGAGCTGCAGTTGCTTGAGCTGCAGGCACTTACTGCAGTTATGGGTGTTTGGGATCGCAATAATCTTCACACATTCCCACATGCTGCAGTTACAGCACACCACTTGCCCTGCCAAGTCTGTCTAAGCTTATTTTTTATTTGTTTGTTGTTACTACCTAAGGAAGGATATACTTGCCTTAGAGGGGGTGCAATGAAAGCTCACGAGATTGATTCCTCAGTGAAAATTGTCATATGAGGAGAGAGTGACCTGGATTTTATGTGGCCCCCTAGGCGGGGTTGGAGGCTGAGGGGGGGCACAGAGTATCATAGCGGGTAATAGGGTGGAGGGGGCGCGGATTACGGAGGGTCTGTCACCAAGTGATCTTCCTGGGGTTGGATAGGCCGACGACAACCCTCCTGCCCTACTAATGGCCAACGGCCAATTAAAGGCTCTTTCTGCCGCCACTGGGATGTTACCAACCGTGTGTGTGTGGGGGGGGGGGGAAGGGGGGTTGCGCGTGGTGGTGCAGGGGCAGGGGCAGGCGCCTAGGCCACACGGGGAAGACGCCTTGTAACACGAGATGTCCTTCCTGCGGGCTTGAGGTGGAGGTCCCTCCTCCGTGGGCAATCTGTGGCTCACAGAGGACCCCCACCAGAAACCAGTTTATCCCCCGAATCCCCCTCCCCCTGGATCGCATGACCACCCTCCACCACCAACCCCCCACCCCTCACCAGGCACTTCCGGACTGGCCCCGGCGATCCCACCTCACCTAATTTGGGTCAGGGAATCCAAGACCTCTGCAGTACTGGCAGTGGCCACTGCTCCTTTTGGCGCTGCTGATACTGCTGAGCTGCCGACCATCTGATTGGGCGGCAGCTCATAGAGGCGGGATCCCTGTCTTTAAAGAGACGGGGTTCCTGGCTCCTGAAACTTAGGCTAGAATTTTACCCTCGGCAGATGGGAGCCGTCCACCAACCGAAAAGTCGGTGGCGATCCAGCCTCCACCTGGACTGGGGATCCAGTTCGCATTTTAAGGTCCCCAGGCCTTTAATTGGTCTGAGGCAGGACTTCTACCTCATTGAGGCCTTGTTTTTGGGGCCTTGCTGGGGGCAATTGGTTGGGCCCCAGTGAGGCAAGGGTGGTTGATTGGGGGGACAGGGGGCATGTTGGGCGTTGGGGGTGGTTGGGGCATGGGGGCAGCCCTCCGTTGGGCGCAGGGTGCCTGATCAGGAGGCCCCCCCCCCACCCCCCCTCCAGGCTGTCAGAAAACTGCCTACTTTTAACAGGCTTTTCTCGGGCCTGGGCCGCCCGCTAGCCAAGGGTAAAATCCCCATGGAGGAGGCCCTTAAGTGGCCGTTAACTGGCCATTTAAGGGTCTTGATTCACTTGGGACAGGTGGGCTGTTTTTCGCCGCTGCCCCGCATAAAATGGAGGCAGGAGCGGGTCAGGAAGGGCCTCCCAAGCCTCCCACTCCATTTTATGTCCTGCCCACCCCACCACCATCCCGCTCTTTGGAGCAGTGTAAAATTCTGGCCCTGGAGTTAAAAAGATCAGAGGATCGCTCTGGAAAGGGCACATAAAGGCAGCGGCAGGCTTTCCTTTTCAGCCCGGCACCGGGAGCCTTGCCTCCAACACAAAATCCAGCCCATTAAGTAGATTAGGCCTATATTCCCTAGTGTTTATAAGAATGAGAGGTGATTTCATTGAAACAAATAAAATTCTTAAGCGGCTTGACACGGTAGATGCTGGAAGAATATGTCCCCTTTCTGGGAAGCCTAGAACTGGCTGTCACAGTCTCAGAATAAGAGGTCAGCCATTTAAGATTGGGATGAGGGGAAATTTCTTCACTCAAGGACTAGCATCCAAGGGTGTAGAAGTCATGCATTGCTACACGAAGCCATGGTTAGACCATACCTGGAGTAGTATGTGGCCGAACAGTTTCACGAGGCTAAATTGCCTACTGCTATGTTCCTATATTGTGAATCTTTGGAATTTTCTATCCTAGAGAGCCATGTATCCTCAGTCATTGAGTATATTCAAGTCAGAGATTCATAGATTTTTGGATACGAAAGGTATGAAAGGATATTGGGATAGTGTGGGTAGTTGCAGCTAAGGTTGAAGATCAGCCATGATCTTATTGAATGGTGGAACAGACTCGAAGGGCCAAACGGCCTACTGCTGTTTCCATTTCTTATGTGTTACGTTCTTGAAGTTAAGGGGAGATTTGATAGAGGTGTTCAAAATCATGAAAGGTTTTGATAGAGTAAATAAGAAATTATTTGCAATGGCAGAAAGGTCAGTAACTAGAGTACACAGATTTCCGGTAATTGGCAGAGGTTACATGAGGAAAAATATTCAGCAAGTTGTTGTGATTTGGAATGCAATGCCTGAAAGGATGATGGAAACATATTTAATAACTTTCAGAAGCTAAATGAACAAATACTTGAAGGGGAAAATTTTCATGGCTATGGAGAAAGAGCAGGGGAGTAGGCTGAATGGCCTCCTTCTGTGCTGTCATTCTTTTACCAGAAATCTTTAACTCAATGCTAGTTTTGTAATCATTCCAAGATATCCATTATTCTATGCAGAATGTCTTTAACAGATAAAGGAAGAGATATGAGCTATGAAGGACATAATATGACTGTGATTTTTAAAATAATATGCTGGTGAAATATGTTTTACAGCATTTTGTAAACTTGAAGTGAAACACCAAAATTTCATGACTAGAAATATGTATGTTCTTTTGGACAGGTGATTTTAAAATTTTTAACTTTCTATTTTACCTTACCAACCTTTTTCAGATTATTAAAATGTATTTTAAAGTTACGAATTTGAGGGAAATTGAATACAAAAGTAGGGAGGTTATGCTTCCACTATACGGGGTTTTGGTGAGACCACATCTGGAGTACTGTGTACAGTATTTGTCTCCTTATTTAAGGAAGGATGTAAATGCATTGGAAGCAGTTCAGAGAAGATTTACTAGACTAGATTTACAGCCCACCTGGAATGGGCGCCTTGTCTTATGAGCAAAGTTTGGTCAGGCTAGGCTTGTATCCACTGGAGTTTAGAAGAGCAAGAGGCAACTTGATTGAAACGTATAAGATCCTGAGGGGTCTTGACAGGGTGGATGTGGAAAGGATGTTTCCCCTTGTGGGAGAATCTAGATCTAGGGGTCACTGGAACCAATGTCCTTGGGGGTGCTTTTGCTAACGCTGTTGGGGAGGGTTTAAACTAATGTGGCAGGGGGATGGGAACCAATTGAGGTCAGTTGACAGTAAGGAGGTAGTAACAAAAGCCTGTAAGGAACTAGATAATGAAGTCAGTGTAACTAAGGGGAAGAGCAGGCAGGGAGCAGATGATGAATATAAAGGGACTGGTGGTCTGAGGTGCATTTGTTTTAATGCAAGAAGTGTAGTAGGTAAGGCAGATGAACTTAGGGCTTGGATTAGTACCTGGGAGTATGATGTTATTGCTATTACTGAGACTTGGTTGAGGGAAGGGCATGATTGGCAACTAAATATCCCAGGATATCGATGCTTCAGGCGGGATAGAGAGGGAGGTAAAAGGGGTGGTGGAGTTGCATTACTGGTCAAAGAGGATATCACAGCTGTGCTGAAGGAGGGCACTATGGAGGACTCGAGCAGTGAGGCAATATGGACAGAACTCAGAAATAGGAAGGGTGCGGTAACAATGTTGGGGCTGTACTACAGGCCTCCCAACAGCGAGCGTGAGATAGAGGTACAAATATGTAAACAGATTATGGAAAGATGTAGGAGCAACAGGGTGGTGGTGATAGGAGATTTTAATTTTCCCAACATTGACTGGGATTCACTTAGTGTTGGAGGTCTAGATGGAGCAGAATTTGTAAGGAGCATCCAGGAGGGTTTTCTAGAGCAGTATGTAAATAGTCCAACTTGGGAAGGGGCCATACTGGACCTGGTGTTGGGGAATGAGCCCGGCCAGGTGGTTGAAGTTTCAGTAGGGGACTACTTTGGGAATAGTGATCACAATTCCGTAAGCTTTAAAATACTCATGGACAAAGACGAAAGTGGTCCTAAAGGAAGAGTGCTAAATTGGGGGAAGGCCAACTATACCAAAATTCGGCAGGAGCTGGGGAATGTAGATTGGGAGCAGCTGTTTGAAGGTAAATCCACATGTGATATGTGGGAGGCTTTTAAAGAGAGGTTGATTAGCGTGCAGGAGAGACATGTTCCTGTGAAAATGAAGGATAGAAATGGCAAGATTAGGGAACCATGGATGACAGGTGAAATTGTGAGACTAGCTAAGAGGAAAAAGGAAGCATACATAAGGTCTAGGCGGCTGATGAAAGACGAAGCTTTGAAAGAATATCGGGAATGTAGGACCAATCTGAAACGAGGAATTAAGAGGGCTAAAAGGGGTCATGAAATATCTTTAGCAAACAGGGTTAAAGAAAATCCCAAAGCCTTTTATTCATATATAAGGAGAAAGAGGGTAACTAGAGAAAGGATTGGCCCACTAAAGGACAAAGGAGGAATGTTATGCTTGGACTCAGAGAAAATGGGTGAGATTCTAAACGAGTACTTTGCATCGGTATTCACCGAGGAGAGGGACATGACGGATGTTGAGGTTAGGAACAGATGTTTGATTACACTAGGTCAAGTCGGCATAAGGAGGGAGGAAGTGTTGGGTATTCTAAAGGGCATTAAGGTGGACAAGTCCCCAGGTCCGGATGGGATCTATCCCAGGTTACTGAGGGAAGCGAGAGAGGAAATAGCTGGAGCCTTAACAGATATCTTTGCAACATCCTTAAACACGGGTGAGGTCCCGGAGGACTGGAGAATTGCTAATGTTGTCCCCTTGTTTAAGAAGGGTAGCAGGGATAATCCAGGTAATTATAGACCGGTGAGCCTGACGTCAGTGGTAGGGAAGCTGCTGGAGAAGATACTGAGGGATAGGATCTATTCCCATTTGGAAGAAAATGGGCTTATCAGTGATAGGCAACATGGTTTTGTGCAGGGAAGGTCATGTCTTACCAACTTAATAGAATTCTTTGAGGAAGTGACAAAGTTGATTGATGAGGGAAGGGCTGTCGATGTCATATACATGGACTTCAGTAAGGCGTTTGATAAGGTTCCCCATGGCAGGCTGATGGAGAAAGTGAAGGCGCTTGGGGTCCAAGGTGTACTAGCTAGATGGATAAAGAACTGGCTGGGCAACAGGAGACAGAGAGTAGCAGGAGAAGGGAGTTTCTCAAAATGGAGACGTGTGACCAGTGGTGTTCCACAGGGATCCGTGCTGGGACCACTGTTGTTTGTGATATACATTAATGATTTGGAGGAAAGTATAGGTGGACTGATTAGCAAGTTTGCAGACGACACTAAGATTGGTGGAGTAGCAGATAGTGAAGGGGACTGTCAGAGAATACAGCAGAATATAGATAGATTGGAGAGTTGGGCAGAGAAATGGCAGATGGAGTTCAATCAGGGCAAATGCGAGGTGATGCATTTTGGAAGATCCAATTCAAGAGTGAACTATACAGTAAATGGAAAAGTCCTGGGGAAAATTGATGTCCAGAGAGATTTGGGTGTTCAGGTCCACTGTTCCCTGAAGGTGGCAACGCAGGTAAATAGAGTGGTCAAGAAGGCGTACGGCATGCTTTCCTTCATCGGACGGGGTATTGAGTACAAGAGTTGGCAGGTCATGTTACAGTTGTATAGGACTTTGGTTCGGCCACATTTGGAATACTGCGTACGGTTCTGGTCGCCACATTACCAAAAGGATGTGGATGCTTTGGAGAGGGTGCAGAGGAGGTTCACCAGGATGTTGCCTGGTATGGAGGGCGCTAGCTATGAAGAGAGGTTGAGTAGATTAGGATTATTTTCATTAGAAAGACGGAGGTTGAGGGGGGACCTGATTGAGGTGTACAAAATCATGAGAGGTATAGACAGGGTGGATAGCAAGAGGCTTTTTCCCAGAGTGGGGGATTCAATTACTAGGGGACACGAGTTCAAAGTGAAAGGGGAAAAGTTTAGGGGGGATATGCGTGGAAAATTCTTTACGCAGAGGGTGGTGGGTGCCTGGAACGCGTTGCCAGCGGAGGTGGTAGATGCGGGCACGATGGCGTCTTTTAAGATGTATCTAGACAGATACATGAATGGGCAGGAAGAAAAGAGATACAGAACCTTAGAAAATAGGCGACATGTTTAGAGAGAGGATCTGGATCGGCGCAGGCTTGGAGGGCCGAAGGGCCTGTTCCTGTGCTGTAATTATCTTTGTTCTTTGTTCTTTGTTTGTTCTTTAAAAATAAGGGGTCACCCATTTAAGGCAGAGATGAGGAGAAATTATTTCTGAGGGGTGAGAGTCTTTAGAACTTTCTTCCTCAAAAGGTGGTGGAAGCTGAGTCTTTGAATATTTTTAAGGCAGAGGTAGATAGATTCTTGATAAGCAAGGGGGTGAAAGGTTATTGGGGTAGGCGGGAATGTGATGTTGAGGTTACAATCAGATCACTCATGATCTTGTTCAATGGCGGGGGCCAAGTATGTTCGATGAATTTGATCTATGCTGACATGTTCACTATGAATAATATGAAATGGGTTTGGACATGGTTGGCTGAAACACATTGACTCTCAACAGTATACTCAATCCACTGTGAAATCAGTAGTCATTTTGCTAATTTTATCTGGGGATATTGTGTTTAGACTTGGAATCAGGATAAAACTCTTCAATGCAGGCTTTTAGGCCAGAACTCAATTCTCCTGTTGCTGAGATGAACTGTAATCTACAATAAAACTAAAAGTTTCTGAGTGGTGGTCCCTCCCAGAATTCAAAAGCCAGTACTTCATTAGAACAAAGCAACAACATAATAGTACCTACAGCATACTAAAATATGTACATTGATGATATCATTTATGTTTTTAACATTTCACGTGGCATGCATCATTGCATAAATAAAAGAGACTTTGCAGAATCAAAATGTTTTAAGATTTTTTAATAACTGCTACCTGAGGTGGTAATGAAGATAATTTGATTTATATACACTACAAGTTAATTTTTAACTTAGAATTGCATAGCATTACATATAATATGCAGCACAGAAACAGACCATTCAGCTCAACCCAACCAGCCATGCTGCTGCTTATGCGCCACATGAGTCTCCTCTCATCCTTCCTCATCTATCTGTATCAATATAACCTTATATTCCCTGCTCCCTCATATGCTTATCTAGTCTCCTTTTAAGTGCATCTCCTGGAGAAGATGGTAGTGAGCAACCTTCTTGAACCGCTGCAGTCTGTGTGGTGAAGTACAACCATGGTGCTGTTAGAAAGGGAGTACCAGGGTTTTGACCCGGCGGCAATGAAGGAACGGCTATATAGTTCCTGGTCGGATGGTGTGTGACTTTGGCGGGGAATTTGCATTTGGTGGTTCCCTTCAAAGTCGTAAAGGACTCAGGTTTGGGAGGTGCTGTTGGTGAGTTGCTACAGATGGCATACATTCCAGTGTGCTGGAGGTGGTGAAGGGAGTGAATGTTTAAGGTGGTGGATGGGGTGCCAGTCAAGTTGGCTACTTTATCCTGGATGATGTCTAGCTTTTTGAGTGTTATTGGAGCTGCACTCATCCAGGCAAGTGGAGAGTATTCCATCACACTCCTGACTTGTGCCTTGTAGGTGTTGGACAGGCTTTGGGGAGACAGGAGGTGGGTTACTTGCCGCAGAATTCACCACCTCTGACCTGCTCTTGTAACCACAGTATTTATGTGGCTGCTCCAGTTTAGTTTCTGGTCAGTGGTAACCCCCAGGATGTTGATAGTGGGGGATTCAGCAATGGTAATACTGTTGAATGTTAAGGGGAGATGGTTAGATTCCCTCTTATTGGAGATCATAATTCCCAGTACTTGTGTGGCGCAAATGTTACTTGCCACTTAGCCCAAGCCTGAATGTTGTCCAGGTCTTGCTGTATAAGGATATGGATTGCTTCAGTATCTGAGGAGTTGCGAATGGTACTGAACATCGCATGATGGTAATTGGCTGGATTGGATTTATCCTGCTTTTTGTGGTCAGGACATACTTGGACAATTTTCCACTTTGTTGGGTAGATGCCAGTGTTGTTTATGGTCCTATTAACCTGTGTTGCTACTTTGTGATTTGTGTATTCATACTCCCAGGTTCCTTTGCTCTCCTATCCCATTTAGGTTCTTATTTTCCAAGTAATATGTGACCTCTTTATTTTTCTTACCAAAATGTAATACCTCACATTTACCTGTGTTGAAATTCATTTGCCAATGATACACCCATTCTGCAAGGTTAATGATTTCTTGGTAATTAGCTTAAGTAAAAGTTGTTTATTTCACACTTATTTCCTCAATCCTGGTTCATGTGTAGACAATTGTGATAGCTGCTGTAGGTGGACATGTTATGCTTGATCACCCACTGTGTGTAACTGCACTAGTTTGTAGAATGTTCGATCATATATGGTGCTTTTATCATTGAGTCTGCTGTGAATATATTTTTGCCAAGGAAGTCTTGATCTGTCAGTTGCAATAGAAATACGCCGTCCACATAAATGCTGCACTTGTATCCATTTCCAGTGCATTCATTCAGAGTGAAGGCCTTCACAGCCATCAGCAAAGGTGCACCAAGAGAAGACACCCTTCCTAAATGGATTGTTTGCTGCATGTCCATCATGTTTCGCAGATGGAAGGATGCCAACCACATTCAGAATGATACACTAATACCCATTGTAGAGCTCACCAGGTGCAGTATGGAGACAGCACAACAATAATGATCCTCAATGCTTTCATGAGCACTCATTTTTAACTGAAAAATTCTGGAAGATATTTGGCAGGCTCTCAACTGCTGACCACATATTTCTCATCTGGGGTTAGGCCTCCTGTGAGCTACCTTCTGCAGTTGAAACTCCCTATACTCTTGCCTGCTCCTCCTCCTCCCAACAATTGTAAGCACCAAACCCATTGAAACCAATCAAAATTTTGCTGAAAATCCTCTGCTGACTCATCAAATTGCTTGCACAATTATATATGTAATTTTTTTTAGTTATGCAGTTGTTAAATTTGTGATACTTGCTTGAATACTGGAAAAGTTGTCATGTTGCTTGAATGCTGAAAAAGTTGTGATGTTACTTGCTTGAATACTGAAAATGTTGAAACCTAATCTAGTAATAATTTAGAACTTTAATCTAGAGATTTCCAGTTTGTCAACAACTGTATCCCCCAACTGACATTTTGCATGCAATGAGAAAACTCATAAGAAAAGGGTAGAGAATTGTTCATGAATAATCTATTAATTTTTAATTTACCTTTCCATCAGATTCTGCTGTATGTGTTGATTACCTACCACCGCTTTTACATCAAAATGAAGTTTCATGGAGTGAAGAGAACTGGGTATGCTCAATTCCATTTGTAAGATGTTTTTCTATGATTCCATATCTTGCTCAAAAGACTTTACTTCATTTCTGTCTGATGGCTTAGAACTGATGGAAATTATAGAAATGTTCAGCTTTTGCAGGTTGTTGGAAAGGACACCGAGTGACAGTATTTTAGTTTCTCTGGTAGCAAGTCCTTTCATTTTCAACAGATGAACTGAGTAAAGTTATGCAGCTACTGATCTGCTCAACTGCACTGTTACCTCCACTTTTGATCCTCCAGTCCCCAATAAAACCATTACTACCTCTCACTTGATCATGCCCCTGGTAAGGCCCTCATCTCCACTCCCACAAGTCCAAAGCACTCAGACTTGAAAGGATATGGCGGACAACTGGTTTAGCTATTCACCGCCAGATCTGGCTAGACAACATAAAGCACTATCAGGTCCTGATCTCGTCTGCTAAAACTGCCCACTATTCCAGGTTCACCTTGGAATTCAAAGATAACCCCTGGCTTCTTTTCTCTGATGCAAATCTTATTCTTCAGACCCTCTCCACTGTCTTCTCCACCCTTACTTCCAACGATAAACGCAAGGAGCTCATGGACTTCTTTGGATGGCCTCAATCTTAATGCCTCTGCCAGGTCCCTTCCTTCCACTAGTCCACTGGGCCAAATTTCCTCTAAAGTTTCCCCAACCCTCGCCCTGAACTCACATCTTTCTCCAGTTTTCTTCCTGTCTCCCCTCATGCCCTCTCCGCTGTCATCTTGTCCATGAGACCCACCTCCTGCTCCCCCGATCCTATTCCCACTAATTAAACTTCCGTTCCTGGTTCCTATGTTAACTGATACTGTTGTTAAAGGTTCTCTCTCTTCAAGTACTGTCCACCTTGCCTTTGAATCTGCCGTTATCATCCACTCCTCAAAAATAAACCCTTGACCCCACTGTCCATGCAAACTACTGCCCTTGCATACTACCACCCCATTTCAAAACTCTTTCCTCTCCAAAGTCCTTGAACATGTTGCCTTCCAAATCTGTGCCATGTTTCTTGGAACTCCATATTTGAATCCCTCCCATCAGGTTTCTGCCCCTGCCACTCGCTCTGAGTCAGAATGTTCCACGTTAAAGTTCCAGTCCAGGACTTTAGTACTAAACTTAAAGCACTCCAGTGCAGTACTGAGGGAGTGCTGCAATGTCAGAGGTGCTGTCTTTCAGATGAGACATTAAATCGAGGCTCCGTCTGCCCTCTTAAGTGGACGTAAAAGATCCTATGGAACTATTTCAATTAAGAGTAAGGGAGTTATCCCTGATATCCTGACCAATTTTTATCCCTTAATGAACATCGAAAATGCAGATTATTGGCTCATTATTACATTGGTGTTTGTGGGAGCTTGCTGTGCAGAAATTGGCAGCTGCATTTCCTACATTACAACAGTGACTACACTTCAAAAGTACTTCACTGACTGTAAAGGATTTTGAGTCATCCATTAGTCATGAAAAGCACTATATAAATGCAAGCCGCCTTGCCACAGGACCGAAAGAGCTGTTATCCAAATTACAAATGACATTCTCTGAGATTGATCAAAGATAATTCGGGACAAAATTAATAATCACTTGGACAAATTGTTTAACTAACTTGATTGAGTTTTTTGATGAGGTAACGGAGAGGGTTGATGAAGGTAATGCAATTGATGTGATATACATGGACTTCCAAAAGGCATTTAATAAAGTACCATATAAAAGGGATGTCTGCAAAATTATAGCTCATGGAATAAAAGGGACAGTGGCAGCATGGATACGAAATTGGCTGAGTGACCCAAAACAGAGAGTAGTTGTGAACAGTTGTTTTTCGGACTTGAGGAAAGTATATAGTGGGGTTCCCCAGGGGTCGGTGTTAGGACCCCTGCTTTTCTTGATCTATATTAATGAACTAGACTTGTGTGTACAGGGCACAATTTCAAAATTTGCAGATGGCACAAAACTTTGAGATATTGTGAACTGTGAGGAGGATAATGATAAATGTCAAGAGGAATAGACAGGCTGGTGGAATGGGAGAACAAGTGACAGATGAAATTTAATGCAGAAAAGTGCAAAGAGGTTCATTTTGGTAGGAAGAACGAGGAGAGGCAATATAAATTAAAGGGCACAATTCTAAGGAGGGGTGCAGGAGCAGAAAGATCTGGGGGTATATATGCTCAAATAATTGAAGGTTTTAGGGCAGATTGAGAAAGTGGTAATAAAGCAGATGGGATCCTGGGCCTTATAAATAGGTGCGTAGAGTACATGAACTAGGAAGTTATGGTGAACCTGTGTAAAACATTGGTTCAGCTTCAATTAGAGTATTGTGTCCAGTTTCACACTTAATTATCTGAAGAGAAAAAATTTGCAGGGCTGTGGTGCTATGATCTCTGTGGAGATCAACAAACCAAAAGAATCGAATTTAGTGACCAACCCCAATAGAAAAAACAAAGGGACAGACTTCACTTTTATAAATTCTACTTTAACAATCAAACCAAAATCAACATAAATTAAACATGAATTAACAGTCAAATCACTGCCTGCAACAGGACATAGGTAGGCTAGCAGAATGGGCAGGCAGGTGGCAGATGAAATTTAATACAGACAAGTGTGAGGTAGAAGGAATAGGGAGAGGCAATATGTACTTAATGACACAGTTCTAAAGGCTATGCAGGATCAGAGGGACTTGGGAGTTGCCATGCAGGCCCCCATCTACCAAGAATGAGGCACATTAATTTTGCCACATGGACATTAAGTTTCAAATTGTTGCTGGGAAGAAAAGAAGGCCTATTACAAGGAGTTGCCAAGCCCCTGGTTGGAAAGACATTTTTGCATACTAGCAGACAGTGTTGGAACAAAGGAGCTATACCCTGCTCCCAACACACAGAAGACATGGTCAGACCAGTTTAGTCACATGACGAGCTGGCTGTTGCAGGTTTTTTTGAACTCGCCAGAGAGAATTTAAACTGAGAAAGCTGTTTGCTGCTGAACTGAAAAGACCTCTCATGGCTAGCTCACCGCAGCCTCTCCTGTCTGCTTCCATCTCTTTCTCATGGAACTGAAACTCACTGAAGATACATGAACCCCAAGAGAGAAAAGTCTCCTACAGTGAACAAGGTTTAAGAAGAATACTGGGCCCCAACGAAAAGCAAGAATTATTTACAAGCAAGATCAACCTACAAAAGGACTACAGTGAGCTTGAAGCACAGTAACAAAAAAACCCTCCTCAGAAATTGCCTCAAACTGTTCCACTTCATCTTTTCTTCTGCTCTTTTCTGTCTCTATTTGCATGTGCGTATCACGTATGCATGCTAATGTGGGACGCTGTGTGTATCCATAGGTGTTAATCGAATCAGAGTTTGTAATTTAAGTTTAATAAAATTTCACTTTTCTTCTTTAAACCTAAGAAAGCCCATTTGTGCTCATTTATTTGCCTTATAATTGGAAAGCGGTGAACAAGGATTTACCAAAGGGGAAGCTCAAAAGCACGGTGTGTTTAAAATTAAACCCTGTTACAGTAAGACAAGGTGAAGGCTGAAAGGGACCCCCAGACACCTTTCTCACCTGGTCGTAACACAGTGCATGTGCATCGATCTTTGAAGGTGGCAGGACATATTGAGAGATTGTTTAGTAATGCATATGGGACCTTGGGCTTCATAAATAGAGGCATTGAGTACAAAAGCAGAGAAGTTATGCTGAACCTTTATAAAGCTCTGGTTTGGCCCCAACTGGAGTATTGTGTCCAGTTCTGGTCTCCACACTTCAGGAAAGATGTGAGGCTCCTTGAGTGGGTGCAGAGGAGGTTTATCAGAATGGTTTCAGGATTGGGGGATTTTAGTTACAAAATTGGGTTGAAAAAGCTGGGTTTGTTCTCCATCGTACAAAGTAGATTAAGGGGAGATTTAATAGAAATGTACAAGATTATGACAGGTTTAGATAAGTTAGACAAGGAAAAACTGTTCCCATTAGCTCATGCTACAAGGACTAAGGGACGCAGATTGAAGGTTTTGGGCCAGAGATGCAGGGGGAATATGAGGAAGAATTTTTTTATACAGTGGGTAATAATGACCTGGAACTTGCTGCCCATAAGGGTGGTGAAAGCAGAGACTATCAATTACTTCAAGAGGAAATTGGATGGGCACTTGAAGAAAATACACTTGCAGGGCTACGGGAATCGAGCAGGGGAATGGGACTGACTGGATAGCTCCATGGAGAGTCAGCATGGACTCGATGGGCCAAATGGCGGCCTTCTGTGCCATAAATGACTCTATGAAATTACATATTAGTTATCAGTAACAACAAAGATCGATCTCACGGATTTACTGGGCGGTCCACTTCGCAAATATGGCACTGAACTGGCACACAGTTCTGCAAAACTCTGAACTACTTCAGGTAGATTTCCAGCTCCGGTTTTCCAAGATCACTGATTTAATGCCTTCTCGCTACGGCGTGTTTAATCGCAGCCTGAGTATCATTTGAAATACCTTCTCTTCCTGCTGCCACTGGTGTCCCAAAGGATCTATCCTTGGCCCTCTCCTATTTTTCATCTACATTCTGCTCCTCAACATCATCATCTGAAAGTACAGCTTTAGTTTTCACATGTTGATGATACCTAGCTCTACCTCACCACCACCTCTCTCGACTTCTTCACTGTTACTAAATCATCGGACTGTTTATCCAACATTCACTATTGAGGAAATTTCCTCAAATTAAATAAAAAGCCATCGTCTTCAGTCCCTACTCTAAACTCTGTTGCCGAGTTACTGACTCCATTCCTCTCCTGGCAGCTGTTTGAGACTAAATCCGTCTGTTCAGAACCTTGGTATCATATTTGACCCCGAAATGAGCGTCTGATCACATATCTGCGCCATCACTAAGACCATCTGTTTCCACCTCCATAACGTTGCCTGACTTTACTGTGCCTCAGCTCATCTGCTGCTGGAACCCTCATTTATGTCTTTGTTACCTCTAGACTTGACTATTCCAGTGCACTCCTGGCTGGCCTCTCACAATGTACTCTCTGTAAACCTGAGGTCATCCAAAACTCTGCTCCCCATGTCTTTACTCACACCAAGTCCCATTCACCTATTACCCCTGTGCTTGCTGACCTACATTGGTGCCTTGTCAAGCAATGCCCCAATTTTAATATTCTGATCCTTGTTTTCAAATTACTCCAGGGTCTTGCCTCTCCCTATCTCTAAAGTCTGCTCTAGCCCCACAACCTTCCGAGATATCTGCACTCATCTAATTCCGGCCTCTTGAACATTCCTAATTTTAATTGCTCTACCATTGGTGACCATGACTTTCAGCTGCTTAGGCCCTAAGCTTTGGAATTCTCTCCCTAAACTGCTCTGTCTCTCTACCTCTCTTTCTTCTTTAAAGACACTGCTTAAACCTATCCCTTTGACGAAGCTTTTGGCCGTCTGCTCTAATACCACCTTATGTGGCTTAACGTCTAATTTTGCTTTATAAAGCTCCGGTGAAACACCTTGAGACATTTTATTATATTAAAGGTGCTACATAAATATACGTAGTTGTTGTAAAGCTTTCTGGATCTTTCTCTCAGCTCAAGGCATTTGAAAGCTGAATAGTTCTTGCAGGTGTGGGTAAACCATATACTGTACTTTTTCCAAATATGCTGTTGTGATGTATACAGCTGTTTGTGTTTTCCTTTACAGTTTGAAGGAATGGCATGAAGTTTATTATTTGAAAACAGGAGGAAACCATTTAATGTCAACAACTTGTGTTTATGTAGTGACACACTCCTCGGGTGTGTCTCAACTGCTGATCAGGAAAACAGACTGAGCCAGGAACGTAAAGGTTAAAATTTGTGACTGAAAACTTGGTCACAGTTTATTATGGGACCACTTCCAAATTTGAAGGACAGAAAATTTTAGTATTTTTATCTGTGAAGTCTGCCAAATAACTTTTAGCTCTTTAGATGTGACAGTTAAGACTGCAATGTATATCTTGTGTATGGAGATCCTTTTTGTCCATATTACGCTTGCACTTTTTATTTTTGATAGGCAATCCTACTTGTCTGTCACGTTGTAGTTGTTGGCATTCTGTTACTAGATGGCATTGTGGTGCAAGTTATTCCAATCTGCCTACCATTTTTTGATTGCAAAAAAGGCTTTGCAGCACCCGTATCTTCAGCACAATGGGTGCTGTTTCAGGTACAAAATGGCATATGTGCTGTATGCGCACACCTTTGGTGCGGGCTGCATTGGATGCCATTTTGGTGAGGCCATTATCGTGTGTGTTAGGAGCGTGCAGCGGAAGTTTGCAAGGTAGGCAGATCATGACGGCACTGGTGCGTAAAGCTGATTGGATGCCAGTGGTGCCACTTTCAAGCTCAATGCTCCAGCTAATGCCCTCTCTAAACATGTACAACATATATAAACATGCATTCAGCAGCAAGAAGAATCCCATCCCCAATCATTGCGATTTAAAGGAATCAACGGGTTAGTTACTGATTGATTTCTACTGGCTGTTGCTGAGATTGTAGAAGTGATGTGAGATTTCTACTGCTACTTAAAGTTGGTCAAGTCTACTGGGAGTGGTGCTGCATTTGGTGAAGACCTTAGTTCTCACTTCAAGAGTTCAGCTCAGACCACATACTCCCAGTCATATGGATACTGTATGTACCCATTCGCCTTGGCCTGCAGGCTGATAGGAAAATTGAGCACAGGCAACACAGAGGAGGACAAGGTGTTTGCAGAGGGAGGAGGAGGGGAGAGAAGGGTCTGAGCAGGAGACCTTATCCACCCAGGATTTTTAGAGACCAATTCTCAGCAAGGAACAGTATGTGCAACGTCTCCATTTTGCGAAGGAGGTGCTTACTGAAATCTGCCATCTCTTGCAGGTAGACCTGCAGCCTCAGAGCAGGGCAAGGACAGTTTTGCCAGTGGCTGTGAAGGTGACCATGCGTGAACTTCTTCACTTCTGGATCCTTCCAGACTGGATCAGGTGGCATCTTGAACATCTGCCAGTTCCTTGCCTACTGCTGTTTAAGGGAGATCACTGACATTCTTTATGCCAAGAGAGGGGAATACATGCATTCTTTCTGGCCAGAGAGAGTGGGCGGAGCATGCACTTGGCTTCGCCAGGACAGCAGGCTTCCCAATGTTGCAGACTGCCATTGACTGCATACACATGGCTTAACCTTTGTTTCCTGTCACTGAGCCAATTTTGTATCTAACTCACGGCATTCCCCTGTATCCTGTGGGCTTTTACTTTTCTGACCAGTTTGCCATGTGGGACCTGATTAAAATCCATGTAGCCCACATCCACTGCACTACCCTCATCAATGTTCCTTGCTACTGCCTCAAAAAATTCAATTAAGTTAGTGAGACACGACCTTCCCTTAACAAATCCATGCTGATTATCCCTGATTAATTAATCCTGCCTTTCCAAGTGACAGTTTATCCTATCTCTCAGAATTAATTCTAATTTGCCCACCACCAAGGTCAGGCTGACCAGCCTATAATTTTTTGGCCTATCCCTCACACCCTTTTTAGATAATGGTACAATGTTTGTAGACCTCCAATCCTCTGGTACCTCGCCTGTATCTAGTGAGGATTTGAAAATGATCCTCAGAATATCCGCTATTTTCTCCCTGGGATACAATCCATCTTGCCCTGGTGATTTATCCGATTTCAAGGATGTCAGACCCTCTAGTACTTATTCTCTCATTGTGCTTATCGTATCTAATATTTCACACTCCTGTTCTTTAATTACAATGTCTGCATCATCCCTCTCCTTTGATTCATTTAGCATAACATCCCTCCTCACAGCTGTAATTGATTAATTGATTCTTTAACCAATAATGCTACAGCCCCTCCTTTTTTATCCCCCTTTCTATCCTGCCTGAAAACTCCAAATCTAGGGATGTTGAGCTGTCATTTTTGCCCCTCTTTAAGCCAAGTTTCCATAATAACAATAATATTATGCTGCCGTGTGTCTATCCATTCCCTCAGCTCATCGGCTTTGTTTGCTATAACTTCTTGCCTTCAAATAAATACCTTTAAACACTGCCAAATTCCTGTATTGTACACCTTTTAACCTTTGCTTCTTCTGTCTTTCAGAGTCATAGACATAGAACATTACAGCGCAGTACAGGCCCTTCGGCCCTCGATGTTGCGCCGACCTGTGAAACCATCTGACCTACACTATTCCATTTTCATCCATATGTCTATCCAATGACCACTTAAATGCCCTTAAAGTTGGCGAGTCTACTACTGTTGCAGCAGGGCGTTCCACGCCCCTACTACTCTCTGAGTAAAGAAACCACCTCTGACATCTGTCCTATATCTATCACCCCTCAACTTAAAGCTATGTCCCCTCGTGTTTGCCATCACCATCCGAGGAAAAAGACTCTCACTATCCACCCTATCTAACCCTCTGATTATCTTATATGTCTCTATTAAGTCACCTCTGCTCCTCCTTCTCTCTAACGAAAACAACCTCAAGTCCCTCAGCCTTTCCTCGTAAGACCTTCCCTCCATACCAGGCAACATCCTAGTAAATCTCCTCTGCACCCTTTCCAAAGCTTCCACATCCTTCCTATAATGCGGTGACCAGAACTGCACGCAATACTCCAGGTGCGGCCGCACCAGAGTTTTGTACAGCTGCAGCATGACCTCGTGGCTCCGAAACACGATCCCCCTACTAATAAAAGCTAACACACCATATGCCTTCTTAACAGCCCTATTAACCTGGGTGGCAACTTTCAGGGATTTATGTACCTGGACACCAAGGTCTCTCTGCTCATCTACACTACCAAGAATCTTCCCATTAGCCCAGTACTCTGCATTCCTGTTACTCCTTCCAAAGTGAATCACCTCACACTTTTCCGCATTAAACTCCATTTGCCATCTCTCAGCCCAGCTCTGCAGCCTTTCTATGTCCCTCTGTAACCTACAACATCCTTCGGCGCTATCCACAACTCCACCGACCTTCGTGTCATCCGCAAATTTACTAACCCACCCTTCTACACCCTCATCCAGGTCATTTATAAAAATGACAAACAGCAGTGGCCCCACTAATTAACTGGCTAATTTTCTGTCTCCCGTTCCCTGATCGTAACTTGTCCTATCTGAAACTGCCCTTAGGTTCCCATCTCCCTGCCAATCCAGTTGAAACTATCCCCAACAGCACGAATAAAACCTTCCTGCAAGGATATTTATCCCTGTTCAGGTGTAGACCATCCAGCTTGTACAGGTCCCATCTTCCACAGAACTGGTCCCAATGCTCCAGAAATCTGAAGCCCTCCCTCCCGCACCATCTTTCCAGCCACGCATTCATCTGGTGTATTCTCCTATTTCTATACTCACTCGCATGTGGCCTTGGGAGTTTATTCCCCTTGTTCCTGGGGTGTGGGCATCGCTGGCTAGGCCAGCATTTATTGCCTATCCCTTATTGCCCTTGAGAAGGTGGTGGTGAACTGTCTTCTTGAACCGTTGCAGTCCATTTAGTTTTTAGTTTTAGAGATACAGCACTGAAACAGGCCCTTCGGCCCACCGAGTCTGTGCCAACCATCAACCACCCATTTATACTAATCCTACACTAATCCCATATTCCTACCACATCCCCACCTGTCCCTATATTTCCCTACCACCTACCTATACTAGGGGCAATTTATAATGGCCAATTTACCTAACAACCTGCAAGTCTTTTGGCTTGTGGGAGGAAACCGGAGCACCCGGAGAAAACCCACGCAGACACAGGGAGAACTTGCAAACTCCACACAGGCAGTACCCAGAATTGAACCCGGGTCGCTGGAGCTGTGAGGCTGCGGTGCTAACCACTGCGCCGCCCAAGTGGGTAGGTATACCCACAGTGCTGTTAGGAAGGGAGTTCCAGGATTTTGACCCAACGACAGTGAAGGAACGGCGATATAGTTCCATGTCAGGATGGTGTGTGACTTGGAGGGGAACTTGCAGGTGGTAGCGTATCCATGCATATGCTGCCCTTGTCCTTCTAGGTGGTAGAGGTTGTGGGTTTGGAAGGTGCTGTCTGAGGAGCATTGATGCGTTGCTACACTGCATTTTGTAGATGAGACACACTGCTGCCCCTGTGAATCAGTGGTGAAGGGAGTGAATGTTGAACGTGCTAGATGGGATGCCAATCAAGTGGGCTGTTTTGTTCTGGATGGTGTTGAGCTTCTTGAATGTTGTTGGAGCTGCACCCATCTAGGCAAGTGGAGAGTATTCCATCACACTCCTGACTTGTGCCTTGTGGATGGTGGACTGGCACTGGGGTATCAGGAGGTAGAAACATAGAAAATAGGAACAGGAGTAGGCCATTCAGTCCTTCGAGCCTGCTCCGCCATTCAATACGATCATGGCTGATCGTCCAAACTCAGTACCCTGTTCCCGCTTTCTCCCCGTATCCCTTGATCCCTTTATCCTGGATGGTGTTGAGCTTCTTGAGTGTTGTTGGAGCTGTACCCGTCTAGGCAAGTGGAGAATATTCCATCGCACTCCTGACTTGTGCTTTGTAAATGGTGAACAGGCACTGGGGAGACAGGAGGCTAGTTGCTGCTGCAGAATTCCCAGCCTCTGACCTACTCTTGTAGCCACAGCCTTTATGTGGCTTCTCCAGTTTCTGGTCAATGGTAATCACCAGGGTGTTGATAGTGGGGGGATTCATTGTGGTAATGCCATTGAACATCAAGGGAAGATGGTTAGATTCTCTCCTGTTTGAGATCGTCATTACCTGGTACTTGTGTGGCGCAAATGTTTCTTGCCACTTATCAGCCCAAGCCTGAATGGTGTCCAGGTCTTGCTGCATCTCGACACGGGCTGCTTCAGAATCTGAGGAGTCGCGAATGGTACATAACATTGTGCAGTCATCAGCGAACATACCCGCTTCTGATCTTATGACTGAGGGAAGGTCTTTGATGAAGCAGCTGAAGATGGTTGGGCCTACGACACTACCCTGAGGAACTCCTACAGTGATGTCCTGGGACTGAGATGATTGACCTCCAACAACCACAACCATCTTCCTTTGTGCTTGGTATGGCTCCAACCAGCAGAGAGTTATCCCCCTGATTCTCATTGACTCCAGTTTTGCTAGGGCTCCTTGATGTCATACTTGGTGAAATGCTGCCTTGTTCAAGGGTAGTCACTCTTGCCTCACCTCTGGAGTTTAGCTCTTTTGTCCATGTTTGAACCAAGGTGCGGCCAGGAGCTGAGTGGCCCTGGCGAAACGCAAACTGAACATCAGTGAGCAGGTTACTGCTGAGCAAATGCCACTTGATAGCACTGTTGATGACCCCTTCCGTCACTTTGCTGATGATCGAGAGTAGACTGATAATTGGCCAGATTGGATTTGTCTTGCTTTTTGTGCACATGTTATACCCGGGCAATTTTCAACATCTTCACGCAGATGCCATTGTTGTAGCTGTACTGGAGCAGCTTAGCTAGGGGCATGGCTAGTCCTGGAACACAAGCCTTCAGTACTAATTGTCGGAATATTGTCACGGCACATTGCCTTTGCAGTATCCAATGCCTTCAGCCATTTCTTGATATCATGTGGAGTGAATTGGATTGGCTGAAGACTGGCATCTGTGATGCTGGGGACTTCAGGAGGAGGCCGAGATGGATCATCCACTTGGCACTTCTGCTCAAGTTGGATGCAAATGCTTCAGCCTTTTGTTTTGCACTGATGTGCTGGGCTCATCATGTGATGGGCTCCATCGTTAAGGATGGGGTATTTCTGGAGCCGTCTCCTCCTCCTGTTGTTGTTTAATTGTCTACCGTCATTCAGGACTGGATGTGGCAGGACTGCAGAGCTTAAATCTGATCCATTGGTTTTGGAATCGCTTAGCCCTGTCTGTTGCATGCTGCTTCTGCTTTTTGGCATGCTAGTTGTCCTGCGTTGTAGCTTCACCTGGCTGACACCTCATTTTTAGGTATGCTTGGTGCTGCTCCTGGCATTCCCTCCTGCAGTCTTCATTTAACCAGGGTTGCTCCCTAGTATGATAACGGTAGAGTGGGGAGATATGCCAGGCCATGAGGTTACATTGCAGGCAGCCGCAAACCTGTCGATGAGACTCTGCAGGCACTCTTCAGTGTGAGGCAACACTGGGGGCAACAATACCCACCAGTCAAACTCAGAGCAGACAGTCATACGGGTCAATGGCAGGAATTTAGCCCTAAGGACCTGGATGCAGTACTAAAAGAAGTTCAATAACTTACATGAGTGGTCAAGGTTAGTCAATGTATCTTCAACAGCCACATTCTACCAACTGCACCACTTGCATCACACACTGTTCAATGTACCACACCATCATCACTCACCTATCAATAATCTTCAATCACAACTCATACTTCACATTCATAGCTTCGCCTATGAGGAGAACAGTGCCATAGTGGTGATATTACTGGACTAGTAGCCCTGAGTCCTAGGCTAATGCTCTGGGGACATGGGTTCTATCCCATCACGGGAGATGTTGTGCTACTGATCTGTCTGTGTTGCAGTCTACCTCTTCTGTTCAGCTGTGCCCTTTTACCTGCCTACTCTATATTTAGATCCCTTTTGTAAGGCACAGTTTTGCAGGATGCAGTTTTCTACAGTAACCTGTATAATTCGCTCTGATCTGCCCAAGCATTGTAAATACTATTTGAGGAAGCCAACAGTGTTTGCTACGATGACTCTGGTGAAAGCACAGGCAGCTTGCACCCCTCCTTAGATGTAGTAATGTTTAATAATCCCCAGCTGCAGTGCATATCATTGGTCCTTCTACAGCTATCTCCAGAGTCTCTTGGTCCCTTCAAATAATGTTGAGACAGTATTTTGTAATAGAATGAGGGTATCATGGGAGCTGTCAAGGTGTATACATAATTATGTAACAGTTGCAGACCATCTGCGCATTAAAAGAGCGGTAGCCCTTTCAATTAATGAATAAAGTTGCATTGTATTTAGAGGCATCAGGGATTTTGGTCACATGAGTTGGCGAAACATCATTGACCTGAAACGTTAACTCTGTTTCTCTCTCCACATATGCGTCTGGATATGCTGGGCATTTTCAGTGTTTGTTTCAGATTTCCAGCATCTGCAGTATTTTATTTTAGTACTATATAGGTGCATTGTCCTGTTATAAAATAATATATACTCTGATTTATCATGCTAATGGCAATCTGCAAGTATTTATACAAGCTTATATGCCAACAATCATTGAATAGAATGATTTGAATGGGAAACCACCCCTTGTTAAAGTGACTGAATAAGGCACCTTTCACCCACAAAAAAGAGTTTATAATGGTTCCTTCATAATTTTATGAAAATATTTGGAAATTCAACTCAATTAAACTGATGTTTACCTTTCCTCACTTGAATCTATGTGCCCTGCATAAGTTGTTGGATCTTATTTATGAATCCATGACGACACATGAGTTAAAACTCGTAGCTTGGAAAATTGGCATCTTAATTACATAGGTTTCTGCCAGGAGGATTAGTAAATTGCAATTGTTACTGGGTATCGATCTTACTTCATTTGGCACATTGAGTAATCCTAAAAATTCATGAAAATTTATTCCTGAACTATTTTTAGGACATCATTTTGCTTTCATTTTGATCTCTATTTCATTAATTGAAGTTGGCGTCGCTTTCACACATCAAAGTGCCGCTGTCCTTGGCTTTTAATATGATCTTTCGAAGATATTGCTAACTTGTGGTTGCCACTCATTGAAGAAAGTTGGTTCTAAACATGAGCTGATGAAATGAATTCTAATAAAGAATGGCCCAGAGATTGCCATCAGCGGCATTACACTTACACTTGCCTGCAGACTTTCTGTGGACTTTTACACAGTGACTTGTGGCTATTAGAGAGTATTACCAGTGCAGCACCCTCTATGGGGGAATCTGGGACTTGTCTGAGCAGGGAAAACCATGGTGTCTCTCCTTAACCAATCCTTACCAAAGAATCCTTACCAAAACATGCAGGGCTGGATTTTCAGGCCCCAATGGGGCTGAGTTCGGAGACAGGTGGGAGCTAAATGTAGCCCTGCTAACCTGTGTGCTGGTTCCCTGACTCCAACCCATTTCCTGGTCATTTTTACGGAGGTGGGATGGGAGGTGGTGGCAGGTAACTGGATATGACTCATTAAAAGCCATTTAAGGCCAATTAAAGGAGGCCAACTGGGATTTTCCATTCGGCCTCCAAGTTTCCACAGGTGGCACAGCCAGTGCTCCAGGCAGGCAGGGAAGGCATCTAGGCCTGCCTGGATGCAGAAGCAGCCACAGACTGTCCGAGAGAAGGGTTTTCTGCTCCACTCTGCCCCAAAAATGGTGGCCTGGCTGCAAGGGAGGGCGTCCTCTAGCTTTGAGAGCCTACCTGCCATCCTTAATTGGACAGCAAGCTCGTCTGTAGACCAATTAAGAGGACTCCTCCGTGAAAATCAAAATGAGTGACTGTTCCCATCCCCACCTCCCTCCACCCCCTCCCCCTGGGGGCTGTTTCGGGCCTGGAAGCAGTCCGACCTCTGTTTCTCGCCCCCGGAGGGAAAATCTTGCCACAGAATCTAAACCGGGAAGTATAAGTTACAATATTTAGATGAATGCAAAATCACATACAGAAAGCAAAATAAAGAGAGAGAAAGAATCAATTAAGAGAGAGATCAAAGAGACAAAGAAAAAGTTAAATATATTTTTTTCAAAAAAGTTTAACTTGGCAACAATAATATTTTTAAAAGTAAATTTTCCATGCCAAAAAGGCTGTTTGGCACTAATTAATACTACAATGTTAATACTACAATGCCTTTGACCTCATCAGCAGACGTGGTCTCTTCAGACTACCAGAAAAGATTGGATGCCCACCAAAGCTACTAAATATCATCAACTCATTCCATGACAATATGAAAGGCACAATTCAGCATAGCGGCGCCTCATCAGACCCCTTTCCTACCCTGAGTGGAGTGAAACAGGGCTGTGCTCTCGCACCTACACTGTTTGGGATCATCTTCTCCCTGCTGCTCTCACATGCGCTCAAGTCTTCAGAAGAAGGTATTTTCCTCCATGCAAGATCAGGTGGCAGGTTGTTCAACCTTGCCCGTCTATGAGCGAAGACCAAAGTACAGAAAGTCCTCATCAGGGAACTCCTCTTTGCTGACGGTGCTGCACTAACATTTCACACTGAAGAGTGTCTGCAGAGACTCATTGACAGGATTGCGGCTGCCTGCAACGAATTTGGCCTAACCATCAGCCTCAAGAAAACGAACATTTTGGGACAGGACGTCAGAAATGCCCCATCCATAAATATCGGTGCCCACACTCTGGAAGTGGTTCAAGAGTTCACCTACCTAGGCTCAACTATCACCAGTAACCTGTCTCTCGATGCAGAATTCAACAAGCGCATGGGAAAGGCTTCCTCTGCGATGTCCAGACTGGCCAAGAGAGTGTGGGAAAATGGCGCACTGACACAGAACACAAAAGTTCAAGTGTATCAAGCCTGTGTCCTCAGTATCTTGCTCTACGCCAGCGAGGCCTGGACAATGTACGTCAGCCAAGAGCGACGTCTCAATTCATTCCATCTTCGCTGCCTCCGGCAAATCCTTGGCATCAGGTGGCAGGACTGTATCTCCAACACAGAAGTCCTCGAGGCGGCCAACATCCCCAGCATATACACCTTACTAAGCCAGCGGCGCCTGAGATGGCTTGGCCATGTGAGCCGCCTGGAAGATGGCAGGATCCCCAAGGACACATTGTACAGCGAGCTCGTCACTGGTATCAGACCCACCGGCCGTCCTTGTCTCCGCTTTAAAGACGTCTGCAAACGCGACATGAAGTCCTGTGATAAAAGCAAAATACTGCAGATGCTGGAAATCTAAAATAAAAACAAGAAATGCCGGAACCACTCAGCAGGTCTGGCAGCATCTGTACTGCATTTCAGTGACCCGAAACGTTAACTCTGCTTCTCTTTCCACAGATGCTGTCAGACCTGCTGAGTGGTTCCAGCATTTCTTGTTTTTATATGTGAAGTCCTGTGACATTGATCACAAGTCGTGGGAGTCAGTTGCCAGCGATTGCCAGAGCTGGCGGGCAACCATAAAGGTGGGGCTAAA
Organism: Heterodontus francisci; assembly: GCF_036365525.1. Lineage (NCBI taxonomy): Eukaryota > Metazoa > Chordata > Chondrichthyes > Heterodontiformes > Heterodontidae > Heterodontus > Heterodontus francisci. The sequence continues at coordinate 71,560,729 of NC_090375.1, forward strand.
GCGTGGCGAGTCGAAGAGACTTAGCAGTTGGCAGGAAAAAAGACAGAAGCGCAAGGAGAGAGCCAACTGTGTAACAGCCCTGGCAACCAATTTTATCTGCAGCACCTGTGGAAGAGTCTGTCACTCTCAAATTGGCCTTTATAGCCACTCCAGGCGCTGCTTCACAAACCACTGACCACCTCCAGGCACTTACCCATCGTCTCTTGAGACAAGGAGGCCAAAGAACACTTGAATGGACAAAACCTAACCATTTTTGACATGTTTAGTGAGTATCCAATGGGTAAATACATCAGCTTCACACTTTTTTATTTGAATGCCGAGTCTCTCGGCAAGACACAGTTATAGCAACCCTTCTGGAGAAGAAGGGCAACTTGGATAGCAGCTTCCTGATTTCCACATTTAACAATGTGTGTGCAGATGCCAGAAGCTGCTGTCTGCTATATTCCTTAAAAATGGTGAGCGTTGATAGCCTCATTGTTATTTTGGGCCAGTGTTATTGAGAGCATTGGGCATTCTGCATAGGTGCCATTCCTTTTTATTGGTTCTTGAGATGTGGGCATCCCTGGAAAGCCTGCATCTTTTGCCCATTTCTACATGATCTGAGAAGTCAAAATAACAATTGTTTTTGCAACTGAGTCAACCACAAAGTATGAGACTGGAGCCACATGTATGCCAGAGCAGGGGACGCAGGTGCTCTTCCCTGAAGGACATTGGTAAACTAGTTAAGTATTTATGGTAAATTAGTAGTTTTCATAGCCATTTTCCTTGGTTCCAGCCCACAATTTACCAGATTTATTAAAGTAAAAAGTAGACCAATAGGTCAAGAATACAAGTAGCATTGTGGCAGATAGGAAATTTTAACTATCACTGATGGGCATGGTGCATTTCAAGAAATGCACTTGCTGTTGTTTGTAGACTGGGAGTGGAGGGGAAGGAATAGATACGTCAAAAATCCTGTTTAATCTCCCAATTTTTTCCCCTGCCTTACAACTTTGTTTCTCTTCCAGCAGCCCTGTAGATAAATGAATGATGCAGACTATTATGATAAGTAACCAGTGTTTAAAATCTTTGCAGACTATTTCAAGTGGATATGCTCAACGGGAAACCAAGTGGAGTGATGTCCCAACATTTAGAAGCAAGCAAGATCTTAAAGGACAAGAACGACCAATAGAAAGACGCCATTCTGGTCAGGGAGATGGCACAAAGAAGGGTAAATGGATTATTTATATTTCTACATTGTATAAGCAGTGTTGAGCGATTTGTCCAAGCGCAAATTTATGAAATGTATTACAATAAACTGATTTACCTCTGCATGCAAGTTGAGCAGCCCCTAGCTAAAATAAAGGACAACTAAGGAACTTTATCCTTTTAAGAACTTCATAAGATTCATGTGATCCTCCACCTTCTGGAATATTCTTTCTTTTGTTCTTCTTTGTAACTTAGCTTTCCTACCTATGGTTTAGCTGACACAAGTTTAAAAAGTAATTGAGTTTTGTTCAATCATTTACTCCAGAGTGCTCAGGGTGTTCTCAGAAAGCAGAAAAATAACATGCCACTGAACCACAGTCATTAATTTCCATATAAACAAATGTATCATAGTAAATTATATAGCAGGACTTTCACTTTTACTTCTCTTGAAGTAGACAGATAATCAACATTCTTCAATTTTAGTATTTAGGTGGACAAAATAGCTGTGGTTTGAATTGTGTTTGACACCTCTCAATAATTGGAAGTCACATTTTTGTCAGCTCCATTCTACTTAAGGGTTGCAAGTAACAAATCCCGTGGAATACAGTGAAGAAATATTGCTGCATGTGGCCAGTTATATGTATTTACTATCTGCAGTTACATGGCTACAGAACAAGAGTCCTCACAGAGGCCTTTGAGAAACATATCTACTAGAAGCTATTATTAATTTGAGTTTACCCTATCTAAAATGACACAAAAAAAGTTGCATTTACACAAACAAGTAGTTAAGCAGTAGCTCCTGATTGTCAGTAATATGTTGTATAAGTTGTTTAACCTGTATTTCCTCCACCACAAGGAGTATTCGCAAGAAAACATGAACTTTCTAATCCACTGGGTGAACACCAACCAACTTCTAGTTCTACCGTATAGATAACAACCATCCTTCCAGATGAAAGAATAAATTTGATACTACTTTCTGATGTTTCCATTCAGTATCCTAAAGCTAGTTTCCTTCTTGCAATGCCTTGACCACACTGAGTTCCTAGGAACTCAAGTCTCTGCCCCACTACATTGCCCCAGATTTCCAGGACCTTTCTCAATGAGTAGATCAAAGGATTACACGGAGACCAACTAGTGTGTATATAGGGACATGGGTATTGTTAACCACCAGGCGAGAAAGTTGACTAGGGGTCTTTTACTGTATTCACCTGATCTTATTGTAACAGGGTTTAATTTGAAACACACTCTGTTTTGAGCTCCTCCTTGGTGAATCCTTGTTCACCACTTTGCAATTATAAGGCAAATAAATGAGCATAAACAGGCCTTTTTAGGTTTAAAGAAAAGTGAAATGTATTTAAACTTAAACTGTATTCGGTTAATGCCTACGGATACACGCCGTGCCCCATGCTAGCATGCATATGCAATACACACATGCAAATAGAGACAGAAAAAAGCAGAAGAAAAATAGAGAGGTTTGAGGCAATCTCTGAAGAGGGGTTTTTACTGTTTGTCATGCTTGCTGTAGTCCTTGATTGTAGGTAGTTTTGCTTTCCATTGGGGCCCAGTATGCTTCTTTAGCCTTGTTCACTGTAAGGGACTTTTCTCTCTTGAGGTTAAGATGAGAGCTGACAGGAGAAGAGATGTTCTCAGTCTAGGAGCAAACAGCTTTTGAGTTCAAATTCCCTGTGGCAAGTTCAAATGCAAAAAAAAAATCCAACAGTCAGTTAGTCATGTGACTGAACTGGTCTGACCATTTCTGTTTGTGTATTCGGCCATCTTAGCAGTTAACCTGGAATGCTAGCCTCTCCACCTTCAATGTCCGGTAATCAAAAGTCCGTTGTGGATTAAATTGGAGCAGGGAGTTGCCCCTTTGCCGTTCCAAGTACTGTCTGTTACTATGCAAAAAAGGTATTTCCAGCAAGGGGCCTGACAATTCCTTGTGCTAGGCCTTCTTTTCTTCCCAGCAGAAATTTTAAGTTTTAATGTTCACGTGGCAAAATAATGTGTGCCTCATTCTTGGCAGGTGGGGGCCTGTATGACACCTCCATACCCAGGGGAATGAAATGCAATCTGAAAAAAACGATGCATTTCATTATAAGATTTGAGAGAAATATAAGATACAAAAAGAAAAACCATGCATTTTTCTTATTCATTTCCATTCATTCATCAATCTTAAAGCTTATTAGAATTGTCTTTTCTGGGTGCCAGTGCTGCTTTATTTTCCTGTTTTTTTGGCATCCCAGCAGCCATGTGGTTCTTTGGGGAAGCTTTTTTTCAGTTTTCCCATTGTCATGACTGCCGAGTGTCTTTGAAGTGCAAAGTCTTTTGACTTCAGGGGATGGGTGTTTCCCTTTTTCTCCAACTGTGGGAGAGGATTCCTGTTTCCAGCAGACAGCTTTAAAACGCCCTGCCTTATTACAATGGAAGCACACAGGTCTCCGGGTCTCATTCTTGCTCACAGCACCTATCTTTTTTGCTGGAGGATGGCCACCTGTGTCTCCTGCTTTTCTTTCTCTTCCAGGACTGCCTGGACTTCTGTCACCTTCCCACCCTTTGTTCTTTTTGGATTTGCGGGGGTGATTACGAAAGGTTCTCCGCTGGGAAACCGACTTATAAATTAAAGCAAACACGTCGGCCAGAATGGCCGCTCGCCGGGCTCCCTGAACCTGCTGCTCCTTTACATGGCTTTTTAGTGAGAATGGTAGTGAGTTTTTAAATTCCTCTAACAGAATTACTTCTCTGAGAGTCTCATAGCTGAACTGTATTTTAAGAGCCCTCAGCCACTGGTCAAAAGCCAGCTGCTTACTTCTTTCAAACTCCAGATAAGTTTAATTAGCTTGCTTTTTGAGGGTTCTAAACTTCTGGCGATAGGCTTAGGGTACTAATTCATATGCCCTGAGGATAGCATTTTTGGTCACTTCATAATTTGAAGAACTCTCATCTGGCAGCAAGGAATAAACCTCATGGGCTTTTCCAGTTAGTTTTCTTTGCAGTAAAAGAGACCAGGTCTCAGCTGGCCATTTTAGCTGCCTTGCCAGTTTCTCAAAAGACACAAAAAAACACTTGCACGTCTTCCACATTGAATTTTGGAATAAATTGAGCAGGTTTTAGCAATCTTATACCCAGCCCTGAATTATGCTGCTCCATATTGGCCATGCTTTCACTGGGGTTACTCTTTCACCCTCTAGTTAACTCAAGCCGCTTCAGCTGTCTCTCTTTGGATTCTTTCTGGAATATTCTTTCTCTCTCTCTCTCTCTCCTCTCTCTCTCTTTCCTTCTCCTGTCTTTCTCTACTCTCTCTCTCTCCTGCCTTTCATTTTCTTCACGTTCCTTCTGGAAGGCTCTCTCTGCCTCTCTCTTTTCTCAAGTTCAAGTTTCCTCTGTTCCAATTGTATCTTTGCTAACACTACCCTGTCAGAGTATGCTTCTAACCCTGTTTCTGCCTGTTCAGATTCAAGGGAAAAATGGTTGGCAACTAGCCTTAGGAGTTCAGACTTCCTAGCCTTGCCACGTATAGTGATCCCACACTGCTTAGCCATTTTTCTCAACTCCTGCATATGCAGTGCTTTTAACTTATCCCAAGTTACTTCACCCTGGCTTGGAGAGCTATTCACTTCAGTTGCAGATGTGTTAGTATTCAATCACACAACCACAAGAAAACCTGTATTAATCTTGCTCTTTTTTGATTGGGAACAATTTGACTTCCCACTTCCAATTTCTCTCGTTTGTCTGTGGGTAAAATTCCAGATGCTAGGACCCAAATTCCTGTTCCGACCAGGTGAGAAAGATGTCGAGCGGTTCTTTTACTGTCTTCACCTGGTCTTATTGTAACAGGGTTTAATTTGAGACACACTGTGTTTTGAGCTCCCCCTTGCCAATTATAAGGCAAAGAAATGAGCATAAACAGGCCTTCTTAGGTTTAAAGATGTGAAATTTATTAAAACTTAAACTCTAATTCGGTTAATGCCTACGGATACACGACGCGCCCTATGCTAGCATGTATACGCGATACGCACATGCAAATAGAGACAGAAAAGAGCAGAAAGAAAATAAAGTAGAGTGGTTTGAGGCCATCTCTGAAGAGGGGTTTTTACAGTGCTTCAAGCTCACTGTGGTCTTTGATTGTAGGTAGTCTTGCTTCTCGTTGGGGTTCAGTATTCTTCTTAAACCTTGTTCACTGTAGGAGACTTTTCTCTCTTGGGGTTCATATTTCTTCAATGGTTTCCGAAGCTGGTGAAAGCGAGATGAGAACAGACAGGAGAGAGGTGTTCTCAGTCCATGAGCAAACAGCTTTCTGAGTTCAAATTCCCTGTGGTAAGTTCAAATTCAAAAAAACTCCAACAGTCAGTTAGTCATGTGACTAAACTGGACTGAGCACGTCTGTTTGTGTATTCGGCCTTCTTGGCAGTTAACCTGGAATGCTAGCCTCTCCACCTTCAACGTCTGGTAATCAAAAGTCCATTGTGGATTAAATTGGAGCGGGGAGTGGCCCCTTTGTCCGTTCCAAGTACTGACTGTTACTATGCAAAAAAAGTTATTTCCGGCGAAGGGCCTGGCAATTTCTTGTGATAGGCCCTCTTTGCAACAGCAATTTTAAGTTTTAATGTTCATGTGGCAAAATAATGTGTGTTTCATTCTTGGCAGGTGGGGGCCTGCATGATGATATGAAATCCCAAGATTTCTAACTTTTGGGTCAGCTGTGGCTCAGTTAGTTGCACTTCACTCTGAGTCAAAAGGTTCTGGGTTCACTCTAGGGCTTGAGCACAAAAGTCCAGGCTGACTGTCCAGTGCAGTGCTAAGGGAGCGCTGCACTGTCAGAGGTGCTGTCTTTTGGATGATACGTTGAATCGAGGCTCCATCTACTTGCTCGGGTGGATGTAAAAGATCCCAGGGCACTATTTCGAAGAAGTGCGGGGGAGTTAACCACCTGGCCAATATTTTATCCTCAATCAACATCACAAAACAAGATTATCTGCTGTTATCACATTGCTGTTTGTGGGAGTTTGCTTTACGCATGCTGACTCTGCAGTTCCTGCATTACAACAACGACTACACTTCAAAAATAGTTCTTCATTGGTTGTAAAGCGCTTTGAGATGTCCGATAGTTGTGAAAGGCACTATATAAATGAAAGTCTTTTTTTTATTCTTTATAGTGACTTTGCATACTCTGTGGTGGATTAAGGGAGAACTAATTTACAACTGAGAACCATCTGAGTATTCTTATTCTGTGGCACAGTAACTATTGTAAAGCGTGGATCCCATTTGATTGTTCATTGTAGTCACACTTTTTAAAATATGTGGCCCATTACAAATCTAAAAATTCAACCACTGAAGATGAAAACACAAAATTAAAGGTTGTTTGACTTAAATGAGAATATATTTTATAGGAATAGTAATTTATTCCTTAAGACTGCTCTGTATTTTTAAACTATATTGGCCATGACTCCTGACTCCCCAAAGCCTGTCCACCATGTAAGAGACACAAGTCAGGAATGCGATGGAATATACTGCACTTGCCTGGATGAGTGCGGCTTCAACAACACTCAGGAAGCTCAACACCATCCAGGATAAAGCAGCCTGCTTGATCGGCACCCCATCTACCACCTTAAACATTCATGCCCTTCACCACCGACACATAGTGGCAGCAGTGTGTACCATATACAAGATGCACTGCAGCAACTCACCATGCCTCCTTCAACAGCACCTTCCAAACCTACGACCTCTTCCACTTAGAGGAACAAGGACAGCAGACGCATGGAACACCATCACCTGCAAGTTGCCCTCCAAGTCACCCACCATCCTGACTTGGCAATACATGGCTGTTCCTTCACTGTCACTGGATCAAAATCATGGAACTCCCTCCCTAACAATACTGTGGGTGTACCCGCACCAAATAGAGTGCAGTGGTTTGAGAAGGCAGCTCCCCCACCACCTTCTCAAGGGCAGTTAAGGATGGGTAAGAAATGCTGGCTGTGCCAGCGACACCCACATTCCATCAAAGAAAAAATATTTTAAAACTTTTATTTTTCAAGTTTGTTCATATTTCAGCTACTACCTTTAACCCCATGCCCCAATCTTTATTTTGCTGTTTGTAAATTTAAAAAAAAATGATTTTATTATTAGTGCTTTTCATTTCTTGGATAGCTGACTATGAGAATTCTTAAATGCAATTGGCTGCTTGGACAGCTTGATCACTGTAGCTCCACACTAGGAATTTCCACTAAAGAATATTACAATAAATGGCATATCGAGGGAGGTAAAGTTAAGTCTTTGAATATTTTTAAGGCAGAGGTAGATAGATTCTTGATGAGCAAGGGGGTGGAAGGTTATTGGGGGTAGCTGGAAATGTGGAGTAATCAGTTCAGCCATGAACTTATAAAATGGTGGAGCAGGCTCGAAGAGCCGAGTGGCCTACTCCTGTTCCTAATTTGTATGTTCGTATGTTCTTGCCACAGCGATCATTAAATCTCACAGTGAAGCTTTCTTCGAAGGCAGTGGCGAGTGACCTTGCTTCGCCGATGTCTGCAAAATCTGGGCGATTGTAACTTCTTTAAAGTGTCAAATCTGCGATCTCTGTCTCAGAACACAAAGATCAGTCAAGAATAAATGTGGCAATACAGTGTCATGGGGTGCGAGAATTTGGGAAACCATCAGGTGGAGAATGTATATATTCCTTGGGGTAGGAAAATAAATGGATAGTGACCCAGGTTGTTATTGCACACTACCAGCTGGCTGGCCAGCTTACTGTAGAAACTTATTATCCAAATAAGGGTAGATAGTACACCAAAATTATGAAAGGTGGTGGCAATGGAGGAAAATCATGCTTCTCTATATTAAGACTGAATTAAAATAACCCATATAGATGTTGACATTTAAGTATTCACATTGGACAAATGTTGCTATTGGTTAGCTGAGAACTCATCAAAACTTGTCGAGTATGTGAAGCAAAAAAACGGTTCTTGATTGGCATGAAGGTTTTGTAGTTTAGTTTTTCTTAGTTTCCAGCTTTTAGAAATTGTTCCTACTCTATCAACATTTAACTGGTTTAGAAACAAATTGTCGGCTCCCAGATCTTTACAGATGAAGAAATGGAACAGCAGTGACAGGTCATTCTTGCACAACTGCTGGTTTAAAGGAAAGCGATAATTTAAATGGAATACTTCTAAGTAAGTTCCTTTTAAAAAAAATTTTACATTCCAAGATTTAAAAAATTACAGATAAATTTATAGGCCTAGACATTTGTTGGTGTGGCATCCATTTTACAGGTGTAAAACAAATGCTGAAACATCCAGCATGGCAGGTAGTGTGAGCCCACCTGTTTCATGGGGGAAGACACCACCCACCATATTAGCGTCTACCACAAGTATTAAAAAACATCATTAAAACACTTCAATAAGTGTCCTGCACTTGATGTAGAACCCTTTTGTGAAATTGGGCTACCTGACTCATCACGTGAGAAATTTGCTCAACAGCTCATGGCACTGACATCAAGGACCCTTCACCAGCACTATTTAAAAGGCTCATCCAGTATTTCCAGGTTAGTTGCTGGTTTGTCCTTTTTAGGCTGCTGTTTAACTTTTTTTTTGACCCATTCCATCATTTCTATAACTGATTTCTGACTTCTGAACAGAAGTTATTGCGGCTGTGCCATTGCTTTTAGCTGCAGTCATGTGTGGTCTAATAGAGGTAGTGGAGGATGAAGGAGAACAAGCAAAAAGATAGGAAAGAGCAGGAACAGCTAGAGTGAGGGGAGAGGAGGGTACTGTGCAGGAAACCATACTGACAGGCATTCTTAAGAGAGTACTTCCGACCTAAATTTCACTAAAGAGTAATGTCTCAGGCTATCACCGAGCTGCATCATCTGCTGTAGCCACAACTTGAGCCTCGATCCAGGGCATGAACAGTGGTTGTCATGGTTACTGTGGCCCTTAACTTCTATGCAACAGGATCCTTAGAGACAGCAGTAATGTGGAGAGAGAAACAGGGTTAACATTTCAGGTCTGTGACCTTTCATCAGAACTTGAAGATCACAGACTTGAAACGTTGACTCTGTTTCTGTTTTCACAGATGCAGCCCGACCTGCTGAGTATTTCCAGCACTTTGTTTTTATTCCAGATTTCCAACATCTGCAGTATTTTGCTTTTATTTCCTTAGAGGCAGCAGCAGGTTATGTCAGTAATTATCTTTGCAGTTTAACTTTGTGTCAGCAAAGTTTCTGAGGCTCTCCACGCTCGGAGGAACATTTGCATCTCCTTCTCCAGGAGCAGAGCAAAGAAGGATGAGAAAGCATTAGGCTTTGCATATAATGCAGGCTTTCCCAGGGTTCAAGGTACCATAGACAGCAATCACATTGCCTTGCCTGCACCCCATCACAATCCTGGCACATTACGAATACAAAGGTATTCCACTCCCTTAATATCCAGCTTGTTTGGCCCCACAGGCAACACACCACACAGTCTGTGTGCAGTTTCCTAACAACAGTTGTGATACATTCATCCTGCGCCAATCTTCTGAGCTACCTTTATTCGAACCAAGCCACTAGGTTACAGGCTGGCTATTGGGCAACAAGGACTAATCCTTTCAGACTTGGCTAACGATTTCTGTTAGGAACCCAGCACAGCTGGAGTATAATGAGCTATGCTGGCACCAGAAGCATCTTCATTGAGCAGACAGTCGGAGTGTTCAAGCAATGTTCCTTTGTCTGGGCAATTCAGGAGGGACTTTGCAGTACAGCCCTGAACGGCTATCCAGATTTGTACTGGTCTGCTGCATGCCTTTCGCATCATGAAGAACCAGCTTTTACCACCACTTGGGCAGCAAGAAGTGCAGCAGGAGAAGAAGCAGCATGAAGAGGAGGAAGAGGAAGAGCAGGAGCAGCATCGACCACCAGTGTCCGTAGATGCCTGAGCTTTGAGAGTAGTTCATCAAAGAACACTTCACATGAACCATTCCTCCCCATATGAGGAAGAAGCTCTTAAAATCTGGGAAGGCAAGACATAAGTGCTGAAAATGGAAAAATAGATTTGTTGTCAGCTCAGAGTTAGTAATAAATTATTCTATTCTCTAATTCACAAATTCACAGAAAAGCATACACTTCAGCATTTTACCATGTTACTTCTTCTCAAAGCTACATGCGAAAGTTGCCTAGCAGTACACTATTGTAACCTGACTTCCCTTTCTGTTTCTCTTGGCATGCCCCAGAAGGGTACACTAGGCCCCACTCTATTTGGTCATTTGGTCAGCACTTTACCTTGCATCAGTCTCTCTCCTCAAGTACCAGCTTAGAAGCCTTGTACCTCAGGAATTTAGAGAATGAACTTGGGTGTAGTGTCCTGAGTGAGACACAGTATAGCAGGATGCTTTTTGAACATCAAGCATTGAGACAGGCACTAGAAAGTATGCAAAGAATATGTTGTAGATGGCAGCTCAGGTGGAAGAGTAGACCAGCAACTGCCCTGTCTGGTGGTTTATTGATGGTACAATTCACCCCCTAAGTGTGTGGTAACTCAGATATATGCAGTGGAACCTCCATGCCTGAGGCCCTAAGGGAAATGGGAGCTTCTGCCACAGATTTCAGACTGTTACCAAATTGCAATGGCTATCTCTTCCAGCTTCAATAGACTTGGGGCTATCGGTTGTCGGCTCAGTGACCTAATTGGTGCCATTAGATATGCTGTTACACTATGGTCAGACAATAACTTATGAGGACACAGCTGACTATGCTGTCTCTGAGGACTCCTACACATCTAGACCCCCTTGGACCACCCTCTACAATGTCTGCACAGGTACTAGAAAGCGCGCAGACCTAGTTTGCCTGTGCATGTGTTGCAATATGCAACAGGTTGATCTTTAGGCTTAACTGCCATAAATGAGGGCCACCTGAATCCCAAGAGGCTCAAATGGACACAATATTCCTGCCACTGAGCTATTACTTGGACAACATCCAAGATTAGATTTTAGAGGATTGCCCCTAAGGGGAAGCACCATGGAAGCAAACACTAGGCACTTACACTGGTAAGTTTGATAGTAAGCATCTGAATTTGTGTACAGAACATGGTCTTGCAAAGGTTGCCAAGCATGTTTCATCAGGTGGTGTGAATGCAATATTTAGAATTGCCTGAAAGATTCAAGGTACTATATGTGAGTCAATGCTGATGCATTAGAGATCATGGGCAGCGCAGTGGTTAGCACCGCAGCCTCACAGCTCCAGGGACCCGGGTTTGATTCTGGGTACTGCCTGTACGGAGTTTGCAAGTTCTCCCCGTGTCTGCGTGGGTTTTCGCCGGGTGCTCCGGTTTCCTCCCACATCCAAAGACTTGCAGGTGATAGGTAAATTGGCCGTTGTAAATTGCCCCTAGTGTAGGAAGGTGATAGGAAATATGGGATTACTGTAGGGTTAGTATAAATGGGTGGTTGTTGGTCGGCACAGACTCGGTGGGCCGAAGGGCCTGTTTCAGTGCTGTATCTCTAAATAAAAAAAATAAATAAAAAATAAAAAATATGGACATCACTATCAATCCAGTGGTCAAGAAGCAAGATAAAGGAATGAATTTTAACACAAGAAAATGGGCAGGTTTGGGTCAGATGCGTGGTTAAAGTCTGAAAAATCTGTTCCTGACATAAACCTGCCTCCAAGCTATCCATTTCCAGCTTTAACTGAGGCTGGAAGTTGGGTGGGCAGCCAATCCACTTCAAGGAGGCAGATTGGAACTTTTAGTGTGATAATGGGGCTGTGAACTGCATTGCCCTTCAAGATTTCAACTTTATCTCTGGCACCGGGAAACCTGGTTAGACTAACCAAATACACAAACGGTGGCAGACTAACCAAATATACAACATGGTGAAGAGCGATGATTCTTACCATACAACACCCAGAAGGATTTGAACAATACTTTGGAGAAAGCTAATCTGGAAAAGGCATCAAAACTGCAGAACTCAAGAAGAGAGTGTGAAAAAAGCTCCAGAGCTGTTCTGTGACCAAAGGACGCAGGGAGAGTTGGGGAATCAACTTGCAGAGGCATTCAAGCTGCACCGCAGAGGCATTCAAGCTGCACCACAAAGGAGTGGTGGTCAGCGAAGACATTCCGGTCAAGCAGTCGCAGGCTTCGAGTTGGAGAACTAAGCAACGGTTGGGGTGAGAAACCCATAAACAGGTAAAAATTTATTCCTAATGGCACCAGGCAGGCACCGGGGAAACCTAACGTCCTTAACGAGGGCAGATTTGAGGTTGGCACCATTACACGTGGCACCTGCGAGGCAGAGAAAAAAACAAAAAGGCTGCAAATATTCAAATCTAAGTGAAGGGAGTAAAAAGAGTATAGAAAAAAATGCTGCAAAACTGTGTTTAAAGAAAAGAGTAGAGTCTAGTGGCAAGATTTCACAGGGAGAAATGGTGACCATAGTGGGAGTCAGCATAAGGCTGAAAAGCGCGGGAACCTTCTGATATTGAGGAGAAAATTTAAAAAGAAAGTAAACCAAATAGAAAGCCGTGGATTTTAAATTTATGGTACCAGAGAGATTTGGACACACGGAAGGACCAAATCAAATTCAAAATTGGTCACTGGCGAGAAAGATGTTTTGATACAGAATTGTTTTCAAATTAGTCATTCTGAAGCAGAGCAAGTTAACACATTGCTGTATTCCATCGGAGCAATAGCAGATGATATTGCAATACAAAGCATTAATGAGACATCAGATAAATTTGATGAAGTTTTAAAAGCCTTTGACCACTATTTCAAACTGAGGAGCAATAGGATTCTGGAAAGGGCAAAATTTAACAGAAGGGTTCAGAAACCAGGTGATGCTTTTAGTAATGACCTTTACAGACTAGCTGAAGGATGCAAATATGGAGACACAAAAGCAGAATTAATACGAGACTGCATTGTAGTAGGCATTGCTGATGAATCCTTTTCAGATCTATTACAGTTGAAGGAAGACCTAGCCCAACACAAAGCAATTCAGCTGGCGAGACAAGGAGAGGTCCAGAAGAAGAACAGAGCAATCCTAAGGGGTGAAGAAAAACCTTGGTGCAGGAAACCTCCAGCGACCATACAGTTCCTTAAGCACAGGGCTGTAAAAGCAGCACCAAAAAAGGTACACTGGGGGGTGGGGGTGGTGGGAAGGTGGGTAGTGCAAGATTCCATAAAACCCTGCCAGTGCTGTGGCACCAAAAAGACCCACAGGTGCGAACAGTGTCCTGCAAACAAAGCTGAATGCTTCTACTGCAAGAAAGTAGGCCATTTTGGGAAGATGGGCCTAAGTAAAATCTATATTCCCATAGGTTCGAAAGAAAAAGTCTTCAAGCATAGAGCTGTTCATGAAGTTGAACAATCTCCATCAGGAGAGAAATCAGAAAACTTCCTTGGTGTTATCAATGACACTAATCAGGCACTCTGGTCTGTAATTATATATGTCAACGGACATATCACCAATTTTAAACTAAAGACTGGAGCAAGTGTAATGGTTTTGTCAGAACCATGGTTATCAATGCATTACCTGCAACTAACAGAAACCCAGTTACATGGCCCAGGAGGGATTGAACTGAAAGTCAAGGGAAAGCTACAGGCAACATTTCAGTACAAAGGAAAGCAGATATTGGAAACACTGAAAATTCTACGGAATCAGGAATTTTCTCTTTTAACTAGAAGAGCTTGTATTGACCTCCATCTTATAAGAAAAGTGGAAGAAGTTAAGCAACAAGAATCCAGGAGCCACTTCTAAAAGGATTCCTGAAATTTAATGGTCTAGGAAGACTGGAGATTGAATACAGCATTACGTTGGGTAAAGACGCTAAACCTGTATGTCCATTTACACTTAGGAAGATACCACACCCACTAATGAAGCAAGTCCAACATCAGCTAAAAGGGATGACCAGGATAGGAGTCATTTCTCCTGACACTGAACAGACAGAGTGGTGGTTGGGAATGTTTCCAGTTCCTAAACCTAACGGTACTCTTCGCATTTGTGTAATCTTAACTCAACGTAATAAGGCCGTAGCCAGAAAAATTCATCCAATGTTCTCAGTAGATGAAAGCTTGGCAAACGAATCCAAAAGTATCATGTTCACAAAGATTGACACAAGTTGTGACCTTTGGCAAGTTCCGTTGGATAAGAGGTCAAGGTTGTTGACAACCTTCATTACTCTGTTCAGAAGATTTTGTTTTAAGCGTTTACCATTCAGAGTAACATCACCAGAAATATTCCAAAGAACTATGTTGAACATTTTACAGGGTCTTAAAGGAGTAAAATGCCATATTGATGACAACTTAGTCAATGGAATATCTGTTGAAGAACATGATCTGAGGGTTAGAACAGTTTTGAATCGTCTACAAGAAGGAGGACTGACATTTAATGAAAAGTGTGAATTTTCGAAAACGTCTATTTGTTTCTTAGGACACATTGTCAGTAGCAACGGCATAGTGGCAGACCCACAAAAGACGAGAGCCATTGGTAAATTTCCAATTCCTACTTCTGCCCAAGATCCACAACGATTCCTTGGAATGGTTAATCAGTTGGCAAAATCTTTACCGAATCTAGCGCAAGATACTGAACTCTTAAGACAACTATTAAGGAAAGCTCAAGCATGGTGTTGGGATGCACATCAGGAGCAAGCATTTCAAAGGATCAAGGAGATGCTGATATCGCCAGATATAACCCCTCACTAGCGACTACAATTGCAGCCGATGCCTCATCAACAGTATTAGGGGCAATCTTTTGTCAAGAACAGATGGATGTCGAAGATCAGTTTATTATACGTCACGAGCATTGTCTGAGACTGAGATGGGGTACACCGTCATAGAGAAAGAAGCTGTCGCAGTCATGTGAGAAGTTCTCATTATATTATCGGCTTATAGGTTGTCATAGAAGCAGACCACAAACCCCTAGTTTCCTTACTTGATGCCTCCAAGATTCCAGTTGAGGCTAATGAGATTCATGTACGAAATAGTGTACGTACAGGGCAAGCAACAAACAGCACTGCATTGTCCAGAGCTACTGTTGACCATCTTATAGAACAGGATGCTAACTTTATTAATGAGATTGAGTCATATTCTCAGTTCACTGCATCATAATGGCCAGCAAGTTCAAAAAAGCTCCAAGAAATTCGTCATGCTCAGGTGCAAGATAAGGAATATATCTGTATCCGCCAATATTGCATGCAAGGTTGGCCATAGCAGCATCCCAGTGGTACAATATTGAAAATCTTCTTCGAACACAGAGGCATTTTACCATTGTGGATGATTTGCTGGTATATGACGAGAGGCTGATGATTCCGAACTCAGTCTGGGTAGACATCTTGGAGAAAATACACCAGGGCCACATGGGCATAATGAAATGCAGAGCACGGGCTCAGTCATCCATGTGGTCGCCGTCAATATCGAGAGGTATATAAAAAATTATTTCTAATTGCCAGGTATGCGTAGTGCACAGAAGGGATCAGAGGCACCCCCATTATCTTGACGCAATTTCCAACCAGAGCGTGGGAACGTCTAGGGATAGATCTATTCATGTTTAATGGAAAATCCTACCTGATTGTCATCAAGGTGGATTGAAGTCAAGTGTTTGTACACAACAACTACTGAGATAATCATGTGTTCATATGTTCATTCAAGCTTTATTAAAGATCTTTGCAACACATGGTGTACCTGACCAGGTAGTTTCCGATAATGGACCACAATTTGCAAATGACTATTTTATGCACTTTGTGGAAAACTGTGGATTTGTACATATGAACATGCGAGTTAAGAGCAAGAGTAGGCCACTCGAGCCTGCTCCACCATTCAATAAGATCATGACTGATCTGATTTGTACCCTCGATACCACGATAACCTTTCACCCCCTTGCTAATCAAGAATCTATCTACCTCTGCCTTAAAAATATTCAAAGACTCTGCTTCCACCACCTTTTGACGAACAGAGTTCCAAAGACTCACGACCCTCAGAGAAAAAAATTCTCCTCATCTCTCTCTTAAATGGGTGACCACTTATTTTTAAATAGTGACCTCTAGTTCAAGATTCTCCCACAAGGGGAAACATCCTTTCCACATCCACCCTCTCAAGACCCCTCAGAATCTTGTGTTTCAATCAATTCGTCTCTCATTCTTCTAAACTCCAGTGATACAAACCTGGCCTGTCCAACCTTTCCTCCATAAGACAACCCGGCCATTCCAAGAATTAGTCTAGTAAACCTTCTTTGAACTGCTTCTAACACGTTTACATCCTTCTTTAAATAAGGAGACCAATACTGTACACAGAACTCCTGATATGGTCTCAACAATGCCCTGTACAACTGAAGCATATCCTCCCTATTTTTGTATTCAATTCCCCTTGCAATAAACAATAACATTCTATTAGCTTTCCTAATTACTTCTGTACCTGCATACTGACCTTTTGCGATTCATGCACCAGGACACCCAGATCCCTCTGCATCACAGAGCTCTGCAATTTCTCACCATTTAAATAATGGACATTTTCTCTCATTATTCTCCATTTGCCAGATCTTTGCCAACTCACTTAACTTATCTTTATCCCTTTGTAGACTCCTTATGTCCTCTTCACCACTTATTTTCCTACCTATCTTTGTGTCATCAGCAAATTTAGCAACTATACCTTCGGTCCCTTTATCCAAGTCATTTATATAAATTGTAAAAAGTTGAGGCCTCGGCATCTTACAAGTTCCTCAATCTAATGGTGAAACTGAAAGAGGAGTCAGAACTATCAAAGCACTGTTAAAGCAAAATGAAGATTTTCCTAAACAATCGATCTACTCCATTGCAGTATGGATTAGCACCAACAGAACTGTTGATGGGACGGAAGCTTCGAACACAACTTCCCATCCTATCCAAAAAATTACTTCCAGGGCTAAAAGTCTAGGATTATCAGAGAATTCAAGACAGAGAAAAGTCTTACTGAAAGCAACAAGCTTATAATTATAATAGGAAATATTGTACCAAGAAGGCATACGGCATGCTTGCCTTCATCGGTCGGGGCATAGAGTATAAAAATTGGCAAGTCATGCTGCAGCTGTACAGAACTTTAGTTAGGCCACACTTAGAATATTGCGTGCAATTCTGGTCACCACACTACCAGAAGGACGTGGAAGCTTTGGGGAGGGTACAGAAGAGGTTTACCAGGATGTTGCCTGGTCTGGAGGGCATTAGCTAAGAGGAGAGGTTGGATAAACTCTGATTGTTTTCACTGGAACGACAGAGGTGGAGGGGCGACATGATCGAGGTTTACAAAGTTATAAGCGGCATGGACAGAGTGGATAGTCAGAAGCTTTTTCCCAGGGTGGAAGAGTCAGTTACCAGGGGACATAGGTTTAAAGTGCGAGGGGCAAAGTTTAGAGGGGATGTGCGAGGCAAGTTCTTTACACAGAGGGTGGTGAGTGCCTGGAACTTGTTGCCAGGGGAGGTGGTGGAAGCAGGTATGATAGCGACGTTTAAGAGGCATCTTGACAAATACATGAATAGGATGGGAATAGAGGGAATGGGAATAGTCCCTGGAAGTGCAGAAGGTTTTAGTTTAGGCAGGCATCAAGATTGGCGCAGGCTTGGAGGGCCGAATGGCCTGCTCCTGTGCTGTACTGTTCTTTGTTTGTTTGTTCTTTTGTTCTTTGAACCTACCTAATTTGAAAGAAGAAGAAAAGATATTCGTACCAGACCAAGGCAGAGAAGGAGTAATCGTCCAGAGAGATGAA
This sequence comes from Heterodontus francisci, assembly GCF_036365525.1. Classification (NCBI taxonomy): domain Eukaryota; kingdom Metazoa; phylum Chordata; class Chondrichthyes; order Heterodontiformes; family Heterodontidae; genus Heterodontus; species Heterodontus francisci. The sequence continues at coordinate 71,578,612 of NC_090375.1, forward strand.
AATCAACAGAGATCTTATTTAGTACATGCTTCAGAAGGTACTATAAGAAGAAACAGGAGAAATGTTATATCTATTTATCAAAAATGTCAATCAGTCATACATTTGGACGAACCAGATCTGAACCTGAAATTCAGAAAGCACCAGATACTACAAATCTCAATGAAGGCCATCCAAGTCAACAAACAAGAGTTCAAAGAAAGTCTACTAATCTTCCGCATCTGACAACAACGTGATCAGGGAGAGTTGTGAAGGCTCCTGACAGATTGAATCTGTGATGTCAGAGACCTGGGGTGGGGGGGGGCAGGGGTGGTGGAGATGGGGTAGTCTGTAAAAATAAAAAAATGTATTCATATATATATATCTTCTTCTTTGGCCTCATTGTCTCAAGAGACAATGGGTAAGCGCCGAGAGGTGGTCAGTGGTTTGTGGAGCAGCGCCTGGAGTGATTCTAGAGTGACAGACTCTTCCACAGGCGTTGCAGATAAAATTGGTTGTCGGGGTTGTTGCACAATTGGCTCTCTACTTGCACTTCTTTTTTCCTGCCAACTGCTAAGTCTCTTCGACTCGCCACTCTTTAGCCCCACCTTTATGGCTGTCTGCCTGCTTTGGCGATCACTGGCAACTGACTCCCACGACTTGTGGTCAGTGTCACAGGACTTCATGTCGCGTTTGCAGACGTCTTTAAAGCGGAGACATGGACAGCCAATGGGTCTGATAGCAGTGACGAGCTCACTGTACAATGTGTCCTTGGGGATCCTGCCATCTTCCATGTCTCTCACATGGCCAAGCCATCTCAAGCGCGCTCGCTCAGTAGGGTGTATATGCGGGGGATGTTGGCCACCTCAAGGACTTCTGCGTTGGAGATATGGTCCTGCCACCTGATGCCAAGTATTCTCCGGAGGCAGCGAAGATGGAATGAATTGAGACGTCGCTCTTGGCTGACATAAGTGGTCCAGGCCTCGCTGCCATAGAGCAAGGTACTGAGGACACAGGCTTGAAACACTTGGACTTTTGTGTTCCGTGTCAGTGCGCCATTTTCCCACACTCTCTTGGCTAGTCTGGACATAGCAGTGGACGCCTTTCCCATGCGCTTGTTGATTTCTGCATAGAGAGACAGGTTACTGGTGATAGTTGAGCCTAGGTAGGTGAACTCTTGAACCACTTCCAGACCGTGGTCGCCAATATTGATGGGCTAGTCTGTAAAAATAAAAAAAATGTATTCATATATATTTTTGTCCGTCCGTCCAAAGGGTTTGAACAGGTTAATGTTTGAGACAGTGTGAGGAATACCTCCCACCATGCTGATGTGAGAGATCACATGTCAGAGATTGGAGGGAGAAGCAGCATGGCTTCAGAGGAATCATACTTATGTAAAGCTGTATATGGTTAAAATATAATAAATAAGTTAATAAAATTACTGAGGACTCTGTAATCTCTCCTAGCTAGGCTAACCAAATACACAAATGGTGGCAGACTAACCAAACAAACAACTTAAAACTCTCCTCATTTTCCTTCCAAAATACATCACTTGACACTTCTGTGCATTAAATTTCATCTACCATGTGTCTGCACATTTCAGCAATCTTTGTGTTCTTCTGAAGTCTGCTACTATCCTCCTCACTGTTTATTACATTTCCAAGCTTTGTGTCCCTGGATGTCCACACATAAACACTGTGAAATTGCATACATATCTACATGCTGTTACTACAACTTCATTTAGATGTTACAATAAAGCTCTCACATGTCTCAGACAGGAACTTTGAGCTTAATAGGCTATATTTACTTCCTGTATTTAATGTTAGTGATTTGGAAAATATACCTTCATCTGTTTAAAGACTGATAATCTTTCCTCTTCTTGGTCTTCAGTTTTAGCAAATATTTTTAATATCGCAAAATATTTTTCTAAAAAATCTAGCTGAGTTCTAAGCAAATTGCACTGGTATTTTGGGGGGAAACATAGTGAATTTTTACAAATCAAAACATTTGTCGTACATTTGAGGGTACTCCTGCAGAATTTGGAAAGATTGGTATTCCTCGTGCCAGGCTGAAATTGCATATGAATTTTATTAGTGCAGCAAAAATCAGAAAACTAAGAATTGGATGGTAATGTGGTAGCATTGTTTATTTTTAATACTTAAATATATTTTCCCACCTTTTTATGCATTATTGGTCATTTTTCAAAATTCTATAGACTCTGGAACAGTTCCAACGGATTGGAGGGTAGCTAATGTAACCCCACTATTTAAAAAAGGAGGTAGAGAGAAAAGGGAGAATTATAGACCGGTTAGCCTGACATCAGTAGTGGGGAAAATGCGAGAGTCCATTATAAAAGATGTAATAGTAGAAAACAATGACCGGATCTGACACAGTCAACATGGATTTACGAAAGGGAAATCATGCTTGACAAATCTACTGGAATTTTTTTGGGGATGTAACTGGTAGAATAAATAAGGGAGAACCAGCGGATATGGTGTATTTGGACTTTCAGAAGGCTTTCGATAAGGTCCCACTTAGGAGATTAGCATGCAAAATTAAACCACATGGGATTGGGGGTAAGGTACTGACATGGATAGAGAACTGGTTGGCAGACAGGAAACAAAGAGTAGGAATAAACGGGTCTTTTTCCAAGTGGCAGGCAGTGACTAGTGGGGTACCGCAGGGATCAGTGCTAGGACCCCAGCTATTCGCAATATATATTAATGATATAGATGAGGGAATTAAATGTAATATATCCAAGTTTGCAGATGACACAAAGCTGGGTGGGAGTGTGAGCTGTGAGGAGGATGCAGAGAAGCTCCAGTGTGATTAGGACAGGTTGAGTGAGTGGGCAAATGCAGTATAATGTGGATAAATGTGAGGTTATCCACTTTGCTGGCAAAAACAGAAAGGCGGATTATTATTGGAACGGCGATAGATTGGGAAAGAGGGAGGTGCATGTACAGCAGGCAGTGGTCTTCATAGTGAGAGGATTTGAGAACAGGAGCAAGGATGTCTTGCTGCAAATATACAAGGCCTTGTTGAGACCACATCCGGAAATTGTGTGCAGTTTTGGTCTCCACATCTGAGGAAAGATGTTCTTGCTATGGAGGGAGTGCAGCAAAGGTCACCAGACTGATTCCAGGGATGGCAGGACTGACGTATGAAGAGAGATTGGGTCAATTAGGCTTGTATTCGCGAGAGTTTAGAACGTTGAGAGGCGATCTCGTAGAAACCTACAAAATTCTAACTGGACTGGACAGACTAGATGCAGGAAGGATGTTCCCGATGGAGGGATAGTCCAGGACCAGGGGTTATGGTCTAAGGATAAGTGGTAAGCCTATTAGGACTGAGATGAGGAGAGATTTCTTCACCCAGACAGTGGTGAACCTGTGGAATTCTCTACTACGAACAGCAGTTGAGGCCAAATCGTTAAATATATTCAAGAAAAAGTTAGATATAGTTCTTAGGGCTAATGGGATCAAGAGATATGGGGAGAAAGCGGGAACAGGTTACTGAGTTTGGATGATCAGCCATGATCGTATTGAATGGCAGAGCAAGCTCGAAGGGCCGAATGGCCTACTCCTGCTCCTATTTTTTTCTATAAAGCATCTTGTATTCCAAAAGTTCAAGGGCCAAACTAGCAATCCGACCCCCACTAGAAAACAGCCTGTAAAGAAAACAGTTGCAGTAGTTCAGCTGTGGTCATCCCTATAGGTGCTGAACCAAAAATGTCCATTAAGGCAACAGTAACAGCTGGGAGCGAGCAAGGTGCAGTAACATTTGAGTGCAGTTCTGGCACTACTCTCTACTATACCCAAAACCTTATTGAGTAGTTTGACTTAATAATGTTATCTAAATTTACAAATTTTTGTATTAATAAAATGTCCCTTTTGTTTACCAATTCAATTTACATTCCAGATGCAGAGAGGATTACATACAGCAGAGAATTCCTGATGAAAATTGCTAGCCTGCCTATTTCAAAAGAGAAACCTGAGTTTTTGCCATCTCTTCCTGTGGTGTTAGAGAGGCCAGTAAGTTATGCCTTTTGGATAGTGTTTTTTTTTTATTGGTTTATTGCATTTTCCATAGTAATGCTCCAACAGTATTCACAATTTTGATTTTAGTTTGTTAACAAGAACTGAAAAAACGTTAAAAGAATGCATCTTTACTCAGTTGCTCAGTGCACATTTTTTGGCCTGCCAATTCTGACTGTCCTTTTTAGAAATAGAAAAATATTGCAGCACATTTCAAAAAGTACATTTTGAAAGAAAAAAATCATAAACATGGTGCTCCAAGTCAATAATTTCTTACTTTTTGACTTGTTTTATGCTTATTCACCTGCGCATTGAAAAGTAATTCTGATTTTCTGTATTTTCAATTAGCAATTCTCTGCATGAAACATTATAACGTTAGAATTTCACCACTCAAGATGGAAAAAAAAATTGAAAAAAAATGTTTAGAGAGTATAATCTGATACAATATAGCTTTGGATGGGTGGGTGTTTAATCTGAAATACTATCTGAAAACAATTGTAGTCTAGAAATAACTGTTATCACTACAATAAAAGTCTACAGTATTATGGGAATGCGGAGTACTGCATATCTAAATTAACAAAAGTTGCCAGTATTTGGGAGGAAGTGACACCAAAGCACGAAAGATTTCATGAGGCATGTTAATGCAATTATTGCCGGCATAAGTATTTAGCTTGAACTCGTCACATTTTCCAAATTGCTCAGATCAAATGTATGGTGCGTTCTTCTCAGAACTCTCTCTCTGTCAATTTAGAGCAGAGGGGATGGAAGCTAGGGCAGTTGCATGCTCCTCTTGCAGGATGTGGAAGGTAAGGGTCACCACTTGTGTCCCTGCTGACTTCACCTGTGAGAAGTGCACCCAACTCCAGCTCCTCACAGACCGCGTTAGGGAGCTGGAGCTGGATGAACTTCGGATCATTCAGGCAGCTGAGGGGGCGATAGAGAGCAGTTATAGGGAAGTAGTGACACCTAAGTTACAGGATAAAGGTAGCTGGGTGACCGTCAGGGGAGGGAAAGGGAATAGGCGCACAGTGCAGGGATCCCCTGTGGCTGTTCCCCTCAGTAATAAGTATACCGTTTTGGATACGGTTGGGGGAGACGACCTACCAGGGGAAAGCCACAGCGGCCAGGTCTCTGGCACTGAGCCTGGCTCTGTGGCTCAGAAGGGAAGGGGGGAGAATAGGAGATTCAATGGTTAGAGGAACAGACAGGAGATTCTGTGGTCGCGAACGAGACTCCCTGATGGTATGTTGCCTCCTGGGTGCCAGGGTCAGGGATGTCTCGAATCGAGTCTACGGGATTCTTAAGGGGGAGGGGGAGCAGCCAGAAGTCGTGGTACACATCGGTACCAATGACATAGCTATGAAAAGGGATGAGGACCTGAAAAGCGAATATAGGGAGTTAGGTTGGAAGCTAAAAGGCAGGACGAGCAGGATAGTAATCTCAGGATTGATACTGGTGCCACGTGCTAGTGAGGCTAGAAACAGAGCGAATGCAGCTGAACACATGGCTACAGAGCTGGTGTAGGAGGGAGGGCTTCAGATATGTGGATCATTGGGATACCTTCTGGGGAAGGTGGGCCCTGTACAAGAAGGACGCGTTGCATCTGAACTGGAGGGGCACCAATATCCTGGGCGGGAGGTTTGCTAGCGCTCTTCGGGAGGGTTTAAACTAGTTTGGCAGGGGGATGGGAACCGGAGCTACGGATCAGTGGATGGAGTAGCTGTTGAACAGGCAGATACAGAGTGCAGAGAGTCTGTGAGGAAGGTTAGAAAGTTGACAGGGCAAAGTTGCAGCCAGTATGATGGGTTGAAGTGTGTCTATTTTAATGCAAGAAGTGTCAGGAATAAGGGTGATGAACTTAGAGCATGGATCAGTACTTGGAGCTATGATGTTGTGGCCATTACGGAGACTTGGATATCACAGGGGCAGGAATGGATGTTGTATGTTCCGGGGTTTAGATGTTTCAAAAGGAATAGGGAGGGAGGTAAAAGAGGTGGGGGAGTGGCATTGCTAATCAGGGATAGTATCACAGCTGCAGAAAGGGAGGTCGTCGAGGAGGGTTTGTCTACTGAGTCATTATGGGTGGAAGTCAGAAACAGGAAAGGAGCAGTCACTTTATTGGGAGTTTTCTATAGACCCCCCAATAGCAACAGAGACACGGAGGAACAGATTGGGAGGCAGATTTTGGAAAGGTGCAGAAGTAACAGGGTTGTTGTCATGGGTGACTTCAACTTTCCTAATATTGATTGGAACCTCCTTAGTGCAAATAGTTTGGATGGAGCAGTTTTTGTCAGGTGTGTCCAGGAAGGTTTCCTGACTCAATATGTAGATAGGCCGACTAGAGGGGAGGCTGTGTTGGATTTGGTGCTTGGCAACGAACCAGGCCAGGTGGCAGATCTCTCGGTGGGAGAGCATTTCGGTGATAGTGATCACAACTCCCTGACCTTTACTATAGTCATGGAGAGGGATAGGAGCAAACGGGATGGGAAAATATTTAATTGGGGGAGGGGAAATTCCAATGCTATTAGGCAGGAACTGGGGAGCATAAATTGGGAACAGATGTTCTCGGGGAAATGCACGACAGAAATGTGGAGGTTGTTTAGGGAGCACTTGCTGCGACTGCTGGATAGGTTTGTCCCGATGAGGCAAGGAAGGGATGGTAGGGTGAAGGAACCTTGGATGACAAGAGATGTGGAACAGCTAGTCAAGAGGAAGAAGGAAGCTTACTTAAGGTTGAGGAAGCAAGGATCAGACAGGGCTCTAGAGGGTTACAAGGTAGCCAGGAAGGAACTGAAGAATGGACTTAGAGCTAGAAGGGGACATGAAAAAGTCTTGGCGGATAGGATTAAGGAAAATCCCAAAGCGTTCTACACTTATGTGAGGAACAAGAGGATGACCAGAGTGAGGGTAGGGCCGATCAGGGATAGTGGAGTTGGAGGAGGAAGGGGAGGTCCTAAATGAATACTTTGCTTCAGTATTCACTAGTGAGAGGGACCTTGTCGTTTGTGAGGAGAGCGTGAAACAGGCTGATATGCTCGAACAGGTTGATGTTAAGAGGGAGGATGTGCTGGAAATTTTGAAAGACATGAGGACAGATAAGTCCCTGGGGCCGGACGGGATATACCCAAGGATATTACGGGAAGTGAGGGAAGAGATTGCTGCGCCTTTGGCGATGATCTTTGCGTCCTCACTGTCCACTGGAGTAGTACCAGATGATTGGAGGGTGGCAAATGTTATTCCCTTGTTCAAGAAAGGGAATAGGGTTAACCCTGGGAATTCTAGACCAGTCAGTCTTACGTCGGTAGTGGGCAAATTATTGGAGAGGATTCTGAGAGACAGGATTTATGATTATTTGGAACAGCATAGTTTGATTAGAGACAGTCAGCATGGCTTTGTGAGGGGCAGGTCATGTCTCACAAGCCTTATTGAATTCTTTGAAGATGTGACAAAACACGTTGATGAAGGAAGAGCAGTGGATGTGGTGTATATGGATTTTAGCAAGGCGTTTGATAAGGTTCCCCATGGTAGGCTCATTCAGAAAGTAAGGAGGCATGGGATACAGGGAAAGTTGGCTGTCTGGATACAGAATTGGCTGGCCCATAGAAGACAGAGGGTGGTAGTAGATGGAAAGTATTCAGCCAAGAGCACCGTGACCAGTGGTGTTCCGCAGGGATCTGTTCTGGGACCTCTGCTCTTTGTGATTTTTATAAATGACTTGGATGAGGAAGTGGAAGGCTGGGTTAGCAAGTTTGCCAATGATACGAAGGTTGCTGGAGTTGTGGATAGTGTGGAAGGCTGTTGTAGGTTGCAACGGGACATTGACAGGATGCAGAGCTGGGCTGAGAAGTGGCTGATGGAGTTCAACCTGGAAAAGTGTGAAGTGATTCATTTTGGAAGGTCCAATTTGAATGCAGAATACAGGCTTAAAGACAGGATTCTTGGTAGTGTGGAGGAACAGAGGGATCATGGGGTCCATGTCCATAGATCACTCAAAGTTGCCACTCAAGTTGATAGGGTTGTTAAGAAAGCGTATGGTGTGTTGGCTTTCATTAACAGGGGGATTGAGTTTAAGAGCCGCGAGGTTATGCTGCAGCTCTATAAAGCCCTGGTTAGACCACACTTGGAATATTGTGTTCAGTTCTGGTCGCCTCATTATAGGAAGGATGTGGAAGCTTTAGAGAGGGTGCAGAGGAGATTTACCAGGATGCTGCCTGGTCTGGAGGGCATGTCTTACGAAGAAAGGTTGAGGGAGCTAGGGCTTTTCTCATTGGAGCGAGGAAGGATGAGAGGTGACTTGATAGAGGTGTACAAGATGATGAGAGGCATAGATCGAGTGGATAGCCAGAGACTTTTTCCCAGGGGGCATAATTTTAAGGTGATTGGAGGAAGGTTTCGGGGAGATGTCAGAGGTAGGTTCTTTACACAGAGAGTGGTGGGTGTGTGGAATGCACTGCCAGCGGTGGTAGTAGAAGAAGATACATTAGGGACATTTAAGCGACTCTTGGATAGGTACATGGATGATGGTAGTATGAAGGGTATGTAGAAAGTTTGTTCCTAGAGTAGGTTAAAGGTTCGGCACAACATCGTGGGCCGAAGGGCCTGTACTGTTCTATGTTAACTCCAGGAACTGCAGATTGTTTGTCCTTAATGATAACTTAGTTGTAACAGATGACCTTCAAACTGCAACAATCTATCTGGAATTTATTTTGAATTCAGTGCTTTACTAATGTTGCAACTGGCTGAGGGGAAATAATGAGAGCAGGAATCAAACCAATCAGAGGGCCGGCAGCTTAGCAGCCTCAGCAATGCCGCTGCTAGTGGTGGCTGTTGCTGGGGCTAAACCTGGATGATGAGAGCACTTTGATGGCTGGTGCCCTTGAAGAGGGGTAACTGTGGTTGGCGTTAGTTGGGGCCTGGCAGGCAGGCCCTGTGATTAGGGTGAGGGTCTTTATGGATAGGCAGCGCCATTGCTGTGTGGGCAGCCATTTCCGGGGGGTTGGGGGGGTGGTGTGGGGGTGTGGTGGGGTGCCCTCCGCAGGCTAAAGAGTGTTCGTATCTAATCTCCAAGCACGTTCTCATGTCTCCAGAGTTCATCTTTTACTGTCTACCCGACAATGTGGAAAATTGCCCAGCCGCAAAAAGCAGGACAAATCCAATCTGGCCAGGTACCACTCCATCAGTCTACTCTCGATCATCAGCAAAGTGATGGAAGGTATTCTTGACAGTGCAATCAAGCACCACTTAAACAGTAATAACCTGTTTACCGTAGCGCAGGTTGGGTTCCGCCAGGGCCACTTGGCTCCTGACCTCATTACAACCTTGGTCCAAACATGGACAAAAGATCTGAACTCGAGGTGAGGTGAGAGTGATTGGCCTGGATATCAAGGCAGCATTTGATTAAGTCTGGCACCAAGGAGCCTCAGCCAAACTGATGTAAATGGGAATCAAGGAGAAAACTCTCCACTGGTTGGAGTCATACCTAGCAAAAAGGAAGATGGTTGTGGTTGTTGGAGGCCAATCATCTCATCTCCAGAACATTGCTGTAGGAGTTCCTCAGGGTAGTGTCTTAGGCCCAACCATCTTCAGCTGCTTCATCAATGACCTTCCCTTCATCATAAGGTCAGAAGTGGGGATGTTCACTTACGATTGTCCGATGTTCATTACCATTCGCATCTCCTCAGATACTGAAGTAGTCCATGTCCATATACAGCAAGACCTGGACAACATCCAGACTTGGGCTGATATGAGACAAGTAACATTTGTGCCACGCAAGTGCCAGGCAATGACCATCGCCAATAAGAGAGAATCTAACCATCTCCCCGTGACATTCAATGGCATTACCATCGCTGAATCCCCCACTATCAACACCCTGGGGGTTACCACTGACCAGAAACTGGACTGGAGCAGCCAGATGAATACATTGACTACAAGAGCAGGACAGAGGCTGGGGATTCTGCAGCGAGTAACTCATCTCCCCAAAATCTGTCCACAATTTACAAGGCACAAATCAGGAGCGCGATGGGATACTCTTCACCTGCCTGGATGAGTGCGGCTCCAACAACACTCTGGAAGCTCGAAACCATCCAGGACAAAGCAGCCCGCTTGATTGGCACCCCATTTACCACCTTAAACATTCACGCACTCCACCACTGACACATAGTGGCAGCATTGTGTACCATATGCAAGATGCTCTGCAGCAACTCATCACACCTCCTTCGACAGCACCTTCCAAACCCAAAGACAGCAGACACATGGGAACACCTGCAAGTTCCCCTCCAAGTCACAAACTATCCTGGCTTGGAAATATATCACTGTTCCTTCACTGTCGCTGGATCAAAATCATAGAACTCCCTCCTTAACAGCAATGTGGGTATATCGGCACCAGATGGACTGCAGCGGTTTAAGAAGGCAGCTCACCACCACCTTCTTGAGGGCAATTTGGGATGGGCAAGAAATGCTAGACCTGCCAGCAATGCCCACATCCGATGAAAGAATTTAAAATACAAAGCCCAAGGTCTCTATTTTAGCAGTTGAAGCATTCATGAGAGATGATTCTGTGTACTGAAGAATGGCAGCAATCAGTTGCCAAACTCTCTTTGACAGACTATGATGTATATAACTATTCAGTCATGAAAGCATAAATCCGGTCCATACTTTCTTTCTTGGTTTTCTCCAAACTTTGCAGTTACAGAGACACAGGTGGTGATTCTGCTCAGACAGCAATCTCTAGTTCTAATCATGACTCGGGTTAACAGCTGTGTGATTTTCAGCATTCAGTATCATTTTCTGCTTTTTACCGATGCACTTGACTTACCCTTACTTACCCTGTGAACCCTCTGCTTCACCAGCTACATCCTCCAGGATTTGTGCACTGAGTGCTGCTGGAGGGCACAGAGTGTGAAGAAGGGAGTTTGGTAAGTGAGTGAATTTCAAGGGTTAATCTTTCTGTAATCTAGTTTTTTTTTTGTTTACATTTAGCAATTAATTGAAATTACTGTTTAAGTTAAGAGGTAAGTGGGGTTTCTTATTGTTTTAAACAAGGGTATGCAAGCTCTCTGAGAGTAGCTGTAGTTAGTTAATTAGGTAGCTAGCTTAAACTGGTTTCTGAGCTCTAGCAGAGCTGATACAGTGTGTAAATTGCAAGCTGAGTTTAGAGATACGATTTTGGTGAGTGGGGATTTTAAATGTCTTTATCTTTCTAAAAATCTGATCTGGAGTTGGTATTTAACTGGGATTTACTCTGTAAATAAAGTAGGGTTAAGAAAGTAAAGTAAGTTTCTTCCAGTATTAGGCAGGGATTAACAGGCTCTGCTGCAGAGTTGCTGATTAGTTAAGTGGCTGACCAGCTGCAGTTTCAGGTTCAAAAAGTTTAAATACAGAGGTCTGGGTGCAGCCTGCAAACCGCACGCAGATTGCAAGCTGAGTGTGGAGATAAGAGTTTGGTGAATGATGAGGGAGTAGGAGGTGCTCCTTTTTTTATACTTTTTTTGCCTTCCAGTATTTGGTTCTTGCTTCGGTGCAGTGGAAGGAGCTGGTTGTGAGTAACTGGTAAGTTAATCTACTTATATTAAATAGTCTGTCAAGTTGAGGTATGGCAGGGCAGCTCGGCCAAGTGGAATGTACAGCCTGTGGCATGTAGAAAGTCATGGATGCACCATGTGTCCTAGCCAAATGCATCTCCAGAAAGTCTCACCGGCTGCAGAAGGTTGAGCTCCAGGTTTCGGAACTCGAGTGGCGGCTGAAGTCACTGTGGCGCATCAGCGAGGCAGAGAACTATGTGGATAGCACGTTCAGGGAGGTGGTCACACCACAGGTTAGGAGCATGCAAGCAGATAGGGAATGGATGACTGCCAGGCAGTCTTAAGAGAACCAGGAAAGTAGTGCAGGAGTCCCCTGAGACGATCTTGCTTGCTAATCAATTTTCCATTTTGGATACTGGTGAGAGTGATGGTTTCTCAGAGGAGTGCAGTCAGAGCCAAGTTTGTGGCACTGCAGGTGGCTTAGCTGCACAGGAGGTGAAGAAGAAGAGCAGTAGTGATTGGAGATCTGTTAGTTAGGGGAGCAAACTGGCGTTTCTGCGGCCGTAGCCGGAACTCCAAGATGATGTGTTGCCTCCCTGGTGCCAGGGTCAAGGATGTCACAGAATGGCTGCAGGATATTCTTCTGGGGGAGGGCGAATAGCCAGAGGTCGTGGTCCACATTGGCACCAATGACATAGATAGGAAGGGGGATGAGGTCCTGAAAGCAGATTTTAGGGAGCTAGGAAGGAGATTAAAAAGCAGGACCTCAAAAGCAGTAATCTCAGGATTACTCCCAGCCTCACATGTGAGTGAGCACAGGAATAGGAGAACTGAGTGAATGAACACATGACTGGAGAAGCGGTGTAGGAGGGAGGGCATCAGATTTCTGAGGCATTGAGGCCAGTTCTAGGGCAGGTGGGACCTGAACAAGATGTGTTGCATCTTAGTAGGACTGGGACTAATATCTTTGCAGGGAGATTTGCTAGTGCTGTTGGGGAGGGTTTAAACTAGATTGGCAGGGGAGTTCAGATCAGAGGGAAGCAAAACTGGGGATTGGGAACCAGGAGCAAATATCGGAGAGGAATACCAAGGTGCACAAAATACTGGGAGAGATAGATAGCACGTGAGTAGGGAATAGTAAATTATTAGGTGGGGTCAGAGTAAGGGAGAAAGTAATAAAGTCTAAATCAGGGTTAATGTGCATATATATGAATGCACAGAGTGTGGTTAATAAGATTGATGAGGTACAGGTGCAGATTGCCATGTGGAAATATAATGTTGTGGCTATAACAGAGACCTGGCTCAAAGAAGGGCAGGACTGGGAGTTAAATATTCCTGGATACAAGGTGTTTAGGAAAAATAGGAAAGGGGAAAAAGGGGGAGGGGTTGTGGTATTAATTAAGCAGAGCACTGCAGTTCTGGAGAAAAAGGATGTCCCAGAGGGGTTGAGGACAGAATCAATTTGGCTAGAGCTAAGGAACAAAAAAGGTGCAGTTACATTGCTCGGTGTTGTCTATAGGCCACCAGCTAGTGGGAAGGACGTGGAGGAACAAATTTGCAAGGAAATTACAGAGAAGTGCAAAAATTATAGGGTAGTTATAATGGGGGACTTTTATTATCCAAACATAGACTGGGATAGTAGTAGTGTAAAGGGCAGTGAGGGGCAATAGTTCCAACAGTGTGTTCAGGAACATTTTCTACAGCAGTATGTTTCTAGTCCAAGGATAAAGGAGGCACTGCTAGCCCTGGATCTTGGAAATGAGGTGAGTCAAGTGGATCAAGTATCAGTAGGAGAGCATTTAGGGGACAGTGATTGTATCATAAGATTTAGGCTGACTATGGAAAAGGACAAAGAACAATCCCGAGTAAGAATAATTAACTGGGGGAAAGCCAACTTCAGTGGGCTAAGAAAGGAGCTGGGATGAATAAATTGGAGTCAAATGTTGGCAGAAAAACTGGTAGCTGAACAATGGGCTACCTTCAAAGAAGACATAGTTTGGGCACATTCAAGGTATGTTCCCTCAAAGGGAAAGGTAGGGCAAACAAATTCAGAGCCCCCTGGATGACAAAAGAGGTACAAATTAAGATAAAGAAGAAAAAGTGTGCTTTTGACAGATGCCAGGTAGAAAATACTATTGAGAGCCACACTGAATATAGAAGGTCCAGAGGGGAAGTGAAAAAGCAAATAAGAGAAGCAAAGAGAGAGCATGAAAAGAGACTGGCAGCTAGCAATAAAGGGACTCCCAAAGACTTCTATAGACATATAAATAGTAAAAAGGTATTAAAAGGAGGAGTGGGGCCTATTGGGGACCGTAAAGGGGATTTAAACATGGAAGCAGAGGGCATAGCAGAGGTATTAAATGAATACTTTGCATCTGTCTTTACTAAGGAAGAAGATACAACCCTGGCAATTGTGAAAGAGGATGTAATTCAGACACTAGAAGGGTTGAAAATTGTAGAGAATGTATTAGATAGGCTGTCTGTACTTAAAGTGGATAAAGCACCAGGACGGAATGAGATGCATCTAAGGCTACTGAGGGCAGTGAGGAGATTGTGGAGGTACTGGCCATAATTTTTCAGTCTTCCTTAGACTCGGGGATGGTGCCAGAGGACTGGAGAATTGCAAACGTTACACCCTTGTTCAATAAAGGGTGTAAAGATAAGCCCAGCAACCACAGTTTAACTTCGGTGGTGAGGAAACCTCTAGAAAAAATAATTTGGGACAAAATCAATTGTCACATGGACAAATGCGAGTTAATTAAGGAAAGCCAGCATGGATTTCTTAAGGGAAAATCGTGTTTAACTAACTTGCTGGTGTTTTTTGAGGAGGTAACAGAGAGGGTTGAGGAGGGCAATGCTGTTGATGTGGTGTACATGGACTTTCAAAATGCGTTTGATACAGAGCCACACGACAGACTGGTGAGCAAACGTCTCACTCATGGAATAAAAGGGATGGTAGCAATATGGATATGGAATTGGTTGAGTGACAGGAAACACAGACTAGTGGTTAATGGATGTTTTTTGGGCTGGAGGAAGGTTTGTAGTGGAGTTCCCCAGGGGTCAGTGTTGGGTCCCTTGCTTTTCCTGATATATATTAATGACCTAGACCTTGCTGTACAGGGCACAGTTTCAAGGTTTGCCGATGATACGAAACTTAGAAGCATTGTGAACTGTGAGGAGGATAGGTAGAACTTCAAAAGTACATAGGCAAGTTGGTGGAATGGGCAGAGAGGTGGCAGATGAAGTTCAATGCAGAGAAATGTGAAGTGCTTCATTTTGGTAGGAAGGACATGGAGAGACAATATAAAACAAAGGGTACAATTCTAAAGGGGGTGCAGGAACAGAGGGACCTGGGTGTATATGTGCATAAGCCATTGAAGATGACGGGGCAAGTTGACAGAGCGGTTAATAAAGCATACAGTATCCTAGTTTTATTAATAGGGGCATAGAGTACAAGAGCAAGGAAGTCATGTTGAACTTATGCAGTATTACGTCTAGTTCTGGGTGCCGTGCTTTAGGAAAGATGTGAGGGCATTGGAGAGAGTACAGAAAAGATTCACAAGATTAGTTCTGGGGATGAGGAACTTCAGTTATGAAGATAGATTGGAGAAGTTAGGGCTGTTTTCTTTGGAGAAGAGAAGGCTGAGAGGTGATTTGATAGAGATATTCAAAATCATGAGGGGTCTGGACCACGTAGATAGAGAGAAACTGTTCCCACTTGTGAAAGAATCAAGAACAAGAGGGCACAAATTTAAAGTATTTGGTATGAGAAGCAAAAGTGACATGAGGAAAAGCTTTTTCACGCAGAGAGTGGTTGAGGTCTGGAATGTACTGCCTGAGAATTTGGGAGAGTTAGGTTCAATTGAAGCATTCAAAAGGGAATTAGACTGTTATCTGAAAAGGAAGAATGTGCGAGGTTTATGGGGAGATGGTAGGGGAATGAAACTTGAGTAAGTAGCTCTTTCGGAGAGCTGGTGTGGACATAATGGGCCGAATGGCCTCCTTCTGCGCTGTAACAATTCTGTGATTCTGAGATTGTTTTCAGAGAGTATAAATTCAGGGGACTGTCAGTGCTGCTCTTCTGCATTGAGTGCTACTGGAGGGCACAGAGTGTGAAGAAGGAGTTTGGTATTGAGGGAGTTTGGTAAGGAAGGGAACTATAAATTAAAAAAAAATTAAATTAATACAATAAAGATGGCAGGACAGGTGACGTGGCACAGTGCAGTATGTGGGAGCCCCTGGATGTCACGGCAATCCATGGTAACCATGTCTGTGGTAAGTGTTTGCAGCTTGAGGAGCTTTGGCGCCGAGTCATTGAGCTGGAGGCTGAGCGGCAGACACTGCAATTCATCAGGAAGGGGGAAGGTTGCCTGGACACTCTGTTCCAGAAGGCAGTCACACCCCATAGGAGAGGGTCAGTGATCAGGGACGGGAGGGTGTGACTGCAAGTCAGGCAGGTAAGGGGATCGAGAAGGTGAGATTGAAGGAGCCTCAGCCCTTGCCATTGAGCAACAACTTCAAGGTTCTTGCAGCTTGTATGGACAAGAGCAAGGGTTGTAGTGTGATGAGCAGACTGACTATGGTACAGGAAGCCGTTCAAGTGGGGGAGCAAAAAGGAAAGTAGTGGTAGTCGGGGACTGAATAGTGAGGGGGATTGACACTGTTCTCTGCAGCAAAGAGCGAGAGTCCAGAAGGCTGTGTTGCCTGCCCAGTGCCTGGGTTTGGGACATCTGCTCATGCTGAAGAGGAACTTCCAGTGGGAGGAGGAGGATACAGTCGTTGTGATCCATGTAGGTACCAACAACATAGGCAGGACAAAGAATGAGGTTCTGTCTAGTCAGTACGAAGAGCTAGGCACCAAATTAAGAAGCAGAACCTCCAAGGTAGTAATATTACCTGAGCCACATGCAAATTGGAGTATGGCAAATAAGATTAGAGAAATTAATACATGGCTCAAAGACTAGTATGTTAGAAGTGGGTTCCCAATCGTGGGGTACTGACAGCATACTGGGAAAAGTGGGGGCCGTACCATTGGGACGTTCTACACCAGAACAGTGCTGGTGTTCTAGCGAGTCACGTAACTAGGGAAGTAGAGAGAGTTTTAAACTAAATAGTGGGGGAAAGGAATCAAATTTGGGAAGATATGGTAAATCAAAGATAAGGGACAAGGCAAGAGAGAAAGGTATTAATATGGGAAAAGATGAACAAACTGTGACAAGAAGGAACAGTGAGTACAAATCTAAGAGTAAACCAGCAGACAATGCCAGAAGTTACAAAAATAATAAAAGGACAAAACTGAAGGTCCTGTATCTGAATGCATGTAGCATTTGAAACAAAACAGATGAACTGATAGCGCAAATAGAAATAAATAAGTACGATCTGATGGCCATTACAGAGACATGGCTACAGGATGACATAGATTGGGACCTGAATATTGAAGGGTACATGACATTTAGGAAGGACCAGAAACTAGGAAAAGGTGGAGGGGTGGCTCTGTTAATTAATTGATGGCATTAGCACAATAGAGAGGGATGACTGAAGTTCACGAAACCAGGATGTAGAAGCGGTTTGGGTCGAGATCAGAAATTATAAAGGCTGGAAGTCACTTGTCGGAGTGGTGTGCAGGCCCCTTAACAGTAACCATTTGATAGGATGGGTTATGAAGGAAGAAATAATGGGTGCTTATCAGAAAGGTACAGCAATAATCATGGGGGATTTTAATCTACATATGGATTGGAAAAATCAGATGGGCAAAGGTAGCCTAGATCAGGAGTTCATAAATGTTTTTGGGGTCGTTTCTTAGAACAGTAGGTTCTGGAGTCAACCAGAGAGCAGGCTACACTGGACCTGGTATTGTGCAACAAGATAGGATGTATTAATGACCTCATAGTGAAGGCGCCCCGAGGCAGCAGTGATCATAATATGATTGAATTTTACATTCAGTTTGAGGGAGAGAAGAGTGGTTCTACGACTAGTATTTTAAACTTAAATAAGGGCAATTATGAGTGTCTGAAAGCAGAGCTAGCAAATGTGAACTGGCAAAAGATGTAAAGGGATAGGTCAAAAGAGATGCAGTGGCAGACATTTTAAGGGGATATTTCAGAATATACAAAATAGATACATGTCAACAAGAAAGAAAAATTCCACCCACCATCCGTGATTGACGAAAAAAGTTAAAGATAGTATCAAACTTAAAGAAAAAGCATATAATTGTGCAAAGATGGGTGGCAGGTCAGAAGATTGGACCGAATATAAAAAGCAGCAAAGAATAACTAAAAGATTAATAAGGAGGGCAAAATTACAGTATGAGAGAAAGCTGGTATTACAGCCAGGTGAGGAGGGTTCTCAGGCTCCCCTTTCGCACCTTCTCTAATTTGACTGTAACAAGATTCATCCTTTTTTAACAGTGATTGAACTTACCATCTCAGTGAGTGCTTGCTCCTGTTCCTCTAATATAATTGTCAAAGAACCAATCAGACAGGTTTTCTTAACTTTATTTCTTTCTTGTTTAACCTCATTATTCTTAACACTCTAAACCGGTTCAAATTACTAAAATACGCTATGCATTTATGCCCACATTCACACAAGAGTCACACGCATACACACATACACAAACACACACAAACATAGATTACAGAGGGAAAACAGATTTAAGTGGTCGGAGTAGAGTCCAGAATAAACACAGTACATCCATCCCAGAGTTCTCAATTGAAAGTGTAGTCCTGAAGTCCTCGCTGGGCCACGTGCACAGTTGTGGGCTTGCTTCTCATCTTCCGGAAGGCATAGGAAGGGGGTCGATCCTTGTCCCCTAATTGTTGTTGGTGGTGGTCTGTAGGCTGAAGGCTTTACCAATTGTAGCCAGGGCTTCTCTGGATCTATACTGGAGAAAGAGAGAGATGTTCTGTGGATCGTTTCTCAGTTACTGTTTTCTGCTTTGAGTGAAAAAGCTTAGTCTCTCCAGGGTTGCACAAGCATTCACATGACATTCCCAAACCTCTTTGTGTTTTTAATGGAGTCCTTCTGGTAGCTTCTCTGATATTCAAGGCTTTACTCCTCAAGCTGTCCAGTCACACTTGGTGGGGGTTGGCTCTTTCAAAATCAATGGGTGTCGATGGCTCCTGATGTCTGTGTTGATAAAGACATTTCAGGTAATTTAATCAGAGAGCAGCCCATTGTTCTGGCAAGGTAGAATCAGTCATTTTTTTTTTAATACATTCATGGGATGCAGGCCTTGCTGTTTAGGTCAGCATTTATTGCTCATCCCTAATTGCCCTTGAGAAGGTCGTGGTTATCTGCTGCCTTGAACCGCTGCAGTCCATGTGGGGTTGCGACACCCACAGTGCTGTTAGGGGGGAGTTCCAGGACTTTAATCGAGCAACAGTGAAGGAATGGCGATATATTTCCAAGTCAGGATGGTGTGTGGCTTGGAGGGCAACATTGCAGGTGATGGTGTTCCCATGCATCTGCTGCCCTTGTCCTTCTAGGTGGTAGAGGTCGCGGGTTTAGAAGGTGCTGTCTAAGGAGCTTTGGTGCATTGCTGCAGTGCATCTTGTACACACCGCTACCACTGTGCGTCAGTGGTGGAGAGAGGAGGGAATGTTTGTGGATGGGGTGCCAATCAAATGGGCTCTTTGTCCTGGATGGTGTCAAGCTTCTTGAGTGTTGTTGGAGCTGCGCCCATCCAGGCAAGTGGAGAGAATTCTATCACACTCCTGACTTGTGCCTTGTAGATGGTGGATAAGGCAATGGGGAGTCAGGAGGTGAGTTACTCGCCTCAGGATTCCTAGCCTCTGGCCTGCTCTTGTAGCCACAGTATTTATATGGCTAAACCAGTTCAGTTTCTGGCCAATGGTAACTCCCAGGATGTTGATAGTGGGGGATTTAGCAATTGTAATACCATTGAATGTCTAGGGGAGATGGTTAGATTCTCTCTTGTTGGATGGAGATGGTCATTGCCTGGCACTTGTGTGGCGTGAAAGTTACTTGACATTTATCAGCCCAAGCCTGGATATCGTCCAGGTCTTGGTGCATTTCTACACGGACTGCTTCAGTATTGGAGGAGTCGTGAATGTTGCTGAGCATTATGCAATCATCAGCGAACTTCCCCATTTCTGACCTTATGATTGAAGGTAGGTCATTAATGAAGCAACTGAAGCTGGTTGGGCCTAGGACACTACTCTGAGGAACTCCTTCAGTGATGTCCTGGAGCTGAGATAATTAACCTCCAATAACCATAACCATCTTCCTTTGCGCGAGGTATGACTCCAAACAGCGGAGAGTTTTCCGTCTAATTCCTATTGACTCCAGTTTTGCTCGGGATCCTTGATGCCATACTCAGTCAAATGCTGCCTTGATGTCAAGGGCAATCACTCTCACCTCACCTCTTGAGTTCAGCCCTTTTGTCCATGTTTGAACCAGGGCTGTAATGAGGTCAGGAGCTGAGTGGCCCTGGCGGAACCCAAACTGAGCAGGTTATTGCTAAGCAAGCGCTGCTTGATAGCACTGTCAATGACCCCTTCCATCACTTTACAGATGATCGAAAGTGAACTGATGGGGTGGTAATTAGCCTGGTTGGATTTGTCCTGCTTTTTGTGTACAGGACATACCTGGGCAATTTTCCACATTGCCAGGTAGATACCAGTGTTGTAACTGTCCTGGAACAGCTTGGCTAGGGCGTGGCAACCTCTGGAGCACAGGTGTTCAGTGCTATTTCTGTAATGTTGTCAGGGCCCATATCCTTTGCAGTATCCAGTGCCTTCAGTCATTTTTTGATATCACGTGGAGTGAATCGAATTGGCTGAAGACTGGCATCTGCGATGCTGGGGATTTCAGGAGGGGGCTGAGATGAATTATCCACTCGACACTTCTGGCTGAAAATTGTTGCAAATGCTTCAGCCTTATGTTTTGCACTGATGTGCTGGGCTCCCCCATCATTGCAGATGGGGATATTTGTGGAGCCACCTCCTCCAGTTAGTTGTTTAATTGTCCACCACCATTGACAACTGGATGTGGCAGGACTGCAGAGCTAAGATCTGATCCATTGATTTATGGGATCGCTTAGCTCTATTGCATGCTGCTTATGTTGTTTGGCACGCAAGTAGTCCTAGATTGTAGCTTCACCAGGTTGACACCTCATTTTGAGGTATGCCTGGTGCTGCTCCTGGCATGGCCTCCTGCACTCTTCATTGAACCAGGGTTGATCCCCCAGCTTGATGGTAATGGTAGAGTTGGGGATATGCCGGGTCATGAGGTTACAGATTGGGGTTGAGTACAATTCTGCTGCTGTTGATGGCCCACAGCGCCTCATAGATGCCCAGTTTTGATTTGCTAGATCTGTTCGAAATCCATTCCATCTAGCACTGTGGTAGTGCGACAACACAATGGAGGGTATCCTCAATGTGAAGATAGGATTTTGTCTCCACAAGGACTGTGCAGTGGTTACTCCTACCAATACTCGCATGGACAGATGCATCTGCAGCAGCCGGATTGGTGAGGATGAATTCAAGTATGTTTTTTCCTCGTGTTGGTTCCCTCACCACCTGCCGCAGACCAGTCTAGCAGCTATGACCTTTAGGACTTGGCCAGCTCGGTCAGTAGTGGTGCTACGGAACCACTCTTGGTGATGGACTTTGATGTCCCCCACCCAGAGTACATTCTGTGCCATTGCCACCCTCAGTTATTCCTCCAAGTGGTGTTCAACATGGAGGAGTAGTGATTCATCAGCTGAAGGGGCTGGTGGGGGGGGGAGAGGTGGTGGTGGGACGGTAGATGGTAATCAGCAGGACGTTTCCTTGCCCCTGTTTGCCCTGATGCCATGAGACTTCATGAGGGCCTCAGTCAATGTTGATGACTACCAGGGCAACTCCCTCCTGACTGTGTACCATTGTGCCACCACTTCTGCCGGGTCTGTCCTGCCAGTGGGATGTGACATACCTGGGGATGTTGATGATGGTGTCTGGACATTGTCCGGAGGTATGATTTGGTGAATATGACTATGTCAGGCTGTTGCTTGACTGGTCTGTGAGACAGCTCTCTCAACTTTGGCACAAGCCCCCAGATGTTAGTAAAGAGGATTTTTCAGGGTCGACAGGTCTGGGTTTGCTGTTGTCGTTTCCGGTGCCTTGGTCGATAGAATCAGTCATGTTGCCCGCAGTCTAATTTTTAAAATTAATTCATAATTTAAGTAATAATTAAGGAATTAAAAAGCTAGTCTAATGGTGACCATGAAACCATTGTCGATTGTTGTAAAAATCCATCTGGTTTATTAATGTCCTTTAGGGAAGGATATCTGCCATCCTTACCTGGTCTGGCCTACATGTGACTCCAGATCCACAGCAATGTGGTTGACCCTTAACTGCCCTCTGAAATGGCTGAGCAAGCCACGCAGTTGTCAAGGGCAATTAGGGGTCAGCAATAAATGCTGGCCTAGTCAGTGATGCCCACACCCCTCAAAAAACTAATTTTAAAAAATCCTTTGGCGTTTCAAATGTAAGTTTCAGTGGCCATCTTGGCTGCCAGGTTACTTTTTAAAAACAGTTATTTGTAAGAATTTCCAGTAAAAGTCTCAGGCAAGGTTCCAACCAATGAAATTAATATTTCCCATTTGGGATGTAGGGTTTTCATGACACTGGCGAGAAATATGAAGACAGATAGTAAGTGTCTCTATAGATATTTAAAAAAGAAAAGTGAACAAAGTCCTATAGAAAGTGACTCTGGGGAATTAATAAGGGAAAATAAGGAGCTGGCAGATGAATTGATCAAGTATTTTGCATCAGTCTTCACCATAGAGGATACAAGTAACATCCCAGAAATAGCTGTAAATCAGGAAATGGAAGGGAGGGAGGAACTCAAGAAAATTACAATCACCAGGGAAATGGTACTGAGAAAATTGTTGGAGCTGTGGGCTGACAAGTCCCCGAGTCCTGATGGACTTCATCCGAGGGTCTTAACAGGAGTGGCTAGTGAGATAGTTGATGCATTGGTTTTGATTTTCCAAAATCCCCTAGATTCAGGGAAGGTTCCATTAGATAGAAAATTATCTAATGTAACTCCTTTATTCAAAAAGGGAGGGAGACAGAAAGTAGGAAACTACAGGCCAGTTAGCTTAACATCTGTCACAGGGAAAATGTTAGAATCTATTATTAAATAAGTTATAGCAGGGCACTTAGAAAAATTCAAGGTAATCAGGCTGGGTCAACATGGTTTTATGAAAGGGAAATCATGTTTAACCAATTTATTGGAGTTCTTTGAAGAAGTAACATGTGCTATGGATAAAGGGGAACTGGTAGATGTACTGTACTTAGATTTCCAGAAAGCATTTGATAAGGTACCACATCAAAGGTTATTGCAGAAAATAAAAGCTCACGGTGTTCTTTTGTTCTTTTGGGCCTCCTTATCTCGAGAGACAATGGATACGCGCCTGGAGGTGGTCAGTGGTTTGTGAAGCAGCGCCTGGAGTGGCTATAAAGGCCAATTCTGGAGTGACAGGCTCTTCCACAGGTGCTGCAGAGAAATTTGTTTGTTGGGGCTGTTGCACAGTTGGCTCTCCCCTTGCGCCTCTGTCTTTTTTCCTGCCAACTACTAAGTCTCTTCGACTCGCCACAATTTAGCCCTGTCTTTATGGCTGCCCGCCAGCTCTGGCGAATGCTGGCAACTGACTCCCACGACTTGTGATCAATGTCACACGATTTCATGTCGCGTTTGCAGACGTCTTTATAACGGAGACATGGACGGCCGGTGGGTCTGATACCAGTGGCGAGCTCGCTGTACAATGTGTCTTTGGGGATCCTGCCATCTTCCATGCGGCTCACATGGCCAAGCCATCTCAAGCGCCGCTGACTCAGTAGTGTGTATAAGCTGGGGATGTTGGCCGCTTCAAGGACTTCTGTGTTGGAGATATAGTCCTGCCACCTGATGCCAAGTATTCTCCGAAGGCAGCGAAGATGGAATGAATTGAGACGTCGCTCTTGGCTGGCATACGTTGTCCAGGCCTCGCTGCCGTAGAGCAAGGTACTGAGGACACAGGCCTGATACACTCGGACTTTTGTGTTCCGTGTCAGTGCGCCATTTTCCCACACTCTCTTGGCCAGTCTGAACATAGCAGTGGAAGCCTTACCCATGCGCTTGTTGATTTCTGCATCTAGAGACAGGTTACTGGTGATAGTTGAGCCTAGGTAGGTGAACTCTTGAACCACTTCCAGAGCGTGGTCGCCAATATTGATGGATGGAGCATTTCTGACATCCTGCCCCATGATGTTCGTTTTCTTGAGGCTGATGGTTAGGCCAAATTCATTGCAGGCAGACGCAAACCTGTCGATGAGACTCTGCAGGCATTCTTCAGTGTGAGATGTTAAAGCAGCATCGTCAGCAAAGAGGAGTTCTCTGATGAGGACTTTCCGTACTTTGGACTTCGCTCTTAGACGGGCAAGGTTGAACAACCTGCCCCCTGATCTTGTGTGGAGGAAAATTCCTTCTTCAGAGGATTTGAACGCATGTGAAAGCAGCAGGGAGAAGAAAATCCCAAAAAGTGTGGGTGCGAGAACACAGCCCTGTTTCACACCACTCAGGATAGGAAAGGGCTCTGATGAGGAGCCACCATGTTGAATTGTGCCTTTCATATTGTCATGGAATGAGGTGATGATACTTAGTAGCTTTGGTGGACATCCGATCTTTTCTAGTAGTCTGAAGAGACCACGTCTGCTGACGAGGTCAAAGGCTTTGGTGAGATCAATGAAAGCAATGTAGAGGGGCATCTGTTGTTCACGGCATTTCTCCTGTATCTGACGAAGGGAGAACAGCATGTCAATAGTCGATCTCTCTGCACGAAAGCCACACTGTGCCTCAGGGTAGACGCGCTCGGCCAGCTTCTGGAGCCTGTTCAGAGCGACTCGAGCAAAGACTTTCCCCACTATGCTGAGCAGGGAGATTCCACGGTAGTTGTTGCAGTCACCGCGGTCACCTTTGTTTTTATAGAGGGTGATGATGTTGGCATCGCGCATGTCCTGGGGTACTGCTCCCTCGTCCCAGCACAGGCATAGCAGTTCATGTAGTGCTGAGAGTATAGCAGGTTTGGCACTCTTGATTATCTAAGTACTGTACTTAGATTTCCAGAAAGCATTTGATAAGGTACCACATCAAAGGTTATTGCAGAAAATAAAAGCTCACGGTGTAGGGCTTAACATATTGGCATGGATGGAAGATTGGCTAGCTAACAGGAAATAGAGAGTAGACATAAATGGGTCATTTTCTGGTTGGCAAGATGTAATGAGCGGTTTGCCACAGGGATCAGTGTTGGGGCCTCAACTATTTACCATCTATATTCATGACTTGGATAAAGGGACCGAAGGTATGGTTGCTAAATTTGCTAATGACACAAAGATGGGTAGGAAAGTAAGTTGTGAAGAGGATGTAAGGAGGCTACAAAGGGATTATAGATAGGTTAAGTGAGTGGGTGAAGATATGGCAAATGGAGTATAATGTGGGAAAATGTGAAATTATCCATTTTGTCAGGAAGAATAAAAAAGGAGCATATTATCTAAATGGTGAGAAATTGCAGAGCTCTGTGATGCAGAAGGATCTAGGTGTCCTAGTGTATGAATTGCAAAAAGTTTGTATGCAGGTACAGCAAGTAATTAGGAAAGCTAATGGAATGTTATCCTTTATTGCTAGGGAAATTGAATACAAATGTAGGGAGGTTATGCTTTAGCTATACAGGACTTTGGTGAGACCACATGTGGAGTACTGTGTACAGTATTGGTCTCCTTATTTAAGGAAGGATGTAAATGCATTGGAAGCAGTTCAGAGAAGGTTTACTAGACTAAAAGCTGGGATGGGCGGGCTGTCTTATGAGGAAAGGTTGGACAGGCTAGGCTTGTATCCGCTGGAATGTAGAAGAGTAAGAAGTAACTTGATTGAAACATATAAGATTCTGAGGGGTCTTGACAGGGTGGATGTGCAAAGGATATTTCCTCTTGTGGGAGAATCTAGAACTAGGGGTCGCCTATTTAAGACCAAGATGAAGAGAATTTTTTTCTCTGAGGGTCGTGAGTCTTTGGAAGTCTCTTCCTCAAAAGGTGGCAGAAGCAGAGTCTTTGAATATTTTTAAGGCAGAGGTAAATAGATTCTTGATGAGCAAAAGGGTGAAAGAATATCGTGGTATTGAGGTTACAATCAGATCAGTCATGATCTTATTGAATGGCAGAGCAGGCTCGAGTGACCTACTCCTGCTCTTAATTCGGATGTTTGTTTGTATGTTACGACTGAGGCAGGAGGAGTGCACTGTCTTTTCTAGTTCCACTTCTCCACAGGTCACAACATATATTTTTTTTAAAGTTTACCCAGTTACCGATGCAGTCAATCATATACTCTATTCTTTATCCCAGAATACACTAACCAGGTTTCTCTAATAAACAACAAAATTATGAGTTTATTATCTAACAAGACTTAACCAGTAAGGATGCAAAGCATTAACACACTGAAATATGAACGTTCCTTTTTTTAAATTCCCACACACAAACTCACACAAAAAAAATACAGAAATATTCTCTGCAGAGGTCTGTTACAAAAAAAAGACAAAAATGCTTTGCCCAAATAATTGCTAACTCTTGAAGAAAAAAGAGAAGATATGGAAAGATGTCAATTGTCCCTTTTTGGCTTTGAGTCCCAAATACTCGTAGACAGCTGTCACTGGGATCTTTCTAGAGCAGTTCTTCTCAGGCGACGTTGAAGATCAGTTTGGCAGGCTTTTCAGGAGAAATGCAGCATCAGATTCTCTATTTCTTACACTTGATTCTCGGGAAGTTCTCAAAGAGATGGAAGAGGGTGAGCTGATGGTGGCTGCTCTCTTGGCTGGATTTCTCCAACTGTCTTCAAAATAGCACTTATCCCAACACACTGTCCAAAGCAAAACTAAAAGCAATGTCTCAAGAGTCAAGCCTCCTGACCCCTATACATCTTGACCTGTCACTTCTCTGTAACATCTTAGTTTAGTTTAGAGATACAGCACTGAAACAGGCCCTTCGGCCCACCGAGTCTGTGCCGACCATCAACCACCCATCTTTTCCAGGTCACCAAGGTTTCTGTTGTTTATTGCTTAAAGCACATGACTTCCAGCAAGGCTGTTTTTAAACAACATCTCGGTGTCCTTTCAATGAACTGTCAACAACAAAGCAAAGTCCAGCTTCTATGAAATCTTCAGCCTGCCAATGAATCCATCTCCACAATTTAAATATAAATCCTCAAATGCATATACTTAACAAAAAATATAGAAGCACTTTCGAAACAAGGTATACTGGTTTAGGTGCTTATCAGACATGGTGATCGCAATGTGGAACCCTTGGAGGGTTATGTGTTCACTAAGAAACTGAAGAGAACCAATGGTCAAAATACTGTCTCAGATATACATATTCAAGAACTTGAAATGCAAAATATTTTCTGTGATGTTATTCAAGTTTAGTGTGTGACAGTCAAAACAAAGTTTCGTGATATGAACATTTGTACTAGCAATGAGGTCATGGGAAGGCTCTGAATTACCTGCCTCCCCTTAATGTTCTCCGAGCTGGGGACTGTCTCCTTCTCCTAATGCTCATAGACCATCTTGTTCTGAAAAACGAAGAGTAGTACTGAAAACAAGTACATATTGCATTCTGTAAATTGATACATCCTTCAAGTATTCCTTACTTGAATCTCCTTTAAAAGTTATTACTCACTGTACAGGTTGGCATGCGCACTTTCTAACTGTAATTGTCCCAGACAACAGCTACTTACATTTTAACATAGGGAAAAGTCTCAAGCCTCTTAGTGGAGAGTGAAGGGGGTGAACACTACAGGCAGAATTTTCATTGACCTGACCTGCAGGGAGTGTGTTTGTCAGAAATTCAGGGGGGAGGGGACACATCGTTCGGGAGTGCCCCCACGTCAATGACCAGTTCCAACAGCTTGCAACCAGACAGCTGGGCCTTCAATCAGGCAGCGAGCCAGTCACTGATGGCCACAGCAACAATGAGGCATCGACTGGGAGGTGGGTGGGAGGAAGCGGGGATGGTGGGGGTTGGCAATTTGAGCTGAGGGTGGGTGGCTAAAGCGGGGGGGTACTTGAAGGAGGGGTGGCAACTGAGCGGTAACTAATTTTGGGGGTGAGGTTGGAGCCTGGAGTGGGGTTGACTGAGGCATGGTAGAGGGGGAATCGGGACTTGGTGGTGAACCATAGAAAAGTTACGGAACAGAAGGAGGCCATTCAGCCTATTGTGTCTGCGTTGTCTGATAAAACTAGCCGCCCAATCTAATCCCACCTTCCAGCACCTGATCCGTAGCCCTGCAGGTTACAGCACTTCAGGTGCATGTCTAGCTACCTTTTAAATGAGTTGAGCGTTTCTGCCTCCACCACCAATCCGAGCAGTGAATCCAGACACCCACCAGCCTCTGGGTGAAAAAGTTTTTCCTCATCACCCCTCTAATCCTTCTACCAATCACCTTAAATCTGTGGCCCCTGGTAATTGACCTCTCGGCTAAGGGAAACAGGTCCTTCCTGACTCCATCTAGGCCCCTCATAATTTTGTACACCTCAATAAAGTCACTCCTCAGCCTCCTCTGTTCTAAGGAAAACAACCCTAGCCTAGCCAATCCAATCCTTCCTCATAGCTGCAACTTTCAAGCCCTGGCAACATTCTTGTAAATCTCCTCTGTACTCTCTCCAGAGCAATTATGTCCTTCCTGTAATGTGGTGACCAGAACTGTGCACAATACTCCAGCTGTGGCCGAACCAGCATTTTATACAGTTCCAGCATAACATCCCTGCTTTTGTATTCTATACCTCGGCCAATAAAGAAAAGCATTCCATATGCCTTCTTCACTACTTTTATCTACCTGTCCTGCCACCTTCACTGACCTGTGGACATGCATTCCAAGGTCTCTCACTTCTTCTACCCCTCTTAATATCCTCCCGTTTATTGTGTATTCCCTTGAATTGTTTGCCCACCCCAAATGCATTACCACACATTTCTCTGGATTGAATTCCATTTGCCACTTTTCGCTGATTCAGCCAAACCATTGATATCATTCTGGAGTCCACAGCTATCCTCTTCACTATCAATTACTTGGCCAATTTTTGTGTCAACTGCAAATTTCCCAATCATGCCTGCCATATTTAAGTCCAAATCATTAACATATACCACAAACAGCAAGGGACCCAATACTGAGCCCTGTGGAATGCCTCTGGAAACCGCTTTCCATTTGCAAAAACATCCATCGACCACTACCCTTTGTTTCCTGCCACTGAGCCAATTTTGGATCCAACATGCCGTATTCCTCTGTGTCCCATGGGCTTTTATTTCTCTGACCAGTCTGCCATGCGGGATCTTGTCAAGTGCTTGACTAAAATCCATGTAGACTACATCCACTACACTACCCTCTTCAATCCTCCTTATTACTTCCTCAAAAAAATTCAATCAAGTTCGTAAGACACGACCTTCCCTCAACAAATCCATGCTGACTATCCCTGATATGGTGGTGGGGGGAATTGGGGCCTAGTGAGTGAGGGAGGGGAGGGGTGGGGGGCGGTGAGGTTGTAGGTCTTGGGTGGTAGGCCTGCTCCTCAGGCAGGGACCTGGATCCAGGGGTTAACTCCTGAATACACCAAGTCATCGCCTTGAGGAAGCTGTCAGGTTCTACAGTTCAGGAACCCCAGCTGGCACCTGGAAACTCCAAAAGCTGCATGAAAATGAGGCTGTCAGCCCACCTCCTTGAATTGGGTTGGTCACCCACCCAAATTCTGGCTTCAGTTAAAGCTGGAAATGAGTGGGTTCAACGTGGGTCTGGGTCAGTTAACAGATTTCTGACAGTTTAATCCCACGCTCGTTCCAAACCTGCCTGTTTCTTCATTTATAATTCTGCCCTGTGATGCTGTGCCGTTGTGGGTATGCTAAGGGAGATGTCTGAAAGCTATGTCAAAGCAATCATTTCTCAGGAGACTTGTAAAGATGTCAGAGAGGTGAAAGAGCTTACGAAGGGAGTTACAGAGAACTATGTGAGGCAACTAAAGGACACCAATGGTGGGGTGAAAGGAAAGAATGTACAGGAAGCTAGCGTCAGAAAACAGAGGCGTGTACATCTGCAGTAGGCTGCAGAGACAGGGAGACAGGTTGAAGACAAAGAATTTAAATTTAGTAACCTGTAAAAGAATTTAACTGATTTTCCTTCATTCAGTTTCAATCTATTGCCTCCTCTTTGCAGAACTCCAGGTCTTATTTCTTCCTCTTGTACCCTTCTGTAGTGTCAGTTTTGCTTTCATGGTAGTATTCTCACCTTTGAGGCAGAAAGTCATGGGTTCAAGCCCAATTCCGGGAATTGATCATGTAATCTAGGCTAACACACCAGTGCAATGTTGAAGCGCTGCACTGATGAAGATGTTATTTTTTAGATGGAACATTACATGAAGGTCTTGTATGCCATTTCAGGTGAACATAAAAGATCTCAAGGCACTATTCAAAGAAGAGCAGAAGTTTTCCTGGTATCCTGGACCACTCACATTTTTTAAATTGTGTGCTTATTTATTTCATCACTATTTGTGGGATCTTGCTGTCTGCAACTTAGCTGCTACATTGGCTATTCTAAAACAGTGACGGCACTTCACAAATGTCTTTAATAAAAACAGAAAATGCTGGAAACACTCAGCAGGTCTATCAGTACCTGTGGAGAGGGAAAGAGAGTTAACATTTCAGGTCTGTAACCTTTCATCAGAACTGAGATAAATTAGAAATGTAATAGGTTTTGAGCAAATGAGCAGGCGAAGGGTGGGAAGAAGAGCAAAAGGGAAGATCTGTGATAGCATGGAGGGCAGAACAGGATAAATAATGAAAAGGGAGTGGTAATGTGACAAGTAAAGAAACAGAAAATGTGTCTAGATGAGGTGTGAATGGCAGAATAGCCCTGTTCAAATGCAAAATAAAAAGATTAAGAAAGAAACAAGAGAAAAAAAAAACCAGCAAAGAAATAGGAAATAAAATGGGAACAGAGGTTATGACCTAAAATTGTTGAACTCAATGTTGAGTCCAGAAAATTCCTAGTCGAAAGATAAGGTACCATTTCTCGGGATTGCATTTAGTGTCATTGGAACACTGTCAGAAAAACCAGAGTGGGAGCAAGGTAGAGAATTGAATGAGAGGCGACAGGAAGACCAGGGTCATGCTTGCGTACTGAACGGAGGTGTTCTGCAAAGTCTGCTCGTGGTCTCCCCAGTGCAGAGGAGACCACATCAAGAGTAGTGAATACAGTATATTAAATTGAAAGAAGCATCGGTAAATTGCTGTTTTACTTGGAAGGAGTGTTTGGGGCCTTGGACGGTGAGACGGGAGGAGGTAAAAGGCCAGGTGTTGCACCTCCTGCGCTTGCATGGAAAGGGGCCATAGGAAAGGGAAGGGTGTTGGGTGTGATTGAGGAGTGGACCAGGGTGTTGCAGAGGGAACAGTCCTTTTGGAATGCCAAAAGGAGAGGGGACTATTTGTTTCGTCTTGGCATCACGCTGGAAGTAGCGGAAATGATGGAGGATAACCCATGGAATATGGAGGCTGGTGGCGTGAAAGGTGAGGAAAAGGGGAACCCTATCGTGATTCTGGGAAGGAGGGGAAGGGGTGAGAGCAAAGTACATGAAATAGAATGGACATGGTTGAGGGCCCTCTCAACCACCATGGGACAGAAGCGTTGGTTGAGGAAAAAGGAAGAGATATTGAAAGCGCTAGTAGGGACATTCAATCTGTCTATACCTCCATCCACGACCAGTCTGAGAGCTCTGCACTTCTTCCTTGAATGGAGGCCCAACCAATCCCGATCCACCATCGCCCTCTTCTGCCTGGCTGAACTTGTTCTCACATGGAACAAATTTTCCTTCAACTACATTCACTTCCTCTAAATAAAAGAAGTTGCCACATTTGTCCTAGCTATGCCTGCCTTTTTGTGGGATATGTAGAACATTTCTTGTTCAGTCTTATTCAGGTCCATTCCCTCACCTCCTTTTCTGTTACATTGATGACTGTATCAGTGTCACTTCCGACTCTCATCCTGAACTGAAAAATTTCATTGACTTTGCTTCTAATTTCCACCCTTTTCCCACCTTCACATGGTCCATCTCCAATTCTTCCCTTCCCTTCTTTGACAGCCTATCCCCAGAAATAAAGACAACCAATATTCACTATAAGCCCATGGACTCCCACAGCTACCTTGACTACACTTCCTCACATCATGCTTCCTGTAAGGACTCTATTCATTCACCCATTTCTCCAACTCGGTCGCATCTGTCTGAATAATGCAAACCTCCATACTCGCATTTCCGATATGTCTTCCTTTTTCCTCAACCAAGGATCACCCCCACCCGCCCGCCCCCCCCCCCAATCAGGGTTGACACAATCCTCGACCGTGTCCGTTCTATTTCATGCACTTCTGGTCTCCCTCCTTCCCCTCCCTCCCAGAACCACGATAGGGTCCCCCTTCTCCTCAACTTCTACGCACCAGCCTCTGTATTCAATGGATCATCCTCCACCATTTCATTGACTTTGCTTCCAGTTTCCACCCTTTTCTCACCTTCACATGGTCCATCCCTGACTCTTCCCTTCCCTTCTTTGATTTCTTTGACAGCCTATTCCCAGAAATAAAGACAACCAATATTCACTATAAGCCCACTGACTCCCACAGCCACCTTAACTACAGTTCCTCACACCCTGCTTCCTATAAGGACGCTATGCATTCAACCATTTTCTCCAACTCTGTTGCATCTGTCTGAGTGATGCGAACCTGCATACTCGCACTTCTGATATGTCTTCCTTTTTCCTCAACCAAGGTTCCCCCCCAGTTACCTCCAGCATGATGCCACCATCAAACACATCTTCCCTTCCCCTTCCAGCATTCCAAAGGGACCATTCTCTCCTCGCCACCCTGGTCCACCTCTCAGTCACCCCCAACACATATACCCTTTTCTACAACACCTTTCCACGCAAGCCCAGGAGATACATCACCTGCTCATTTACTTCCTCTCTTCTCACTGTCCAAGGCCCCAAACAATCCTTTCAGGTGAAAGAGCGATTTACATATACACTATCTCTTTCAATTGAGTGTACTTTATTTGCTGCTCCTGATTAGGTCTCCTTTACATTGGGGCCTCACAGCTCCAGCGACCTGGGTTCAAATCTGAGTACTGCCTGTGTGGAGTTTGCAAGTTCTCCCTGTGTCTGCGTGGGTTTCCTCCGGGTGCTCCGGTTTCCTCCCACAGCCAAAAGACTTGCAGGTTGATAGGTGAATTGGCCATTATAAATTGCCCCTAGTATAGGTAGGTGGTAGGGGAATATAGGGACAGGTGAGGATGTGGTAGGAATATGGGATTAGTGCAGGATTAGTATAAATGGGTGGTTGATGGTTGGCACAGACTCGGTGGGCCGAAGGGCCTGTTTCAGTGCTGTATCTCTAAATCTAAATGCAGACTGGGTCACCACTTTGAGGAACATCTTCGTTCAGTCTACAGGCATGACTCTGAACCTCCTTTCGCCTGTGATGGTCAACACAAGCTCGAGGAACAGCACCTCATCTATCAACTGGGAACTTTACAGCCTTCTGGACTCAACATTGAGTTCAACAATTTTAGATCAGAACCTCGGCCCCATTTTGTTTTCTGTTTTTTGCTGGTTCATTTTTTTTCCCTGTTTCTCAATCCCTTTACTTTGCATTCAGACAGCTGCTATTCTGTCATTCACACCTCATCTAGACACATCTTTTGTTTCTTGACTTGTCCCATTACCACTCCCTGTGGTATTGTACCATTAAACCTTTTGTTATTTAATCTCTCCTACCTTCCACCCTATCACAGACCTTCCCTTTTGTTCTTGTGCCCGTCCTTCCCCCTTTTACTTGCTCAAAAACTATTACCTATCTGACTTTTCTCAGTTCTGATGAAAGGTTACAGATCTGGAACATTAACTCTGTTTCTTTCTCCACAGATGCTGCCAGACCTGCTGAGTGTTTCCATCATTTTCTGTTTTATTTTGGATTTCCAACATCTGCAGTATTTTGTTTTTGTATTATTCACAAATTACTTTATTGGCTATGGAGTGCTTTGGGGCACCCCAATTCAAATTCTTCCTTTTTCCTTACAGTTTCTGCAGTTCAGGAGCTGGCATTTATCATAGAATCATTGAATGTTTGCAGCACAAAAAAGAGGCCATTTCTGCAACAGCAACCCAGCTAGTCCCATTCCCTACCCTCTCTACATAGCTCTGCATTTTTTTTCTTCAGGTACTTATCCTATTCCCTTTTGAAAGTCCCAATTGTACCTGCCTTCACCACAGTCTCGGGTAGTGCATTCCAGATCTAACCTCTCTGCATTTAAAAAAAAGTTCCTCATGTCACCGTTGGTTCTTTTGGTGTCCTCTGGTTCTTGCCCCATCTGCCAATGGGAACAGTTTCTCTCTCTCTACTCTGTCTAGACGACTCATAATCTTGAATACTTCTATCTAATCTCCTCTCAACCTTCTCTTCTCTAAGGAGAACAACCCCAGCTTCTCCGATCTATCTGCATGACTCCTGGAAATATTCTCTCAAATTTTTTCTGCACCTTTTCTAAAGCCTGCACATCTTTTTGAAAGTGCGGTGCCCAGTACTCCAGTTGAGGCTGAACTAGAGTTTTGTAAAGGTTCATCATAACGTCCTTGCTCTTGTGCTCTATGCCATCTTTTGATAAAGCCCAGGATCCCGTATTCCTTTTTAACCACTTTCTCAACCTGCCCTGCCACCTTCAACGATTTATGCACCTATACATCCAGGTCTCTCTGTTCCTGCACCCCTTTTGAAATTGTGCCCTTTATTTTATATTGCCTCCCCTTGTTCCTCCTACCAAAAGATACCACTTCACACTTTTCTACAATAAATTTCATCTGCCACATGTTTGCCCATTCCACCAGCCTGTATATGACCTCTTGATGTCTATCACTATCCCCCTTACAGTTCACACTTTAAAGCTTAGTGTTATCTGCAAATTTTGAAATTTTGCCCTGCACACCCAATTCTAGGTCGTTAATATATGTCAAGAAAAGTAGTGGTCCTAGTACCGATCTTTGGGGTACTCAATATATGCTTTCTTCCAGTCTAAAAAGCAACCATTCACCAATGCTCTTTGTTTCCTGTCACTCAGCCAATTTTGTATCGATAATGCTACTGTCCCTTTTATTCCATGAGCTATAACTGCTCATAAGTCTGTTGTGCAGCACTGTATTAAATGCTTTTTGTACCCCACATCAACAGCATTACCCTCATCAATCTTCTCGGTTACCTCATTAAAATACTCCAGCAAGTTAGTGAAACACGATTTGTCCTTAACAAATCTGTGCTGGCTTTCCTTAATTAACCCGCATTTGCCCAAGTGACTATTAATTTTATCCCGAATTATAATTTCTAGAAGCTTCCCCACCACTGCGGTTAAACTGTAGTTGCTGGGTTATCTTTACACCCTTTTTTGAACAAAGGTGTAACATTTGCAATTCTTCAGTCCTCTGGCACCACCCCTGAGTCTAAGGACGACTGGAAAATATTGGCCAGTGCCTCTGCAATTTCCACTGCCACTTTTCTCAGTAGCCTAGGATGCATTTCATCCAGTCCTGGTGCGTTATCAACTTTAAATGCAAATAGTCCATCTAATACCTTATCCTTATCAATTTTAAACCCTTCAAATGTCTGAATTTCTTTCACCATGACCTGTGCGCAGCACCTTCTTCCTTGGTAAAGATAGATGTAAAGTATTCAGTTAATACCTCAGCCATGCCCCTTGCCTCCATGCATAAATCCCCTTTTGGTCCCTAATCAACAGACACTTAGAGAGATTTGAGTAGTATGGATAGTCAGCATGGATTTGTAAAAGGCAGATTATGCTTGACAAATCTAATTTAATTTTTTGATGAAGTAACAGAGAAGGTTGGTGAAGGGAATGTGGGAGTTGTTTACATGGATTTTAAGAAAGCATTTGATAAGGTACCACATAAAAGGCTGGTTAACAAAATTGAAGCTCATGGAATAAGAGGGTCAGTGTCCAATTGGATAAAAAATGTCTTATGGACAGAAAACAGCCAGTCGTAGTAAATGGTTGCTTTTCTGGAGGATGGTAGACAGTGGTGTTCCCCAAGGGGCAGTGCTGGGAAAACTGCTTTTTTGATATATATAAATTACTTGGATCTTGTAATACAGAGTAGAATCTCAAAATTTGCTGACTAACACCAAGCTTGGAGGTGTGGCAAACAGTGAGGATAATATGAACTGTCTGCAATAGGATATAGATAGGCTAGCAGAATGGGCAGAGAGGTGGCAGATGAAATTTAAGAAGTGTAAGGTGATGCATTTTGGCAGAATGAATAGGGAGAGGCAATGTATACTTAATGGCACAGTTCTAAAGAGTGTGCAGGAACAGAGGAACCTGGGGGTGCATGTGCATAGAACTTTTAAGGTGGCAGGACATATTGAGAGATTGGTTAGTAAAGCATATGGGATCTTGGGCTTCATAAACTGAGGCATTGAGTACAAAAGCAGGGAAGTTATATTGAACCTCTATAAAACTCTGGTTAGGCCTCAACTGGAGTATTGCATCCAGTTTTGGTCACCACACTTCAGGAAGCATTTGAGGGTTCTTGAGAGGGTGCAGAAGAGATTTACCAGAATGGCTCCAGTGATGGAGGATTTTAGTTACAAGGTTAGGTGGGAAAAGCTGTGTTTGTTCTCCTTAGAACAAAGGAGATTGAGGGGATTATTAATAGAAGTGTACAAGATTATGAAAGGCTTAGATAAGTTAGTAAAGGAAAAGCTGTTCCCATTAACAAATGGTACAAGGACTAGGGGAGACAGATTGAAAGTTTTGGGCAAAAGATGTAGAGGAAATGTGAAGAACTTTTTTATACAGCGGGCGGTGTTGACCTGGAACTCGGTGCCCATAAGAGTGGTGGAAGCGGAGACGATCAATGACTTTAAGAGGAAGTTGGATGGCCACCTGAGGGAAATAGACTTGCAGGGCTAAGGGGAGCGAGCTGGGGAGTGGAACTGACAACATAGCTCCATGGTGAGCTGACATGGATTCGATGGGCCTAATGGCGGCCTCCTGTGCCACATATGACTCTATGACTATGAAGTCAATTGGAATTGGGGGAAATCTCTCCTAGTTGAGGAAGCGGTTAATAAAGCATATGGGATCCTGCTTTATAAATAGGAGCCATAGAGTACAAAAATAAGGAAGTTATGATAAACCTGCATAAAACACAGGGTTGGCCTCCACTGGAGTATTGTGTCCAGTTCTGGGCGCCACACTTTTGGAAGGGTGTTAAGGCATTAGCGAGGGTACAGAAAAGATTCCTGAGAATGGTTCCAGGGATGAGGAACTTCAGTTATAATAAAGACAGAAAGTGCTGGAACTACTCACCATGTCTGGCAGCATCTGTGGAGAAAGAAACTGAGTTAATGTTTCAGGCCCAGAACTGATGAAAGGTCATCGACCTGAAACATTGGCCGGAATTTTACCCTTGGCAGACAGGATCCATCCACTGACTGAAAAGTCTGTGGCGAACCAGCCTCTGCCTGGTCTGAGGATCCGGTCCGCATTTTGCAGTTGCCAGGTCTTTAATTGGTCTGAGGTGAGATTTCCACCTCATTAAGGCAGGAAGTCCCGCCTAATGGAGCTGCCAGCCGATCAGCGGGCTGGCAGCTCTTATTCCCAGTAGTGCAACAGGGAGTGGTGGCCACTGTGGGAGTACACCCAACCATTGGAAAGAAGATGTCGGGGAGTCCCGGAATGAAGATAGGTTTTTGGTGCCTCCCCAGGGGTGATCGGTCAAGCTTCTCTCGGGCCTGGGCTGTCTGACCAACCATGGGTAAAATCATTGTGCCGGTGGGCGGAGGCCCTCAAGTGGCCGTTAACTGGCCACTTAAGGGCCTTGATGGGCCTGGGGCACGTGGGCCATTTTTCGCCGTCGCTGCCCTGCATAAAGTGGAGGCGGGAGCGGGTCCTGCCGCCTTCCCACTCCTTGGTTAAATTCCGGCCATTAACTCTGTTTCTCTCTCCAAGATGCTGCCAGACCTGCTGAGAATTTCCAGCACTTTTTGTTTGTATTTCAGATTTCCAGCATCCACAGCATTTTGCTTTAATGTTGGGAACGTCAGTTACGTAGATAGGTTGGAGAAGCTGGGTCTGATACCCTTGGAGAAGAGTAGATTAAGAGGAAATTTAATAGAAATGCATAAAATCAAGAGGGGTCTGGACAGAGTAGATAGGGGGAAACTGTTCCCATTGACAGAAGGATATAGAATCAGAGGACACTGATTTCAAGTGATTGGCAAAAGAAGCAACAGCAACACGAGGAAAACTTTTTCATGCAGCGAGTGGTTAGGATCTGGAATGCACTGCCTGAGAGTGTGGTGGAGGCAGATTCAATTAAGACCTTCAAAAGAGAAATGGATAATTATCTGAAAAGAGAAAATTTGCAGCACTACAGAGAAAAGGCAGGGGAGTGGAACTAGGTGAGATGCTCTTGTAGAAAGCCAGCACGACACGACAGACTGAATGGCCTTCTTCTGTGCTCTAATCGTTCTATGATTCTATGGTTGGAGTCATACCTAGCACAGAGGAAGATGGTCATGATTGTTGGAGGCCATTCATCTTAGACCCAGGGCATCACTGCAGGAGTTCCTCAGGGTGGTGTCCTCGGCCAAACTATCCTCAGCTGTTTCATCAATGACCTTCCCTCCATCATAAGGTCAGAAATGGTGCTGTTTGCTGATGATGCACAGCATTGAGTACCTGTCGTGACTCCTCAGATACAGAAGCAGTATGTGTCTGAATGCAGCAAGAGCTGGACAACATTCAGGCTTGGACTGATAAATGGCAAGCAACATTCACCCCACACAAGTACCAGGCAATGACCATCTCCAACAAGAGAGAATTATTCCCCTCCTTTGACATTCAACAGCATTACCATTAACATCTTGGAGGTTACCATTGACCAGAAACTGAACTGGACCAGCCATATAAAAAACAAAAGCGAGTAAGAAGCAGCAACTCACCAAGACTCCTTCAACAGCACCTTCCAAACCTGCGGCCTCTACTGCCTAGAAGAACAAGGGCAGGGGACACATAGGAACACCATTAGTTGCAGATTCCCCTTCAAGTCACACACCATCCTGACTTGGAACTATATCGCTCCTCCTTCACTGTTGTTGGGTTACAATCCTGGAACTCCATCTGTGAGTGTACTTATAGCACATGGACTGCATGAATGAATAAAAACAGTGCCTTCATCACTTCCCAACTATTCCAATGCTGTCCAAGGCTCCCATCCTTCACTCTTTGTAAATATCAATTTTGTCAAAAAAAATCTGCTGCATGTATTCTGTACTACACTAAATATTTCTTGCCCATAACCCCATTGTTGCTGGCCAACATTAGTTCATTTACCAACACCTTCAAATTAAAATCTCATCCTCATCTTTTTATCCATTCATGACCTTGGCCTCTCTATCCGTACCATCCTTTACCCTTATATTCCTCTCCTCAACCTGCAAATACTCTGTTCCTCTAATTTTCCCCTCTCATGCCTACCTCGTTTTGTTCCACTCACTTGGGTCTTAAAGTTGAAAATTCTCTGAACCTTTCCACCTCAACATCTTTGTCTCTTCCTTTAAAAAGCTCCACAAAATCCATTTATTTGACCAAGCATTAGGTCATCCCTTCAAATCTCCCCTTTTCTAGCTGTCTGTCTTCCATATCAATCTATGCTTGGGACATTCTTTACATTAAAAATACCATATGTTGATTCTGTGCTCAAAGGGAGTGTTCACTCAGTGAAGTAAAAAGCCTTTAGAGCTCAAGAATTTAATGGACTTGAATATTAACCTATTAAAGACAGCAGATCAGGTTAAACATTAGAGAAATCAAGTAAGATCATTATAAGATACTGAGAAGAAGTACAGTAAAGAGTTTTTGGAATATTTGCACAGTAAGCAGAGGGTGAATGAAAATGTTGGCCTATTTAAGAATGATTATGGGAAGATAGAATTCACAGCTAAATAATATTTATTGATAGTTCTTTTCCATACAGCTTAATGAAGCAATGTGGTGAAAAGGTTGCTCAAATCATGAAGTAGATATTTAGAAATAGCAAAGAAGTTAGGCTGTATACATTCTGTGCCAAATTTGATTGCAGAATAAATGTTTTTAAAACAAAGTCAAAAAAGACATCTGAAAACTATGGATCAGCATGTTTAGGGATAACATTTTAATTCAAAGTTCTCCCCCTCCTTATACAAGAAAATGTTACATTCCCACGGCTGCCACCATGTAATGAGAAGCTTTTTATGTTGTCTGATGCAACATAAATGAGATGCGTGGAGTTCAGTTGATTGAAGATCTCAAACAAGCTAACAAGTATATACAGTGCAGAGCTAACTATTTTAATGACTTGCCTCTAGGTGTTACAGTGGTAGAATGAGACTGTATCCTGGTACTCAGCTCATTAGCATACTAAGATCTTAAAGGGACATCACACAACAAAACACACCTGAAATTTACTTGGTATTTTAAAATATTCTGTTTTCTTGCTGGCATAACAACTAGGGTACCCCTTCCTGTTCAGGCACACTGCTAAGTGAATTAGATGAAGTGTCCCATGTATCCTGGAATGTCCCTGCATTGCAAACAGCAGGAGCTGCTATTTCAGAGTGGCCCGAGAGCCACTCTAGAGCTGCAAGATCTACAGAAACTCATACTGCAGTTTGGGAACTTTGCTTTCCCTTATGGACAAAAACTGTGATTATTATTTTGCTTTAATGAAATACAAAATATCTTTTGTTGTATCTTTATGTTCTGAAAATGTTTATTAATAGCATTGGAAGCTGAATAACCATTTATATTGCTTCATACCTGACAAAGGATTCTTTTGGTTTAATCTATGAATAAAAAGTTAATTTTGCAATATTATAAAATTGGAACCGTAAACTGGGCCACTAAATGTTAATTACAGTATTTCCTGAATGCAGAACATGAGAGGACTGAATTTTTTGGGGGCTTCTCCAACTGTGCTGCCATAACTTCAGTGGGAGAAATCCCATGGTAATTCATTTCCTCATAAATGTGATGGAATATATATTTGGTCCTTTCCAGCTAGATACAACAATGTGGTCATTTAGAATTTTTTGCTGTTAATAAAAAAAATTTATATGGGAATGTGAAGTTCTATTTTATTTAAAATAAATATGATAGTGTAGATTGATTTTTCATATTTTGTAATCTCGTATATTTGACTAATCCTATGTCTTCTTACCTAGAGAGAGAGGTTGTATGGAAGTGGACGGGGTTTATGTTTTGCTTACCAAAAGATGGCTACCAATCATCATGGAATTGCTGGCTGATTAACAGTTGTAAATCAAGTCCTGAACTCACTTGGAAGGTGCTTATATTCTGTTTAATATTTCTAAACATATCTACTGGACTTTTGGATCTTTATGGGAAGAACTCATCCAACTTTACTCAACAGCTGGAAGATTTTCTTTTTTCAGTGATGAGGTTCATGATTAATTTCTTTTGATTCTAATTAATCAAGATGGTGAAGTACCACATTTGTAAAACAGCACTTTTGGTAGAGTTTGTGCACTTGAAATAAATTGAAAATGGGTTAACAAAGATTTTTTATGTAGCAAATGAAATACATAGGGCAATATTGTAATTTGTTTCTCTCTGTTGAGGGACAGTTATTGGAACAGTTACTGCAGAGACCCATTTCACATTTGGAAGGCAACAGGACATCCAAGGGCCATTTATAACAAAAGTTTTTGAAAAAAATGTCATACTATGATAAACAATTTATGCCAGTATCAAGACATCTTATCAAAGACTAAAGACTTCAGTTGTGTTCTGTGCATTTTGCCTGCAATGTTTATTACCTAGGAGTGAAAAGGTTGGATTACATAGCTCTGACAAGGTCATTCTTCTCTTTGGTATCTTATATGTACAAGGTAGGATTATCCCGGTTATCCAATGAGAGAAATCGTAGGCACAATTCCTTAGAAGAATTTAAGGTGTCATACTACTTTATCCTTCTTGTGCTATACAGATACTGCTTCCTGTATAGATCAGCCGTCAGAAGAAGCACAATGACTTGAACTGTTGTTTTCAGTAACGACTCTTCTGACTTTTTGGGATTCAGAGTAGTTGAGACTGGTTGATTTCACATTTCCATATTGGGAGATCCTTCTTCATTCTTTGCATGTAATAGGGTTTAGCTGAGTTTGTAACCAGAAGGTTGGCCCTGTATATCTGGACTGTTGACCCATATATAACAATGAACCAAAGAGCAGGTCACATTGACGAGATCTAAACAATGATGAGAGCTACTACATGTACAGGTTTTACAATGTAGCCATGTTAACATTTGCCTTGGGCCCCTGAGCTCATGAGATTACATCTTGTCAGCTAGCAGAAGTGCATTATGGAACCTAGAAACCAATTTCCTAATCCAGTCTTCATAAATTATACATAGCCCCTTAATTTATTACACAACAACATACCCACGTAGAAGCACATAGATTTCCTAATATTCACAGAGTTAATTCTGTGTTCAACAGTCTAGAGGATATGGAGTATGAAAAAAATTATAATAGCCATTGGTAATTTAGACTGATTACAGCTTTATCATCAAGTCAAGTAGCGTTGTTTCACAAGCTCAGAATTCTTGAATTCTTATGGCTGACAGCATTGAAGTTAACAATTTTGCATCAAGAAGTTAAAGTTTCAAACTCGTAGGTTAAAATACCTCATGTAGGCTAAGAGCTCAAGGTATAAAATAGTAAGCATATGTGTAACCTTTTTTGATTAAAATTAAAACTGCCTACTATTAGCTGGCAACATTATGGTAAACTATACTCTTCAGTCTCTGCATAGATCAAAGGGCTGAATCAAGAGGCTAAAGAGATGACTCAGGCACTCTCTGATTGGATCTTGAGATTCCAGTTAATTGAATAGTAAATTAATTGCTTTGTGTGTTCTGTTTTCTCAGTAAGTTCTCTGTAGCCTCCTATTGTGGAAATTGGCTTAAAGGTCTATCGGTGTATCTTTGGAACTGGAAGAAAAAATTTAAAACTTACAATGAAGGGTTCACTCATTTGGGTTTATTTTGGCCTGTTGGATAAATCCTGGTGTGTACTCTTGATTTTGGAATCTTCTTCCAGTGATTAATGCAATGTGCATCCAAGAATAGTGGACCAAGATTAGGTTCATTGTACTTTGCTGACCCATCTCATCCCAAAAATTGATTGAAACACTGACAGTATCTTGGAGTTACAGACATTTACTTCATATGTCAGCATGGCCTTTCCCAAAATAATTATTCCATCCATCCAGAATGGTTTAGGTTTTCTCATTGCAGCATTCCATAGGTTCTTAAATGATTCTCTAGAGTTTTTACCTTCACCACTCTATCCAGTAGTGCAATTCCATATTTTGATCAATTCATTTTGTGATGAAAACTTCTTAATTAATCCTAAATTTATCTTTAACTAGTTTGATCCTGTGGTTCCTTCTCCTACTTTCAAAATTTAATTTAATTAATTTTCCATATTTACCTTTTTGTACTGTTTACAATCTTATGTACCTTCTACAGGACCTCTTAGACATCTTTCCAGGTATGACCCTCAACTTTCTCTATTTAAGAGACTTCTGAGACTAGGCATTAACTTTGTGACTTTTCTGCAGTGCCTCCACTGGAGGCTGTTGCTGAATACTATTCCTGCAATTTGGAACAAGGAAAATGGAGCAGGGCAGATAGAGGGCTTCAGGGTCATGAAAGCATTACTGGAGGCCTTAGTGCTGGAGGTGGACAAGAGGAGAGATACCATGGTTCGACACCAGGCTCTCCAGGACAACCCTCAAAATTGGTTTGGAGCAGGTGACCAGGGAGGTCAGTTCCCATTTCTGAACTCGAGAACCCGGCAGAATACCACAAGAAGTCAAGTGATCGCACACAGGTGGTCAATGT
The DNA here is from genome assembly GCF_036365525.1 of Heterodontus francisci. Lineage (NCBI taxonomy): Eukaryota > Metazoa > Chordata > Chondrichthyes > Heterodontiformes > Heterodontidae > Heterodontus > Heterodontus francisci. The sequence goes on from NC_090375.1 coordinate 71,622,178, forward strand.
CAGTGAATACATTTTCATGACATTGCCGACAAACCATTCTACCAGCCTCTCAAGCTGCTCAATGCACCAGTCCCTAGCACCCAGGACTCACGAATAACATCCAGGTACTCCACCTCACCCTCATACACCTACCAATGCTTCCAGCCTCACACCCACTTCTCATTGCCTCTACATACCCCCAGCTATTCAGCTATATCAGACTTCCCTCTCTCTTGCAAGATATGGTGCACACAATAGAAGGGAACAGAGCTGATCCCAAGGGGGACAAGGATGCCTGCATCTCCTAAGCCCTACAGAGGAGATGGTTCTCTGCATCATGGGCCAGAGCTTGTGGCATCCAGCATTACTGAGAACATTGAGGATACTGGTATAGTCCTGCCTTATGCTCCTTCTCAGCTTCCAGGTCACTCATCCTGCTATCTGGCATGATGAGCAAACTGCAGATGGTGTCACCATGGACCTCTCGCTTTCCACCTCAACCCAAACTTCCTCGGCTGATTTTCTGATTTTAAACCCCCAAGGTCTGCCCCCTGCCCAATTACAGCATCCCCAGGAGGAGGAGAGGGAGCAAAAGCACAGCATTGATGAAGAGGTCCCGTCACATGATCTGAAACTCGCAGCCACCAGCTCAGATACTGGCACTACACATACCTCAAAGTCTAGTAAAAAGTTTGAATCAGGATGTAGTGAGTCATCAGGCACGAGGGGGCTGCAGCCAGGCCAGGGGGAAAGGATGGTTGATGCGCGAGCTCACTGGAGAGCGAGGTCACAGACTAGTTCTGCTACAGGGACTCAGATAAGGGCCTTGATGGGGAACTTTTCTTTACTCATTCATGTGATGTGGACGTCGCTGGCTATGCCAGCATTTATTGCCCATCCCTAAGTGCTCCTGAGATGAGTGGCCTTCTTGAACCACTGCATTCCTTGGGTTGTAGCTACATCCACAGTGCTGTTAGGAAGAGAGTCCCAGGACCTTGACCTCAGCGACAATGAAGGAACAGCAATATAGTTCCAAGTCAGGATGGTCTGTGGCTTGGAGAGGAACTTGCGGGTGGTGGTGTTTACATGCACCTGCTGCCCTTGTCCTTCTAGCTGAAAGAGGTCACAGGTTTGGAAGGTGCTGTCGAAGCAGCCTTAGTGAGTTGCTGCAGTGCATCTTGTAGATGGTACACACTGCTACCACTGTGCGTTGGTGGTGAAGCGAGTGAATGTTGAGGGTGGCAATAAAGTGGGCAGCTTTGTCCTGGATGGTGTCAAGCTTTATGAGTGTTGTTGGGGCTGCACCCATCCAGGCAAGTGGAGAGTATTCCATCACACTCCTAACTTGTGCCTTGCAGTTGGTGGACAGGCACTGGAGAGACAGGAGGCGAGTTACTCGCCACAAAATTCCCAAACTCTGACCTGCTCTTGTAGCCACAGTATCTGTGTGGCTTGTCCAGTTCAGTTTCTGATCAATGGTAACCCTGAGGATGTTGACAGTGGGTGATTCAGCAATGGTAATGCCATTGAACATCAAGGGGAGATGATTAGATTCTCTATTGTTTGAGATGGTCATTGCCTGGCACTTGTGTGGCGTGAATATTATTTGCCACTTATCAGCCTAAGCCCGGATGTTGTCCAGATTTTGCTGCATTTGGACACAGTTTGCTTCATTATCTGAGGAGTCGTGAATGGTGCTAAACATTGTGCAATCATTAGTGAACATACCCACTTCTGAGCTTATGATGGAGGGAAGGCCATTGATGAAGCAGCTGAAGATGGTTGGACCTAGGACACTACCCTGAGGAACTCCTGCAGTATTGTCCTGGAACTGAGATAATTGATCTCCAGTAACCACAACCATCTTCCTTTGTGCTAGCTATGACTCCAACCAGCAGAGAATTTCCCCCCAATTCCCATTGACTCCAGTTTTGCTAGGGCTCCTTGACGCCATACTAGATCGAATGCTGCCTTGATGTCAAGGGCATTCACTCTCCCATCACCTCTGGAATTCAGCTTTTCTGTCCATGCACACCCAGATGCTGGGTGCATTGTCTACCCTGCCAGACAGCCTCCTCTCACTGTCATGGAACATGGATGAGCCCGTCTCCAAATGGGCAGATGGGACTGTGAAGAACTTGCCCTCTGTGCAGCCTTTGCTCCGTCTCCCTGTCATGGTGCAGACCCAGAAGCACTGCCTGTTGCAGCCTTTGCGTGAACAGATCACCAAATCCTCTGAGAATGCATCGACACTCTCTGCCAAGTCCAGGAACTCACCACAAGACATCCAAAAAGTGCCCTGTTACCATTTCCCTAATAATGGAATACAAGACAGAGCTTAGAAAGTTATTTTACCCAGAGAACATGTCTTGAGGGGCACCCAGTGCATGAACATTTTATCTTTGGTGTGTGACAAGCACATTTGTCTAATGGACCTGTGAAATCTAAAGTTGGCATTTGTGCATCACATCTGCCTAGTAGAGCTTTGTGATGTCATGATAGGACAAGTTCAGAAGCATCCAGCGCATGCAAGGGAAACTTTCTCGAGGCCCCTTCTCAAGATCTGCTGAATGTTTCCGGCAATTTTTATTTATATTTCAGATTTCCTGGATTGTAGTCTTTTGCCTCCAACTATTTCAGATTTCCAGGATTGCAGTCTTTTGCCTCTGACTATTTGTTGCATAGCTTAATTATTCACTCCCCTGTGATTCACACTCAATCCCCAGCTAGGTTGTTAGTTTTGTGACTATTTGCATTCTCCCCATGAGAGCACAGGATATCTGAGGGCCACACTGGATGCCCCTCAAGACATGTTCTCTGGGTAAAATAACTTTCTAAGCTCTGTCTAGTATTCCATTATTAGGGAAATGGTAACAGGGCACTGTGTCTAATCATATTATGATTGGATTTCAAAAAGCATTCGATAAGCTGCCACACAGATCATTACACAAAATTAGGGCTCATGAGATTGGGGGTAATATATTAGCATGGATTGAGGATTGGTTAATGGACAGAAAATAGATTAGGAATAAACAGGTCATTTTCAGGACAGCAGGCTGTAACTAGCAGAGTATCACAAGGTTCAGTGCTTGGGCCTCAGCTATTTACAATCTATATCAATTACTCTGACGAAGGGACCCAGTGTAATGTATCCAAATTTGCTGATGATAGCAAGTTAGGTGGGAATGTAAACTGTGAGGAGGATGCAAGTAGGCTTTAAAGCGATCTAGACAGGTTGAGTGAATGGGCAAGAACATGGCAGATGGAATGTAATGTGGGAGCATGTGAAGTTATCCACTTTGGTAGGAAGAATAGAAGAGCAAAGTATATTTTTAAATGGTGAGAGACTGGTAAATGTTGGTATTCAGAAAGACCTTGGGGTCCTTGTATACGAATCACAGTAAGTTAGCAAGCAATTAGAAAAGCTAATGGCATGTTAGCCTTTATTACAAAGAGATTGGACTATAAGAGTAAGGAATAAAAACAGGGTCACTGACCCAAAACGTTAACTCTGCTTCTCTTTTCACGGATGCTGCCAGACCTGCTGAGTGGTTCCAGCATTTCTTATTTTTATTTCAGATTTCCAGCATCTGCAGTATTTTGCTTTTATATAAGAGTAAGGAAGTCTTATTACAATTACATAGAGCCTTGGTGAGACCACCCCTGGAGTACCGGTTACAGTTTTGGTTTCCTTACCTAAAGGAGGATATATATGTCTTAGAAGTAATGCAACAATTCACTAGTCTGATTCTTGGGATGAGGGGATTGTCCTATGAGATAGATTGAGTTTACTAGGCCTATATTCCCTGGATTTTAGAATAATGAGATGTGATCTAATTAGAGCATATGAAGTTCTTAAGGGGCTTGACAGGGTAGATGGTGGGAGGATGTTTCCTCTGGCTGGTGAGTATAGAAGTAGGTATCACAATCTCAGGATAAGGGATTGACTATTTATGACTGAAATGTGGAAAAATATTTCACAAAAAGGGTTGTGAATCTCTGGAATTCTCTACCCTAGAGAGCTGCAGATGCTCATTCATTGAGTATATTCAAGACTGAGATAGTTTAATTTTTGGATACTGTGGGAATTAAGGGATATGGGAATAGTGCAGGAAGGTGGAGTTGAGATAGAAGGTCAGCTATTATTGAATGGCAAAGCAGACTTGAAGTGCTGAATGGCCTACTCTTGCTCCTATATTTTAAGTTTTTATGACTGTACTCGAAGGTTGATGTTTTCCATCTGCCTCCACAAATTGTGGTCATTGTGTCGAATCTTCTTTTGTCCTATTCAGTGCACACTTTCAAAGTTACCCTGGATGCATGATATTGTATGGGTGACTACCACACCAAATTCCTCTACTATGCTTGGAGTTGACCAAGCAGACCCAGATACTGTCAGTGCTAAATCAAAATTAGCACTGATGTTACCTTTAATCCTTTCCTTGCTTGAGCTGAGGCTTTTCTTGTTTGTGCTGCTCCTTTGTTGCCTCCAGTCTATGCAATTCTAACTGCTACACATGCACTTTGTCCTTTCTTTCCGGATCGCAACTGAATGCTTTTATACATTGCTGCTTAGAGCATTCCGCATTTGGTTCATCAAATCTTGCCACTATTGCATTGGTTTCTGAACGAATGTTCATTGTAACTGCTATTTCAATCAGCTTCTTTAATTTTACCTGTTGGTCTGCATATGATATTAAGATGTCATTTTCACTACACCCAATTGTTATGAGACAAGCATTCACCACGATCTTTTCAACTGGTAAGCACTGAATTTCATAGACATGTCCTCTAGCTCCCTAAGAACTGAAGCATAACCTCATGTACAAAACAATGTGGGTCAAGATTTACTTGTAGAATTTCCACCACAATTCCAAGCCACTTCAAAGGATGATTCATATCAGTCATGTCAGATACGTTAGGGGAAATTTTCCCAAGTCTTTGGAGGTGGGGTGGGGGGGTGGTCGGCAAAATGTGGAAAAAAGACATCAGGCCAGTAACCCTCCCTCGGGATTTCCCGGGGAAGATTACCAGTGAGGTCAGGAACCCCTGTGGATGAAACACGCCGCTAATTAGGACAATTAAATCAATAAAGAGTCATTTTGTGGGTGCAATGGCTCTTTCCCAATGGCGCATGTCAGCAATACAGCAAAGTCTGGAAGGTGAGCGCGCAGCAGACAGTCATTGAGGGCTCAACCTGCCATCATTGCAGCACTTTAAAGGGGGAAACTAGCATTCAATAGCCATAGTGTAAGGCTAGTGCTGACAGGAGCTACTCCTTAAAGCAAGTACTTTGGATGGTTTGCAGCAAGAGGAATTTGGTTTCATTCCATTGAGGCCAATTGGAGAGATAAATGGTTGTATTGACCTTTAAGACTATGTCCTTACACAGAAACATGGGTTCCACATACTCTGAGGCTGGCTGGGCTTCTTCTGTCATCCTCTGGAAAGAGCACCTGCCTCCATGCCCTCACAGCTTCCACCATGACCGTAAAAAAAAAGTCAACAGTGACATCACAGGAAAGCTGCAAGGTGACTGGTTGGTGAGTAACTGCTGTTAGGGGATAGCTGTAAATAGCTGGCTTAGTAACTAAGGTAAGTAAGGTCTACAGTTTATTTTCATATAAAGTAAGTAGTGTTTTTTAGAGAGTTCTGCAGTAACGAGGACCAGGGAAGAAGGGCCTCAGAGTAATTGATATTATTTGATATTAAGCATCTTCCAATAGGGTTAATTTAAAGGGTTAAGTCATGGCAGGAGAGCTCAAAGCCGTGGTGTGCACCTCATGCTCCATGTTGGAAGCCGCGAACAATTCCAGTGCCTGGGATCGGCATATGTGCAGGAAATGTCTCCAGCTGCAGCTCCTGGAAGCCCAGGTTTCAGAGCTGGAGCGGCGGCTGGGGACACTGTGGAGCATCCGTGAGGTGGAGAGCATCGTGCATAGCACGCATAGAGAGGTGGTCATACCGCAGGCTCAGACCCCACAGGCAGGAAAGGAATAGGTGACCACCAGGCAGAGCAAGAGAACTAGGCAGGCAGTGCAGGAATCTCCTGTGGCTATTCCCCTGCAAAACAGATATACTGCTTTGGATACTGTTGGGGGGAATGGCCTCTCGGGAAAGCAGCAACAGCCCAATTTGTTGCACCACGGTTGGCTCTGCTGCACAGGGGAGGAGTTAAAAGTGTGGGAATACAATCGTTATAGGGGATTCAATTGTAAGGGGAATAGATAGGTGTTTCTGTGGCCACAAAAGAGACTCCAGGATGGTATGTTGCCTCCCTGGTGCTAGAGTCAAAGATGTCTCAGAGCAGTTACAGGACATTCTGAAGGGAGAGGGTGAACAGCCAGTGGTCATGGTACACATTGGTACAAACGCCATAGGTAAAAAAAAGGATGAGGTCCGAAAAGCAGAATATAGGGAGTTAGGAAGTAAGTTGAAAAGTAGGACCTCAAAGGTAATGATCTCAGGATTACTACCAGTGCCACGTGCTAGTCAGAGTAGAAATAGCAGGATATATCGGATGAATACTTGGCTGAAGAGATGGTGTGAGGGGGAGGGTTTTAGATTCCTGGGACATTGGGACCAGTTCTGGGGGAGGTGGGACCAGTACAAACTGGACAGGTTACACCTGGGCAGGATCGGGACTGATGTCCTAGGGGGAGTATTTGCGAGAGTAGTTGGGGAGGTTTGAAACTAAAATGGCAAGGGGATGGGAACCTTTGCAAGGAGTCAGAGGAGGGGTGATCAAGGACAAGAACAAAAGACAGTAAGGGAATAAGAAAAATGATAGGCAGATAAATCAAGAGCCAGAATCAAACAAGGTAACAATGAAAAATAGTGGGAAGAGGACAGGTAATGTTAAAAAGACAAGCCTTAAGGCTTTGTGCCTTAACGTGCGAAGCATTCGCAATCAAGTGGGGGAATTAATTGTGCAAATAGATGTAAACGGGTATGATATAGTCGGGATTACGGAGACATGGCTGCAGGGTGACCAGGGATGGGAGATGAACATCCAGGGGTATTCAGTATTTAGGAAGGACAGACAAAAAGTAAAAGGCGGTGGAGTTGCATTGCTGGTTAAAGAGGAAATTAACGCAATAGTGAGGAAGGATATTAGCTCTGATGATGTGGAATCTGTATGGGTAGAGCTGAGAAACACTAAGGGGCAAAAAATGTTAGTGGGGATTGTATATAGACCCCCAAACTGTAGTGGTGATGGGAATGGCATTAAACAGGAAATTAGAGACGCATGCGATAAAGGAACATCTGTAATTATGGGTGAATTTAATCTGCATATAGATTGGGCAAATCAAATTAGTCACAATATCGTAAAGGAGGAATTCATAGAATGTATACGGGATGGTTTTCTGGACCAATACGTTGAGGAACCAACTAGAGAACAGGCCATCCTAGACTGGGTATTGTGTAATGAGAGAGGGATAATTGACAATCTAGTGGTGTGAGACCCCTGGGGATGAGCGACCATTATATGATAGAATTCTTCATCAAGATGGAGAGTGACGTAGTTGATTCTGAGACTAGGGTCCTGAATCTTAATAGAGGAAACTACGAAGGTATGAGGCGCGAATTGTCTATGATGGATTGGGAAACGTTACTTAAAGGGATGACGGTGGACAGGCAATGGCAAACATTCAAAGAGTGACTGGATGAACTACAACAATTGTTTATTCCTGTCTGGCGCAAAAGTAAAATGGGAAAGATAGCCAAACCATGGCTTACAAGGGAAATTAGAGATAGCATTAGATCCAAGGAAGAGGCATACAAATTCGCCAGAAAAAACAGCAGACCTGAGGATTGGGAGCAGTTTAGAATTCAGCAACGGAGGACCAAGGGATTGATTAAGAAGGGAAAATAGAGTACGAGAGTAAGCTTGCGGGGAACATAAAAACTGACTGTAACAGTTTCTACAGGTATGTGAAGAGAAAAAGATTGGTGAAGACAAATGTAGGTCCCTTACAGTCAGAAACAAGGGAATTTATTATGGGGAACAAAGAAATGGCTGACCAACTAAATGCATACTTTGGTTCTATCTTCACAAAAGAGGACACAAATAACATACCAGAAATGTTGGGGAACGCGGTTTAGAGAGAGAGAGGAACTGAAGGAAATGAGTATTAGTAGAGAAATGGAATTGGGAAATTGATGGGATTGAAGGCCGATAAATCCCCAGGGCCTGATAATCTACATCCCAGAGTACTTCAGGAAGTGGCCCTAGAAATAGTGGATGCATTGGTGGTCATCTTTCAAAATTCTATGGACTCTGGAACAGTTCCTACAGATTGGAGGGTAGCTAATGTAACCCCACTATTTAGAAAGGGAAGTAGAGAGAAAACAGGAAATTATAGACCAGTCAGCCTGACATCGGTAGTGGGGAAAATTCTAGAATCCATTATCAAAGATTTTATAGCAGAGCACTTGGAGAACAGTGGTAGAATTGGACAGCGTCAACATGGATTTACGAAAGGGAAATCATGCTTGACAAATCTTGTAGAATTCTTCGAGGATATAACTAGTAGAGTTGATGAGAGGGAGCCAGTGGATGTGGTTTATTTGGACTTTCAGAAGGCTTTCGACAAAGTCCCACATAAGAGGTTAGTGTGTAAAATTAAAGCACATGGGATTGGGGGTAGTGTATTGCGATGGATAGAATTGGTTGGCAGACAGGAAACAAAGAGTAGAAATAAATGGGGCTTTTTCCGAATGGCAGGCAGTGACTAGTGGGGTACCACAGGGATCAGTGCTAGGACCCCAGCTATTCACAATATATATTAATGATTTAGATGAGGGAACTAAATGTAATATCTCCAAATTTGCAGATGACACAAAACTGGGTGGGAGGGTGAGTTGTGAGGAGGATGTAGAGAGGCTTCAAGGTGATTTGGACAAGTTGAGTGAGTGGGAAAAATGCATGGCAGATGCGGTATAATGTGGATAAATGTGAGGTTATCCACTTTGGTAGCAAAAACAGCAAGGCAGTTTATTATCTTACCGGCTATAAACTGAGAGAGAGGAATATGCAACGAAACCTGGGTGTTCTTGTACACCAGTCACTGAAGGTAAGCATGCAGGTGCAACAGACAGTAAAAAGGGCAAATGGTTTGTTGGCCTTCATAGCGAGAGGATTCGAGTACAGGAGCAGGGATGTCTTGCTGCAATTATACAGGGCCTTGGTGAGGCCACGCCTGGAATATTGTGTGCAGTTTTGGTCTCCTTATCTGAGGAAGGATGTTCTTGCAATAGAGGGAGTGCAGTGAAGGTTTACCAGACTGATTCCTGGGATGGCAGGACTGACGTATGAGGAGCGATTGAGTCGGTTAGGATTATATTTGCTGGAGTTCAGACGAGTGAGGGGGGATTTCATAGAAACCTATAAAATTCTAACATCACTTGACAGAGTAAATGCAGGAAGGATGTTCCCGATGGTGGGGGAGTCCATAACCAGGGGTCATAGCCTAAGGATATGGAGAAATCTCTTCACACAGAGAGTGGTAAGTCTGTGGACTTTGCTACCACAGAAAGCAGTTGAGGCCAAAACATTGTATGTTTTCAAGAAGAAGTTAGATATAGCTCTTGGGGCAAAAGGGATCTAAGGATATGGGAGGAAAGTGGGAACAGGTTATTGAGTTGGGTGATCAGCCATGATCACAATGAACGGCCCTTCAAGCCTGCTCTGCCAAATGGCCTATTCCTGCTCCTGTTTTTCTATGTTTCCATGTAAATGCTGCATCTGTGAATCGTTGGCCAGCCCTTCCCCTTCTGGCATGCATCTTCCACTTCCTTTTGCTTCTTCAAATTTGATATCCACAATGTACTGTTCTGCCACCGTGTGCACTGCCGGCGTCTCTTTAAATAATCAACCGTCATTCGGATTTTGTGACTGATCTGCCCACCTGCTGTACCTAATTGTATGCCACTTCTGGAGTTGCCCTCGTAATTGGCTGGCTCCTGCAAAATTCACCCGGAAGGCCTCTACGAGCAGGGTCGGGTTGCCGACCTGGATATGGTCCTGACCCACCGTCAAAAATGAAGTCCATAAGATTCAGCCTTTTCTTACCAGATTCAAGTAACAAACAAGTTTATCCATAGTTAATCATATATAGTGACAGCAAATTACAGCTAGTTATTGAAGTATGTTCAAATAGCACAGTGGATTTGAATTAATTTTGGAAGAGTTAAGCAGATAAACACATTTTTTGAGTTCCTTTGGATAACTTTCCTGAGCAGTCACATTCTTTCTCAAAATTATATAGGTGCTCATAGCTACACAATTCATGTCTTGCCTCCACATCTGTTGTGGAAGGTACAAGCAGTACCAACTGATACATGAAAAGGTTTCAATCCTTAAAAAGAAGGAACTTGCATTTAACTGTTAGGATGTATGAAAACACTTCAGCCAATTCTGCACTCAGCAACATCCTACAAAATGCAAATGACCAACTAATTTGTTTTGTGGCATTGGCAAAGGGTTAAATGCTGATTAGAGTTATTACATTTTTGTCCCAATTGTTTTGGGGTGAAACTTTGGGTTGAATTTTCAGGGGACCCTGAAGTCACGAATGGGAGGGCGGGGAGGTGGGGCAAGGAGTGTGTTAATTTCAAGATGCCGTTCCCGGCACCAGCAATAATTACCAGGCTGGTGGGGGAGGGGTGGGGGGGTGTTGGTGGAGGGTGGGACAGGAATCCTGCTCTCTGCCCAATGATGCCAATTAAAACTGTTCAGAAGCTCATTAAGAGCTTGGCAAGATTTGAGCCTTACATTTTTAAAGGGGTGCACCGGTTACCCATGCCTTCAGAAACAGGTCATCTGAAGGGAGGCATGTATAGAGTGACTGCTGCAGACTACCACCCCGGCCTCGTAAGAGGTTTGAGTCTTAAATTTTTAAAGGGGTGTACAGGTTACCCACACCTTCAGAAACTGAAGCAGGCGTGTATAGAGTAGTTGCTGCAGGCTATCACCCGGCGTCGTAAGAGTGGGGCAAAGGGGGAATCGTCACTTGGTATGGCCTTGGCACTGTGCAGGCAGCAGGGAGAGTGGGCACACAGTGCCCAGGATTTGAGCAGGGTCAGCAACCCCCTGGCATTTCAGGGGAGAAGGGCAGGGGGCAAGGTTGCCAAGGACAATTGGGCAGCCACCTGCACAGAAGGGTGGGGGCTCCAGCTGGCAATGGGGGAATGACTGTCAGATTTTGGGCGCAGTGGCAATGAGGGGCAACACCCTCCACAGGAAGGGCAGAACCCGGGCATCTGGAGGGCATGGGAGAGGAAAGAGGGGCAGGAAGGCAATGGAGGCCAAACCCTCAACACAAGATCTACCGCCGAAGATGGAGCTACCTGGAGATTGCCGAAAACCAGTGCCGCAGGAGACTGCGGCTGTCCAGGCAGATGGTCACAGACATCTGTGCCCTCATTGCCGAAGACTTCGCACCTTTCAGCACTGGCCATCAAAGTCAAGGATCAGCTGCATACCTTAATAGCACCTCAAAAACAGCTGAACACCACTGCATTTTGCTGGTCACTGATGCCCTCTTTGCCAAAGCTGGACAGCACATGCATTTAATGACTGACACGGCCTTGCAGGGACAGAGGGTATTGGGTTTCACCTCCATTGCTGGATTCCCCCAGGTGCAGGGCATTGATTGCACCCATATGGTCATCAAGGCATCCATCCACCGACCAGTGAGATCCATCAAGAAGGGTTTCTGCTCCCTCAATGTCCAACTAACCTGCGACCACAACAAAAGCTTCCTCCATGTGTGCGCTCATTTTCCTGGCAGCTGCCTTGACTCTTTCATCCTCTGCCAGACCAGGCTGCCTCCAACCCTCAAAGTGCGTGGACGGATCCGAGGGGACAAGGTATATATCTTGAAGAGGTAGCTCATGACCCCTCTTCGGGAGCCCTAGACAGAGACACCGAGGTGATATAACCAATGTCACCTGCTCAGTAGGACAACCATTGAGCAGACCATCAGGATTATGAAGATACGATTTCAATGCCTGGGCTGGTCAGGTGGTGTCCTCCAAATCCCTCCTTCAAGGGTCTCTGTAATTGTGGTGGTCTGCTATGCTCTCCATTACATGGCACTGCAGAGAGCTGTGGATCTTGAGGAATATGAGGCTTTGGAAGGAGACAGCTCATCAGGGGATGAGCTGGAGGTGAGAGGAGAAAAAAGGGGAGGCAGATGGTGATGACGCTGAACAGAGAGGTGTCCCTGCTATACGATGAGATGACCTCTTCCTATCACTCTCCAGGAAGAAGATCTCCATCCTCTCCCTCACAGCCTCCAGCATTAGATCCATGTCAGCATCGATGAAGCAAGGGGCTGCCCTGCCCTGGGTACCTAGCCTGCAGACCCCCTGTGACATCTCGCTTCCCTCTGCTGCAGCAGAAGACTTTGGTACAAACTGTAGATCTCTCTCTCAGGGCAACCAGCAGCTTCAGTGATGACTGCCCTGGGAGTCTAAATGAGTTCCGCTCTTCATCCGCCTCCATTCCCACCCCCACTGGCTCTAACTGGACAGGGAACCTGTCTCCATACCAATTAAGGGCTTCCCCACACATATCCTAACCTTAATCAGTTTAAATCCAGTTCCTGTTTCCTGCCTCCATGGCAAGAATTCAGCCCTTGATGTCTATCTGCTTCCACTCCCATCTGTTCATGCCACTTGCAATTTTAAAACAAGCACCTAGACAGCAAAATCTAGCTCCTTAGTGCCTGGCTTTTCAGTGTTAGGAGTGCTGTTTTGGCTTCAAAAGCATCTCTGCAGCATGCATATACACCTATGTGGTGCGAGCTGTGCTGGACACCATTTTGGTGAGGGCATTACCATGCATGCTGGAAGTATGCAGAGTAGGCTGGCATGAGAACAGATCTGGCCCAGGTAAATTTGAATCCAAGAGTTATAGGCAGAACTGTAACGGGACAAAGGGCTGCCTTTAAAGAGGAGATAGTATAGGTACAATCGAGGTACATTCCTACAAGGGGGAAAGGTAGGACAAACAAAGCCAGAGCTATCTGGATGATCAAAGAGATAAAGAGTAAGATGAAGCAGAAGAGGGTCCATATGACAAATATCAGGTTGATAATACAAGTGAGAACCAGACTGAACCAGTGAGAACCAGTTTCAGTAGGGGAGCATTTCGGGAACAGTGACCATAATTCTGTAAGTTTGAAGGTACTTGTGGATAAGGATAAGAGTAGTCCTCGGGTGAAGGTGCTAAATTGGGGGAAGGCTAATTATAACAATATTAGGCAGGAACTGAAGAATTTAGATTGGGGGTGGCTGTTTGAGGGTAAATCAACATCTGACATGTGGGAGCCTTTCAAACGTCAGTTGATTAGAATCCAGGACCAGCATGTTCCTGTGAGGAAGAAGGATAAGTTTGGCAAGTTTCGGGAACCTTGGATAATGAGGGATATTGTGAGCCTCGTCAAAAAGAAAAAGGAAGCATTTGTAAGGGCTAGAAGGCTGGGAACAGACGAAGCCCTTGAGGAATATAAAGACAGTAAGAAGGAACTTAAGCAAGGAGTCAGGAGGGCTAAAAGGGGTCATGAAAAGTCATTGGCAAACAGGATTAAGGAGAATCCCAAGGCTTTTAATACGTATATAAAGAGCAAGAGGGTAACCAGGGAAAAGGTTGGCCCACTCAAGGACAGAGGAGGGAATCTATGTGTGGAGCCAGAGGAAATGGGCGAGGTATTAAATGAGTACTTTGCAACAGTATTCACCAAAGAGAAGGACTTGGTGGATGATGAGTCTAGGGAAGGGAGTGTAGATAGTCTGTGTCATGTCATTATCAAAATGGAGGAGGTGTTGGGCGTCTTGCAAAGCATTAAAGTAGATAAGTCCCCAGGGCCTGATGGGATCTACCCCAGAATACTGAGGGAGGCAAGGGAAGAAATTGCTGCGGCCTTGACAGAAATCTTTGTATTCTCATTGGCTACACGTGAGGTCCCAGACGACTGGAGAATAGCCAATGTTGTTCCTTTTGTTTAAGAAGAGTAGCAAGGATAATCCAGGAAATTATAGGCCAGTGAGCCTTACGTCAGTGGTAGGATTTACTCCCATTTGGAAACAAATGAACATTAGCGAGAGGCAGCATGGTTTTGTAAAGGGGAGGTCTTGTCTCACTAACTTGATTGAGTTTTTTGAGGAAGTGACGAAGATGATTGATGAAGGAAGGGCTGTGGATGTTGTCTATCTGGACTTCAGTAAAGCCTTTGACAAGGTCCTTCATGGCAGACTGGTACAAAAGGTGAAGTTAGACGGGATCAGAGGGGAGCTGGCAAGATGGATACAGAACTGGCTCGGTCATAGAAGACAGAGGAGGGTAGCAGTGGAAGGGTGCTTTTCTGAATGGAGGGCTGTGACTAGTGGTGTTCCGCAGGGTTCAGTGCTGGGACCTTTGCTGTTTGTAGTATATATAAATGATTTGGAGGAAAATGTAGCTGGTCTTATTAAGTTTGCGGACGACACAAAGGTTGGTGGAGTTGCAGATAGTGATGAGGATTGTCAGAGGATACAGCAGGATATAGATCGGTTGGAGACTTGGGCGGAGAAATGGCAGGTGGAGTTTAATCCGGACAAATGTGAGGTAATGCATTTTGGAAGATCTAATACAGGTGGGAAGTATACAGTAAATACAGAATCCTTAGGAGTCAGTTACTAGGGGACATAGGTTTAAGGTGCAAGGGGCAAAGTTTAGAGGGGATGTGCGAGGCAAGTTCTTTACAGAGGGTGGTGAGTGCCTGGAACTTGCTGCCGGGGGAGGTGGTGGAAGCAGGTATGATAGCGACGTTTAAGAGGCATCTTGACAAATACATGAATAGGATGGGAATAGAGGGATACGGTCCCCGGAAGTGCAGAAGGTTTTAGTTTAGACAGGCATCAAAATCAGCGCAGGCTTGGAGGGCCGAATGGCCCGTTCCTGTGCTGTACTGTTCTTTGTTCTTTGTCTTTGTTCTTTGAATATAGACGGTTCAGAGGGTAAGTGAAAAAGAAATGAGAAGCGAAGGGACAGACGACAAACATAAAAGGAAATCCAAAAGTCTTCTATCGGCATGTAAGTAGTAAAAAGGTGGTAAAAGGAGGAGTGGGGCCAATTAGGAACCAAAAAGGGTATTTATGCATGAGGGCAGAGGGCATGGCTGAGGTAGGAAATGAGTACTTTGCATCTGTTTTTACCAAGGAAGAAGATGCTGATAAGTCATAGTGAAAGAGGAGGTAGTTGAGACACTAGATGGCTAAAAATTGATCAAGAGGAGGTATTATTAGATAGGTTGGCTGTACTTAAAATTGAAAAGTCACCAGGACCAAATGAGCTGCATCTGAGGATACTGAGAGAAGTAAAGGTGGAAATAGCAGAGGCACTGGCCATAATCTTCCAATCCTCCTTAGACACAGGGGTAGTGCCAGCAGAATGGAGAATTGCAAATGTTACACCCTTGTTCTGAAAAGTGTGTAAGTATAAAACCAGCAACTACAGGCCAGTCAGTTAATCTCAGTGGTGGGAAGCTTTTAGAAATGATAATCCGGGACAAAATTAACAGTCACTTGGACAAATGTGGACCAGTGGGGATTTGTTAAAGGAAAATTGTGTTTAACTAACCTGATTGAATTATTTGATGAGGTAACAGAGAGGTTGTTCAGGTAGTAATTCTCGTACCTGAATCTCAGCAAGGAGCAGTTTATCAGATGTCTGTGCTTCGGTAAAGCCATCCTCGCTGAAATCTGTCACCTGCTGTAGCCATAACTGTAACCTCGGAGCAAGGTAAGGAATGCATTGCCACTGGCTGTGTTGGTGACTCTGGCCATTTACATTTGTCCATTGCTTCCTTCCATGCTGGAGCAGGTGAAATTTGCAACATCTCCCAGTTTGCTGTCCGCTGTTGCATAAGGGAAGACACAGACGCTCTTTATTATAAGAGAGCTGAATACATTTAATTCTCTTTTGCCAGAGAGAAGCAGGCAGACCGTGCACACAACTTTGTGAGGATTGCAGGCTTTCTCATGGTGCAGAGTGCCATTAACTGCTCATCTGTTACTTTGTGGGATCCGCATGTCAACTCTGAGATATACCGCAACTTAAAGGGATTCCACTTCATCATTATGCAGCTAGTGTCTGACCATATGAAGCGTATCATGCAGGTCAATGCCCAGTATTCTGACAGCAGTCATGATGCCTTTATTCTGTGACAGTTCACTGTGCCATCTACATTTGAGACAAACCAGAGGGTGGTCACTGGGTGACAATGGCTATCCTTTGAAGACATGGCTCATGACTCCAGTTTATAATCCATGCACACGTATGTGGCATGCATACAATGAGAGCCTTGCTGCTGCAAGAAATGTGACAGACCAGATCATTGGGGCGCTGAAACAACACTTCCATTGCCTGCAACATTCTGAAGGAGCCTTGCAGTACTCGGCAGAACGTGTGTCAGGATTTGTGGTGGTTTGCTACATGCAGCACAGCATTGCCAATATGAGGATACTGCCCTTGCCACCAGCTCAGGAGGAGGAGAAGGAGGAAGGGAGGAGGCAACCAACTGCTCCCCTTTCTGGCCAGTCTATCCATGATTGACTCATCCGACTCCAGTACCTGTGAAGGCAACTCCAATTCCCCATTCATCTACATACCTGACCTGACCTTCCCTCTGATGCTTTCCCTTGGCCACAATACAAAAAAAAAGCAACACAAAATAACCATTCCAAACTATATTTATAAATCAAACCATTCTATATTGCAATTAAACATCAACTAATCACTCTTATGCATTCCCTTAGTGCCTGTCTTGCAGATGCCTTTGCCTGTCCTACGTAGTGTTACCCCAGTGGCTTCAGCATGGCTGATGGACACGACTGGCTTTCACTGGGAGAGACTGCAGCTCACCTTGCATGATGACCTCGAACAGCTCTGGCCCTAAAAGGCCCAGTTTCAGACTGCATGATTGTGACACGGGTGGCATCAGTCTAGGCAGACTGCCTGACAGGTAGCATCATTGCATTACAAAAGTATGAGCTTACACTGCGTCACCCAGATGTTGTGCGGCTTCTGCCTGTGCTGCAATGGAAGCCAAGATATCAGCGATCAGATGTTGCATCATGCCTGAGTCTGCAAGTGTGTTAATGGAGTTGGCCACTAATTCCACACAGGAAAGAATGGGCTCCAAGCTCTGCGCAAAGCCCTGTGCGAAGTTGGTGCTGGACTCCTCCATACTCCTTGATGTTGCACACAGGCTTTCTGGAATGCCTACCGATGCAGCAAGCATTTCATTGTGCATACCCATCAGTCTTCTTCGATAGGCCATCCCATCGAAGTTCTCACCTGAGCCTTCTCCAACAGAACTCATGCGCAACCTTGATAGCACCTGCACAATCCTTGTCCCCTGCCCTGGCTGCAAGCCACCTGTACCTGCATCTCACCACGTGCAGATCATGCCTTGAAACTATTCTCTAAATCACATGCAGTATCAGTATCTGAACTGGTAGCTGCGAAGGTGAGAACGCGTGATGGTGTTCCTTCTTCATCACTGTCTTCCTGGCTTTTCACCTGTTGCTCATCTACCACGACCTGGCCAGTTGCAGTTCTTGGATACTTGAAAAGAGAAAGACAACAAGGGTAGAGTTGTGGTGAGGGAATTGGGGAAAAGCAAGAGGTGTATGCTTGCACCATCTAGAGCTTGTAAATCAGAAGAGATTGTGGAATGAGGGAAATTGGGATCTGACAGGCAGGATTAGGTAAGAGGATGCCGTTATCTTCGATGGTTCAGCACTGCTGCTGTCCACGGCCTCAGAGATGGTCGCTCCAATGATGTCAACTGCCATCTTGTCCATTGGTGTTAAGGACAAAAGGCCATGCCTGTCCCCTGCCAGTTAGCTCCTGCAGCCTCTTGTTCTGCGCTGACTTGTCTTGTAAGAAAGTGGGAAGTGTGTCAGTAAGT
Source organism: Heterodontus francisci (assembly GCF_036365525.1). NCBI lineage: Eukaryota > Metazoa > Chordata > Chondrichthyes > Heterodontiformes > Heterodontidae > Heterodontus > Heterodontus francisci. The sequence continues at coordinate 71,640,120 of NC_090375.1, forward strand.
GTGGTGCAATCTGTTTGGGTGATATGGCTGTCTTGGTTGAATAGCTGGTAACATGTGCAAGCTGTGAAATGTGGGAGTGTAGTTTGCAGCAGTGCTAAGTGTGTGAGGGTGAACTTAGCTATGAATGATAGGTATGAGTCATGATTGATGGAGATTATGGGAAGGTCGGTGATGGGTGTGTGATACATTGAGCAATATGTGAGTCCAGTGGTGCAGTTGGAAGGATTTGGCTATGAAGATACATTCAATGTCCTCAACCACTCTTGAGGTCATTGAACATTTTGTGATGCTGCATCTAGGACTTCGGGGCTTGACTCCTTGCATTGAAAACCATGGTTATCTGGCCCTATTGCCTTCCCAAAGGCATATCCCCGACGCTCCCATTACTACAAACCCCGGTTCAATGAAGAGTGCAGGAGGGCATGCCAGGAGCAGTACCAGGCATACCTAAAAATGAGGTGTCAGCTGGTGAAGCCGCAACCCAGGACTACTTGTCTGCCAAGCAGCAGAAGCAGCATGCCATAGACAGGGCTAAGTGATCCCACAACCAAAGGATCAGATCTAAGCTCTGCAGTCCTGCCACATCCAGTCATGAATAGTGGTGTATAATTAAGCAATGAACAGGAGGAGGCGGCTCCAGAAATATTCCCATCCTCAGCAATTGAGGAGCCCAGCACCAGTACAAAAGACAAGGCTGAAGCATTTGATCCATCTTCAGCCGGAAGTGCCAAGTGGATGATCCATCTCTTCCTCCTCCTGAGGACCCCAGCATCACAGATGCCAGTCTTCAGCCAATTCGATTCACTCCACATGATATCAAGAAACAGCTGAAGGCACTGGATACTGTAAAGGCTATGGGCCCTGACCACATTCTGGCAATAGTACTGAAGACTTGTGCTCCAGAACTAGTCGCGCCCCTAGCCAGGCTGTTCCAGTAGAGCTACAACACTGGCATCTACCTGGCATTGTGGAAAATTGCTCAAGTATGTCCTATACACAAAAAACTGGACAGATCCAACCCGGCCAATTACAGCCGGATCAGTCTACTCTCAAGCATCTGCAAAGTGATGGAAGGGGACATCAACAGTACTATCAAGTAGCACTTGCTCAGCAATAACCTGCTCACTGACACTCCGTTTGGGTTTTGCCAGAACCAATCAGCCCCTGACCTCATTACAGCCTTGTACAAACATGGACAAAAGAGCTGAACTCAAGAGGTGAGGTGAGAGTGACTGTCCTTGACATCAAGGCAGCGTTTGACTGGGTATGGCATCAAGAAGCACTAGCAAAACTGAAGTCAATGGGAATCAGGGTGAAAACACTCCACTGGTTGGAGTCATACCTAGCACAAAGGAAGATGGTTGTGGTTGTTGGATGTCAATCATCGCAGTCCCAGAACATCACTGCAGGAGTTCCTCAGGGTAGTGTCCTAGGCCCAATCTTCAGCTGCTTCATCAATGACCTTCCCTCCATCATAATGTCAGAAGTCTGGGGGGGTTACCATTGACCAGAAACTGAACTGGAACAGCTACATAAATACTGTGGCTATAAGAGCATGTCAGAGGCTGGGAATTCTGTGGCGAGGAGCTCACCTCCTGTCTCCCCAATGCCTGTCCATCATCTACAAGGCACGTCAGAAGTGTGATGGAGTACTCTCCACTTGCCTCCTCCAACACACGTAAGTAGCTCAACACCATCCAGGACAAAGCAGCTCGCTTGACTGGCACCCCATCTACCACCTTCAACATTCATTCCCTTCACCAACGATGCAGAGAGGCAGCAGTGTGTACCATCTACAAGATGCACTGCATCAACTCACTGTGGCTCCTTCAGCAGCACCAAACCTGCGATCTCTATCACCTAGAAGGACAAAGGCAGCAAATGCATGGGAACACCATCACCTGCAAATTCCCCTCCAAGCCCCACTCCATCCTGACTTGGAACTACATCGCCGTTCTTTCACTATCGCTGGGTCAAAATCCTGGAACTCCCTTCCTAACACACTGTGGATGTACCGACATACCAAGGGATTACAGCATTTTAAGGCAGGAGCTCACCACCACCTTCCCAAGGGCAATTTGGGATGGGCAATAAATGCTGGCCTAGCCAGCGACCTCCACATCCCATGAACAAATTTTAAATAAAGCAAAGTCTGGAGGACCTTCTGGCACCCTGTGAATAGATTGCATCTCTCCTCCTCTCCATCTCCTCCACCAAGGCATCAATGCAGCATCACAGGACCTTGGAACATGATCTCTAGCCTGTTGTGCCAAACTTTACTCTTCTTCCTGCTCAGACTCTCTTCCATTAACAGTTCCCACACCTGCTTCATTCAGAATGCACCTCTCAATTAAGAGGTGCAGCTGGCTTTCAAGTAATACATGCCAGCGAAAGTGGTGCTAGCCTTGCAAAAAAATTGGGCCCACTGCTAAGGCTTGCAACCACTCAACAATACATTTAGAATTTTTAGAATTAGAACATTACAGCGCAGTACAGGCCCTTCGGCCCTCGATGTTGCGCCGACCTGTGAAACCATCTGACCTACACTATTCCATTTTCATCCATATGTCTATCCAATGACCACTTAAATGCCCTTAAAGTTGGCGAGTCTACTAGTATTGCAGGCAGGGCGTTCCACGCCCCTACTACTCTCTGAGTAAAGAAACTACCTCTAACATCTGTCCTATATCTATCACCCCTCAACTTAAAGCTATGTCCCCTCGTGTTTGCCATCACCATCCGAGGAAAAAGACTCTCACTATCCACCCTATCTAACCCTCTGATTATCTTATATGTCTCTATTAAGTCACCTCTCCTCCTCCTGCTCTCCAACGAAAACAACCTCAAGTCCCTCAGCCTTTCCTCGTAAGACCTTCCCTCCATACCAGGCAACATCCTAGTAAATCTCCTCTGCACCCTTTCCAAAGCTTCCACATCCTTCCCATAATGCGGTGACCAGAACTGCACGCAATACTCCAGATGCGGCCTCAGCAGAGTTTTGTACAGCTGCAGCATGACCTCGTGGCTCCGAAACTCGATCCCCCTACTAATAAAAGCTAACACACCATATGCCTTCTTAACAGCCCTATTAACCTGGGTAGCAACTTTCAGGGATTTATGTACCTGGACACCAAGATCTCTCTGTTCATCTACACTACCAAGAATCTTCCCATTAGCCCAGTACTCTGCATTCCTGTTACTCCTTCCAAAGTGAATCACCTCACACTTTTCCGCATTAAACTCCATTTGCCATCTCTCAGCCCAGCTCTGCAGCCTATCTATGTCCCTCTGTACCCTACAACATCCTTTGGCACTATCCACAACTCCACCGACCTTCGTGTCATCCGCAAATTTACTAACCCACCCTTCTACACCCTCATCCAGGTCATTTATAAAAATGACAAACAGCAGTGGCCCCAAAACAGATCCTTGCGGTACACCACTGGTAACTAAACTCCAGGATGAACATTTGCCATCAACCACCACCCTCTGTCTTCTTTCAGCTAGCCAATTTCTGATCCAAAGCTCTAAATCACCTTCAACCCCATACTTCTGTATTTTCTGCAATAGCCTACCGTGGGGAACCTTATCAAACGCCTTACTGAAATCCATATACACCACATCCACTGCTTTACCCTCATCCACCTGTTTGGTCACCTTCTCAAAAAACTCAATAAGGTTTGTGAGGCACGACCTACCCTTCACAAAACCGTGCTGACTATCGCTAATGAACTTATTCTTTTCAAGATGATTATAAATCCTATCTCTTATAACCTTTTCCAACATTTTACCCACAACCGAAGTAAGGCTCACAGGTCTATAATTACCAGGGCTGTCTCTACTCCCCTTCTTGAACAAGGGGACAACATTTGCTATCCTCCAGTCTTCCGGCACTATTCCTGTCGACAATGACGACATAAAGATCAAGGACAAAGGCTCTGCAATCTCCTCCCTGGCTTCCTAGAGAATCCTAGGATAAATCCCATCTGGCCCAGGGGACTTATCTATTTTCACACTTTCCAAAATTGCTAACACCTCCTCCTTGTGAACCTCAATCCCATCTAGCCTAGTAGTCTGAATCTCAGTATTCTCCTCGACAACATTTTCTTTCTCCACTGTAAATACTGACGAAAAATATTCATTTAACGCTTCCCCTATCTCCTCTGATTCCACACACAACTTCCCACTACTATCCTTGATTGGCCCTAATCTAACTCTAGTCTTTCTTTTATTCCTGATATACCTATAGAAAGCCTTAGGGTTTTCCCTGATCCTATCCGCCAATGACTTCTCGTGTCCTCTCCTTGCTCTTCTTAGCTCTCCCTTTAGATCCTTCCTGGCTAGCTTGTAACTCTCAAGCGCCCTAACTGAGCCTTCACGTCTCATCCTAACATAAGCCTTCTTCTTCCTCTTGACAAGCTCTTCAACTTCTTTAGTAAACCACGGCTCCCTCGCTCGACAACTTCCTCCCTGCCTGACAGGTACATACTTATCAAGGACACGCAGTAGCTGCTCCTTGAATAAGCTCCATATTTCGATTGTGCCCATCCCCTGCAGTTTCCTTCCCCATCCTACACATCCTAAATCTTGCCTAATCGCATCATAATTTCCTTTCCCCCAGCTATAATTCTTGCCCTGCGGTATATACCTGTCCCTGCCCATCGCTAAGGTAAACCTAACCGAATTGTGATCACTATCACCAAAGTGCTCACCTACATCTAAATCTAACACCTGGCCGGGTTCATTACCCAGTACCAAATCCAATGTGGCATCGCCCCTGGTTGGCCTGTCTACATACTGTGTCAGAAAACCTTCCTGCACACACTGGACAAAAACTGACCCATCTAAAGTACTCGAACTATAATATTTCCAGTCAATATTTGGAAAGTTAAAGTCCCCCATAACAACTACCCTGTTACTCTCGCTCCTGTCGAGAATCATCTTCACTATCCTTTCCTCTACACCTCTGGAACTATTCGGAGGTCTATAGAAAACTCCCAACAGGGTGACCTCTCCTCTCCTGTTTCTAACCTCGGCCCATACTACCTCAGTAGACGAGTCCTCAAACGTCGTTTCTGCCGCCGTAATACTCTCCTTGATTAACAATGCCACACCCCCCCCTCTTTTACCATCTTCTCTGTTCTTACTGAAACATCTAAATCCCGGAACCTGCAACATCCATTCCTGCCCCTGCTCTACCCATGTCTCCGAAATGACCACAACATCGAGATCCCAGGTACCAACCCATGCTGCAAGCTCACCCACCTTATTCCGGATGCTCCTGGCGTTGAAGTAGACACACTTTAAACCAAGTTCTTGCTTGCCAGTGCCCTCTTGCGTCCTTGTAACCTTATCCCTGACCTCACTACTCTCAACATCCTGTACACTGGAACTACAATTTAGGTTCCCATTCCCCTGCTGAATTAGTTTAAACCCCCCCGAAGAGCACTAGCAAATCTCCCCCCCAGGATATTGGTACCCCTCTGGTTCAGGTGAAGACCATCCTATTTGTAGAGGTCCCACCTACCCCAGAAAGAGCCCCAATTATCCAGGAAACCAAAACCCTCCCTCCTACACCATCCCTGCAGCCATGTGTTCAACTCCTCTCTCTCCCTATTCCTCGCTTCGCTAGCACGTGGCATGGGCAACAACCCAGAGATAACAACTCTGTTTGTTCTCGCTCTAAGCTTCCACCCTAGCTCCCTGAATTTCTGCCTTAAATCCCCATCTCTCTTCCTACCTATGTCGTTGGTGCCTATGTGGACCATGACTTGGGGCTGCTCCCCCTCCCCCTTAAGGATCCCAAAAACACGATCCGAGACATCACAAACCCTGGCACCTGGGAGGCAACACACCAACCGTGAGTCTTTCTCGTTCCCACAGAACCTCCTATCTGTTCCCCTAACTATGGAGTCCCCAATGACTAATGCTCTGCTCCTCTTCCCCCTTCCCTTCTGAGCAACAGGGACAGACTCTGTGCCAGAGACCTGTACCCCATTGCTTACCCCTGGTAAATCGTCCCCCGCAACAGTATCCAAAACGGTATACCTGTTGTTGAGGGAAATGGCCACAGGGGCTCCCTGCACTGCCTGCTGGTTCCCTCTCCTTCCCCTGATGGTAACCCATCTACCTACTTCTTTTACCTGAGGTGTGACTACCTCCCCATAACTCCTCTCAATAACCCCCTCCGCCTCCCGAATGATCCGAAGTTCATCCAGCTCCAGCTCCAGTTCCCTAACGCGGTTCTCGAGGAGCTGGTTGGATGTAGCAATCATGCAAATTCGTAGGCAGCATGAAGTTGCCGTGCTGCCTGCATTGAAAGCAACAGTTGTTGGTTAATTGTGCAGTGTGGTCTTCACGCTAGTTTTCAGGGACTATCAAATTTTGCCCCCGTAATTTCCTCTTTTAGAGTAATTATTGGCTCCCCCAGTGGTACAGTCAGTAAATGCTACTGAACCTACAGATGAGTTAGATTATCTCAGCCAGGACAGCAGTGAGAATAAAAAGCTTTAGTGGAGAGGAGCAAACTTAATCAGGTTGCCAGCGACTGCTTCTTGAAAGTGCATGCCCGAGGATAGGCTCAGAATTGTTGTGATATTCCTCAAGATTAAAGAAGCTGCTGAGAGTCATTGTCTAAACTGGGACATGAAAAGCCCTTGGGTGAGTTAGCAAAAGCCTGCCAGTGCCCATAGATTGAATACTACCATGAATCATTACATTCAAGTGATGAGGGAAGAAGTGGGAAAAGAATTTTGAAGGGGAAAAATATATAATTTCCAGATTCATGTGCTTGCTATATACTGTCTTTAAAGCCCCCGTCATCTTTTGTGTCTTTCTGTTTTTCCCTTCCACCTAAGGAGGTTTTATCATCTCCCAAGAATGCCTCTGTTTAGTCCAAAACACCATTCAGGATGACTGCTACACAATCCTTTTTTCATGAGCTGCAGTCCTGAACTGACACATGATTTAACTCCAACTACTGTATCTAACTATTTATCATGTAATACAAATAGAACCATTCCATAAATTATACAAAAAATACAGGATTGTACCTGAAGCCATAATACACACTTGGGGCTAGATTTTACATGGCTTGGGGTGGGGCCGGAAAATGCCTCCGGGAGACGACTGCCATGCACCCCGACGCTACGAGTGCCTGGCCCGATATTGCCGGTAGCAGCAAGGCCACGTGGCCGCCGCTCGGTGACAGGAACCCCATGTCCCCGCCTGAGTTCCCGCTCTGATCTTCGGCCCGGTGGCCAGCACTCCCGCGCCTTCAGATCCCCCTCCAGGAAACGAGGCGGAACACTTGTGGGAAGAAGGGAAGAGATAGGTTTCTCAGTGCGGGTGGGAGGGAACGGGGTCAAAGTATCATCATTGGTGTAGGGGATGGTGGGAAGGGTTTGAGGTTAAAGTTTATGCACTTTGTTGGGGGGGGAAGGTCAGATGGACAAGGTAAGTTTTTTTGAGGGGCAGAGGGCAAGTAATTTAATTGTTATTTGGGGGGTGGGAGAAGGGCAGAAGAAATGTCTTTATTTTTATGTCCTTGTGCTTTAAATATTTAAATTTAACTTTAGGGCTGAAAGCCTGCGCACAGGCAGCTGATGCCATTGCCGAGGATGGACAGCCCGCCCACCTGTTCCACAGGATTGGGGAGGGGAGGCCCACCCTGGCTAGTTAAATGAGCCGCCGCGCTTAGGATCGCTGCGGCTCCCCGACGTGCGGCCCGTGCGGGCAGACTGCCATTGTTTTCACCCACTGCTGAATTATAAAATTCGGCCCATGAATTTCTTATTGGTTTTTGGTTTATTCTAGTTATATAAGCTTGTAATTATTAAAGAAGGAATGACATCTCCTAAGCCTTCACTCAGATATATCATGCTTCACTCCCAGTACCTCACCCATTTCCATTTTTAAAAAATTCTTTCATGGGATATGGGCATCATGGCTAGGCCAGCATTTATTGCCCTTCCCTAATTGCCCTTGAGAAGGTGGTGGTGAGCTGTCTTCTTGAACTGCTGCAGTCCTTGGGGTGTAGGTACACCAACAGTGCTGTTAGGAAGGAAGTTCCAAGATTTTGACCCAGTGACTATGAAGGAATGGCGAAGTAGTTCCAAGTAGTTCCATGTTGTGTGGCTTGGAGGTGGTGGTGTTCCGATGCATCTGCTGCCCTTGTCCTTCTCGGTGATAGTGGTCGCAGGTTTGGAAGGAGCCTGGGTGAGTTGCAGCTGCGCAACTCACAGATTGTGCACACTGCTGCCATTGTCTTCTTTCTTCTTTGGGCCTCCTTATCTCGAGAGACAATGGATACGCGCCTGGAGGTGGTCAGTGGTTTGTGAAGCAGCGCCTGGAGTGGCTATAAAGGCCAATTCTGGAGTGACAGGCTCTTCCACAGGTGCTGCAGAGAAATTTGTTTGTCGGGGCTGTTGCACAGTTGGCTCTCCCCTTGCGCCTCTGTCTTTTTTCCTGCCAACTACTAAGTCTCTTCGACTCGCCACAATTTAGCCTTGTCTTTATGGCTGCCCGCCAGCTCTGGCGAATGCTGGCAACTGACTCCCACGACTTGTGATCAATGTCACAGGATTTCATGTCGCGTTTGCAGACGTCTTTATAGCGGAGACATGGACGGCCGGTGGGTCTGATACCAGTGGCGAGCTCGCTGTACAATGTGTCTTTGGGGATCCTGCCATCTTCCATGCGGCTCACATGGCCAAGCCATCTCAAGCGCCACTGACTCAGTAGTGTGTATAAGCTGGGGGTGTTGGCCGCTTCAAGGACTTCTGTGTTGGAGATATAGTCCTGCCACCTGATGCCAAGTATTCTCCGAAGGCAGCGAAGATGGAATGAATTGAGACGTCGCTCTTGGCTGGCATACGTTGTCCAGGCCTCGCTGCCGTAGAGCAAGGTACTGAGGACACAGACCTGATACACTCGGACTTTTGTGTTCCGTGTCTGTGCGCCATTTTCCCACACTCTCTTGGCCAGTCTGGACATAGCAGTGGAAGCCTTACCCATGCGCTTGTTGATTTCTGCATCTAGAGACAGGTTACTGGTGATAGTTGAGCCTAGGTAGGTGAACTCTTGAACCACTTCCAGAGCGTGGTCACCAATATTGATGGATGGAGCATTTCTGACATCCTGCCCCATGATGTTCGTGCCATTGTGCATCAGTGGTAAAGGGAGTGAATGTTGAAAGTGGAGGACGGGTGCTAATCAAGTAGGCTGCTTTGTCCTGGATGGTGTCGAGCTTCTTGAGTGTTGTTGGAGCTGCACCCATCCAGGTAAGTGGAGAGTATTCCATCACACTCCTGACTTGTGCCTTGTAGATGGTGGACAGGCATTGGGAAGAAAGAAGGTGAGTTACTCTCCACAGAATTCCTAGCCTCTGACCTTCTCTTGTAGCCACAGTATTTATGTGGCTGTTCCAGTTCAGTTTCTGGTCAATGATAAGCCCCAGGATGTTGATAGTGGGGGATTCAGCAATGGTAATGCAATTGAACATCAACGGGAGAGGTTTAGATTCTCTCTTGTTTGAGATGGTAATTGCCTGGCACTTGTGTGGCACGAATGTTACTTACTACTCATCAGCCGAAGCCTGGATGTTGTCCAAGACTTGCTGCAATTGGATACAGGCTGCTTCAGCATCTGAGGAGTTGTGAATGGTGCTGGACATAGTGCAATCATCAGTGTTCATCTCCACATCTGACCTTATGATGGAGGGACGGTCATTGATGAAGCAACTAGGTTGGGCCTAGGACACTATCCTGAGGAACTCCTGATGTCTTTTGTGCTAGATATGACTTGAACCAGCGGAACGATTTCCCTCTGATTCCCCTTGACTTCAATTTTGATAGGGCTCCTTGATGCTATACTCAGTCAAATGCTGCCTTTATGCCAAGGGCAGTCATTCTCGCCTCACCTCACTTCCCATGCGAGTTGCGAATCACTGTGTCAGTTAGTAATTTACATTATATGTATCAGCTCAAGTTAATCTGTCTGCACTGTGAAATTCAACTGATATCGTTCATGATATAATGGGTCAATTTCTATTGCCAGTGAGAGATGCTGAAGACAAAAACAAATAACTGCATATGCTGGAAATCTGAAATAGAAACAGAAAATGCTGCAAGTATTCAGCAGGTGAAGCAGTATCTGTGGAGAGAGAAAAACAGATTTAACGTTTCAGGTTGCGAAAGGTCATCATCCTCTCTCCACAGATGTTATCTTACCTATTGTGTATTTCCAGAATTTGTTGTTTTTATTATAGCTGCTGAAGATTCTGGTATTGGTTCTTTCCCAATTTCTGAAGTATCTTTCTTGTTTCTAGCTTCTGTGGTGATAAGCGTGAGAAATGCAATAAGTTTCCTGCTTCCCACTTTCTCTTACTTTCCAGAATAATACATGGGTATCCTCAAATTGAGTCCCAGAAAAGAGAAACCATTTCTGATCTTTGACTGTTGGCAATTGTTCAGTTCCAACTGTCTGTGGGTGCTGATTATTTCAGGTTTCCAACACTACAACATTAATTGAGTGAGATCCCAGGGTTTCTATTGCCTCCTCCTCCTCCTCTTGGAATTGTGGATAATTCTCTCTTGCTTGTTATTTTCAGTTTCACTCTCTTTAACTTGACAACAATTTAAAAATTCTCATCACATCTCTTGTGGCTCTCCCAGAGGTAGTGTGGCTTTAATGGGCATGCATGCATTGCAGCATGCTGTATCCATTTAATTGAAGTCTTCAATATGCGGGTGTCAATACATTGTGTTTGTATTTAGTGTTCAGAGTAATGGAAACTTTTAGGGCAAATGCAGGATGACTGTATCAAATGTGCATTAAAAGCTTTTTGCCAAAACACTGTATGAGGTCACTGCATTTCATCCTGCATTGAGAGAAATCTTTAGGATTTAGGGAATTGCCACTCACTGGCCATTTCTTTACATGTTATTCTGGCTGGTCTCTTGCTACTCACTCCCACTACTTCATCTCCCTCCTACCTTATTTCTGTAAGAAGAATGTATGACCAGGTGAGAAAGGTGTCTAGGGAACTTTCTCAGCCTTCACCTGGTCTTATTGTAACAGGGTTTTTTAATTTTAAACACACTGTGTTTCATGCTCCCCCTTGGTGAATCCTAGTTCCCCACTTTCCAATTATAAGGCAAAGAAACCAGCACACCAGGTTTTCTCAGGTTTAAAGAAGAAAAGTGAAATGTTATTAAACTTAAACTTAATCTCTAATCCGGTTAACACCTACAGATACACGCCTCGCCCCGCGCTAGCATGCATATGCATTACACACATGCAAATAGAGACAGAAAAGAGCAAAAGAAAAAATAAAGTAGAGAGGTCTGATGCAATATCAGAAGAGTTTCTTGTTACTGTGCTTCGAGCTCACTGTAGTCCTTTTGTAGGTAGTCTTGCTTTTCGTTGGGGCCCAGTATTCTTCTTAAACCGTGCTCACGGAGAGTTTTCTCTCTTGGGGTTCATGTGTCTTCAATGTGTCTTCAGTTCTGTGAGAAAGAGATGGGAGCAGACAGGAGAGAGGTCTTTTCAGTCCAGGAGTAAACAGCTTTCTCAGTTTTAAAAATCTGTGGCAAGTTCAAATTCAAAAAATTCCAACAGCCAGTTCATCATGTGACTAAAGTGGTCTGACCACATCTTCTGTGTATTGGGCCATTTTAGCAGTTAACCTGGAATGCTAGCCTCTCCACCTTCAATGTCTGGTAATCAAAAGTCCATTGTGGATTAAATTGGAGCATGGAGTGGCCCCTTTGTCCTTTCCAAGTACTGTCAGTTACTATGCAAATGTCTTTATAGTCAAGGCTCTGGTGCTTTTTTTAAAAACAAGTTCTTTCTTTACTCCAGTAACAGTTTAAAAATCAATGTTTATGTGGCGAAATATGAGTGCAGTGCCACATTCTTGGCAGGTGGGGGCCTGCATGACAAGAATATTTACATAATTCCCTAAGAGGTTTTCTGCTCTTCTCTTAACTGTGCCTCTTGAAGCCAGTTCCCCTCCTCCATGCTGGTTGTGCTTTGAGAATAGTCCACCATTAAATCTTGAAATTGCGCCTGAAAAGTACTTCCTCCAACATCCCTCCCAAATATTTTCTGGGCCTCCTAGGTACAGCACATCTTTGTCCTGCTCAGGAATATTCTAATAAACTGACCCCATAATTTCTGCTAGATTCAGCATCAGTGCTATAGAGTGGGTGGCCTGAGCACTTGCAGTGGCAGAACACAGAACTCAGAATTTCAAGGCCATTAGGTTTTTCAAAGCTCAATGGAAGGTACTAGTTTTTGTTCTAGCCTTAGTCCCAAAGAACCATAGGCATCTCTCTCCATTCGAGAGAGACAGTTGGTAATGTAGAGCTTGAGGGGCATTACTCCTCAAGTGTGAGGCCAGGTTAGGAGGCAGGCCACAGTTTACACCAATTCGCCAGGGTTTCCACCAAAGTTACAACGGGGTTGGGATAACTTAGTTCAGTTCAGAGATACAGCACTGAAACAGGCCCTTCGGCCCACCGAGTCTGTGCCGACCATCAACCACCCATTTATACTAATCCTACACTAATCCCATATTCCTACCACATCCCCACCTGTTCCTATATTTCCCTACCACCTACCTATACTAGGGGCAATTTGTAATGGCCAATTTACCTACCAACCTGCAAGTCTTTTGGCTTGTGGGAGGAAACCGGAGCACCTGGAGAAAACCCACGCAGACACAGGGAGAACTTGCAAACTCCACACAGGCAGTACTCAGAATTGAACCCGGGTCGCTGGAGCTGTAAGACTGTGGTGCTAACCACTGCGCCACTGTGCCGCCCTAAACTTCATGGAAATCTTCCCCCGAGATGATGGTCCAGGCCTTTAATAAACTGAATGATAATTTCTCTAGTAGAGTATGGACGGAATCATAGACCTGTCTGTTTCTATGCTGTAAATTCGATGTAATATAGTTGTCAGCAAGTTTCTTAATTTGTTTTGTGAATGCAGGGCTGGACAATATAAGTACAAATTGACAACATCATCAAGACTTCAGATTAGAAATAATGTATTTTCTTCAAGAGAAAAATAAACTTGAGATGTGAAATGGCATTTAACTGTAGCTATATTTTAACCAGGAGTGGGAAACGATCATGTTGGGATGGAGGGTGGAGGAGGGTGTTGGGGGGAAGAGACGGAGAGAAGGTGAGGAGGGGTAGTTGCCAGACAGGTATCAATTCCTCCCAATCTCAGCAGCATGAGGCTCAGAGGCGAGTTTAATTCTTGGACAACATCTGCACGTCGCTGAGCAGCTGCTTGCCTAAAATGAGTAGCAAGTGACAGTTGACAGGAGGGTGGGTTTAGAATTTCAAGTGGTAATAGACCATGGCCGGCACCGAAGGAATGATTGCTGGCAAAAACGTATGTCACAAGGATGGGGTGTCACAAGGCTGTTGTGGAAGAGAAGGGGGAAACCTGGGGAAGAGGTTGCCTAAATTTATTTGAGAGTTCCAGAGCAGCACTCCTCCTCATCTTGACTCTACAAGGAAATTGAAAGTTACCTACTTCGGCCTCTTTTAGCAATGGATCCTTTTCCTGCTATCTTCACCTGCCAGGAAAGCACAATGCATTTCCTGCTCAGGTCACTGTTAAGATAGTTAAAGTCGGAGCCTAATTATATAATTAGACCCAGATCTACATATTTAAAGAAAGGCTCCAACAGCTTCAGGATGGTGCCTTTGCCATCTTCTCTGAAGAGTTGGTTAAAATAGAAGAAGCTGCGGTATATGTGGGATGTTGGCGGGTACATTAGTTGGTTAATTTTAGCTGCCGACTTGGCTTCCGCCAGGTATGTAGGGTTAAAATTACCCTTTTTGTGTTGATTAATACCTATTGAAATACCATCCTGTTTGGCTTGGAATTGAGGATTATCAAATTATATATAGACAGAAATGGCTGAATGTTCTGTGAAATAGAATGATCATGGCACCTGTAACATTGGAAATAGAGGAATGTTATCCCAAGCAAACAAAATTTATGTGTCCATTTTCTTAGAAGGTTAGGTAACTTAGGTAGTGTTCAAAATAAAAGTGCATTGTCACAGCTGGTGCAGTGGTTAGCACTGCAGCCTCACAGCTCCAGCGACCTGGGTTCAATTCTGGGTTCTGCCTGTGTGGAGTTTGCAAGTTCTCCCTGTGTCTGCGTGGGTTTTCTCCGGGTGCTCCGGTTTCCTCCCACAAGCCAAAAGACTTGCAGGTTGATAGGTAAATTGGCCATTATAAATTGCCCCTAGTATAGGTAGGTGGTAGGGAAATATAGGGACAGGTGGGGATGTAGTAGGAATATGGGATTAGTGTAGGATTAGTATAAATGGGTGGTTGATGGTCGGCACAGACTCGGTGGGCCGAAGGGCCTGTTTCAGTGCTGTATCTCTAAACTAAACTAAACTAAAAAAAAATGACCTATCTTCCTTTCAATTCTTATGTCTTGATTTGTTGCAGTTTAATCTAGACTAATCTTTCCTTAGTATTTGTGTTAGCTAGACATATCTTGATTTTGCTTTTTTAAATAGTTTTCTTAAAACAAAGTTCTGTCAGCACCAATCAAAGTCAGAATTCTTGAATTTCATTTTGAAATGGTGTCTATCTTGAATGCAGTGGTCACTATAGAAAGCTAGTATGCAGGTGCAGCAAGCAATTAGGAAGGCAAATGATATGTTGGTCTACATTGCAAAGGAATTTGTGTACAGGAATAAAGACGTCTTGCTGCAATTGTATAAAGCCTTTGTGAGAATGCACCTGGGGTATGGTGCACCGTTTTGGTCTCCTTCTCCAAGGAAGGATATACTTACCATAGAGGGAGTACAACGGAGGTTCACCCTGGGGTGGAGGGATTATCTTATTAGGAGAGATTACAGAAACTGGGCCTGTATTCTCCAGAGTTTTGAAGAATGAGAAATGATCTCATTGAAACTTACAAAATTCTTATAGGGCATGACAGGGTGGATGTAGATAGGATGTTTCCTCTGGCTGCTCAGTCTAGACTCAAGGTACCCAGGTGAGGGTGTAGCAAATATTTGTATTCAGAAAGATTTGGCTGTCCTACAAGAAACACTGAAAGCTAACATGCAGGTACACCAAGCAATTAGGAAGGCAAATGGTATGTTAGCCTTTATTGCAAGGAGGTCTTGCTCCAATTGTATAGGGATTTGGTGAGACCACACCTGGAGTACTGTGCAGTTTTGGTCTCCTTACATAAGGAAGGATATACTTGCCTTGCAGAGGGTGAAACGAGGTTCACTAAATTGATTCCTGGCATGTTCCATGAGGAGAGATTGACTAGAAAGGGTCGATGCTGTCTGGAGTTTAGGAGATCACAGAATCACAGAATAATACAGTGCAGAAGAGGCCTTTCGGCCCATCGAGTCTGCACCGATGCATTAAAGACACCTGACCTGTCTACCTAATCCCATTTGCCGCCAGCACTTGGCCCATAGCCTTGAATGTTATGACGTGCCAAGTGCTCAACCAGGTACTTTTTAAAGGATGTGAGGCAACCCGCCTCTATCACCCTCCCAGGCAATGCATTCCAGACCATCACCACCCTCTGGGTAAAAAAGTTCTTCCTCAGATACCCCTTCAACCTCCTGCCCCTCACCTTAAACTTGTGTCCCCTCGTAACTGACCCTTCAACTCAGGGGAACAGCTGCTCCCTATCCACCCTGTCCATGCCCCTCATAATCTTGTACACCTCGATCAGGTCACCCATCAGTCTTCTCTGCTGCAGCGAAAACAACCTAAGCCTATCAAACCTCTCTTCATAGCTTAAATGTTCCATCCCAGGCAACCTCCTGGTGAATTGCCTCTGCATCCCCTCCAATGCAATCACATCCTTCCTATAATGTGGCGACCAGAATTGCACACACTACTCCAGCTGTGGCCTTACCAAAATTCTATACAACTCCAACATGACCTCCCTGCTTTTGTAATCTATGCCTCGATTGATAAAGGCAAGTGTCCCATATGCCTTTTTCACCACCCTATTAACCTGCCCTTCTGCCTTCAGAGATCTATGGACAAACACGCCAAGGTCCCTTTGTTCCTCCGAACTTCCCAGTGTCAGGCCATTCATTGAATACTTCCGTGTCACATTACTCCTTCCAAAGTGTATCACCTCACACTTTTCAGGGTTAAATTCCATCTGCCACTTTTCTGCCCATTTGACCACCCTGTCTATATCTTCCTGTAACCCAAGCCACTCAACCTCACTGTTAATCACTCGGCCAATCTTTGTGTCATCTGCGAACTTACTGATCCCACCCCCCCCACATCGTCATCTATGTCGTTTATATAAATGACAAACAATAGGGGACCCAGCACAGTCCCTGTGGTACGCCACTGGACACTGGCTTCCAGTCACTAAAACAGCTGTCTGTCATCACTCTCTGTCTCCTACAGCTAAGCCAATTTTGAATCCACCTTATCAAGTTACCTTGTATCCCATGTGCATTTGCTTACTTGATAAGTCTCCCATGTGGGACCTTGTCAAAGGCTTTGCTGAAATCCATATAAACTACATCAACTGCACTACCCTTATCGACACACCTGGTCTCATGCTCAAAAAATTCAATCAAATTTGTTAGGCCCTGACCTCCCTCTGACAAAGCCGTGCTGACTATTCCTAATCAAATTTTGCCTCTCCAAGTGGAGATAGATTCTCTCCTTCAGAATTTTCTCCAATAGTTTCTCTACCACTGACGTGAGACTCACTGGTCTGTAGTTCCCTGGCTTATCTCTCCAAACTTTCTTAAATAGTTAAATAATAGCATATTATCTATTGAACCAGATCTTGAAACTTTTGTTTGCACATTGCAGCTGCTGCAACATTTCATCAACTTATAAATATTCTTTAGAGGGCAATAAAAATGCACTAGAAAGTCCAACCATTCCTCTGGTTTGTGGTTCTGGCAGAGGACTGTAATTTGCTGCTGCTTAAACTTGCCCAACAAAATTTTTGGACTTGTGTATTCATTTCAACCAAAACTTGACCAAGATTATAGTTGAGTAGATTTTCTATTTTCACCCTTTTTAGGTGGAATAATGAGTAACAGCTCAGTCCTTGGGTTTATACATGGCACAGAGAGGAGCAATGTTTATGGGGAGGCGGTGTCATAGTGGTAATGTCGCTAGACTAGTAACCCAGAGCCCCAGGCTAATGCTCTGGGGACGAGGGTTCGAATCCCACCACAGCAGATGGTGGAATTTGAATTCAGTTAGTAAATCTGGAATTAGAAAGCTAGCCCAGTGGTGATCATGAAACCATTGTGGCTATTCCCCTCTCTAACAAGTATACCGTTTTGGATACTGTTGGGGGGGTTGGCCTATCGGGAAAACAACAGCAGCCAGAGCAGTGGCACCACGGCTGGTACTGTTGTTCAGCAGGGAGGGACAGGACCTCTAGGGTTGTAATCTCGGGATAACTTCCTGTGCCATGTGCCAGTGAAGCTAAGAATAGGAAGATAGTGCAGCTAAACACGTGGCTGAACAGCTGGTGTAGAAGGGAGGGTTTCAGATATCTGGACCATTGGGATCTCTTCAGGGACAGATGGGACCTGTACAAGAAGGATGGGTTGCATCTAAACTGGAGGGGCACTAATATCCTGGCTGCAAGGTTTGCTAGCTGGCACTGTTATTCAGCAGGGAGGGACAAAGCGCAGTAGAGCAATAGTTATCGGGGACTCTATAGTCAGGGGCACAGATAGGTGCTTCTGTGGATGTGAATGAGACTCCAGGATGGTATGTTGCCTCCCTGGTGCCAGGGTCAAGGATGTCTCTGAATGGACAGGTGGCATTCTGAAGGGGGAGGGTGAACAGCCAGAGGTTGTGGTACACATCGGTACCAATGATATAGGCAGGAAGAGTGACAAGGTCCTGCAGGGGGCCCTCCAAGCCTGCGCCGATCTTGATGCCTGCCGAAACTAAAACCTTCTGCACTTCCGGGGTCCATATCCCTCTATTCCCATCCTATTCATGTATTTGTCAAGATGCCTCTTAAACGTCTCTATGGTACCTGCTTCCACCACCTCCCCTGGCAACAAGTTCCAGGCACTCACCACCCTCTGTGTAAAGAACTTGCCTCGCACATCCCCTCTAACCTTTGCCCCTCTCACCTTAAACCTATGTCCCCTAGTAACTGACTCTTCCACCCTGGGAAAAAGCTTCTGACTATCCACTCTGTCCATGCCGCTTATAACTTTGTAAATCTCTATCATGTCGCCCCTCCACCTCCGTCGTTCCAGTGAAAACAAACCGAGTTTATCCAACCTCTCCTCATAGCTAATGCCCTCCAGACCAGGCAACATCCTGGTAAACCTCTTCTGTACCCTCTCCAAAGCCTCCACGTCCTTCTGGTAGTGAGGCGACCAGAATTGCACGCAATATTCTAAGTGTGGCCTAACTAAAGTTCTGTACAGCTGCAGCATGACTTGCCAATTTTTATACTCTGTGCCCCGACCGATGAAGGCAAGCATGCCGTATGCCTTCTTGACTACCTTATCCACCTGCGTTGCCACTTTCAGTGACCTGTGGACCTGTACGCCCAGATCTCTCTGCCTGTCAATACTCCTAAGGGTTCTGCCATTTACTGTATACTTCCCACCTGCATTGGACCTTCCAAAATGCATTACCTCACATTTGTCCGAATTAAACTCCATCTGCCATTTCTCCGTCCAAGTCTCCAACCGATCTATTTCCTGCTGTATCCTCTGACAATCCTCATCACTGTCCGCAACTCCACCAACCTTTGTGTCATCCGCAAACTTACTAATCAGACCAGCTACATTTTCCTCCAAATCATTTATATATACTACAAACAGCAAAGGTCCCAGCACTGATCCCTGCGGAACACCACTAGTCACAGCCCTCCATTCAGAAAAGCACCCTTCCACTGCTACCCTCTGTCTCCTATGACTGAGCCAGTTCTGTATCCATCTTCCCAGCTCCCCTCTGATCCCATGTGACTTCACCTTTTGTATCAGTCTGCCGTGAGGGACCTTGTCAACGGCTTTACTGAAGTCCATATAGATAACATTCACTGCCCTTCCTTCATCAATCATCTTTGTCACTCCCTCAAAAAACTCAATCAAATTAGTGAGACATGACCTCCCCTTCACAAAACCATGCTGCCTCTCGCTAATAAGTCCATTTGTTTCCAAATGGGAGTAAATCCTGTCCCGAAGAATCCTCTGTAATAATTTCCCTACCACTGACGTAAGGCTCACTGGCCTATAATTTCCTGGATTATCCTTGCTATCCTTCTTAAACAAAGGAACAACATTGGCTATTCTCCATTCACTTGGGACCTCACCTGTAGCTAATGAGGATGCAAAGATTTCTGTCAAGGCCCCTGCAATTTCTTCCCTTGCCTCCCTCGGTATTCTGGGGTAGATCCCATCAGGCCCTGGGGACTTATCTACTGTAATGCTTTGCACAGTGGAGCAGTGCGTACCATCAACAAGATGCACTGCTGCAACTCACTGAGGCTCCTTCGACAGCACCTTCCAAACCCATGACCTCTACCACCTAGAAGGACAGGGCAGGAGATGCATGGGAATACCACCACCTGCAAGCTCCCCTCCAAGCCACACACCATCCTGACTTGGAACTATATCGCCGTTCTTTCACTGTCGCTGGGTCAAAACCTGGAACTCCCTTCCTTACAGCACTGTTGGTGTACCTACACCCCAAGGACTGCAAATGTTGAAGAAGGCAGTTCACCACAACCTTCCTGAGGGCAATTAGGGATGGGAAATAAATGCTGGCATAGCCAGCGGTGTTCACATCCCCCAAACAAATAAAAAAAGCCCTGTGAGTTACACCATTTTTGAATGGATTGTCATCGTAGTGACTTCTCCAGATGGCTAATTTCTTTTGGTGGACAACAGTGTGAATTCTTTTCAATGAGTACAACTTAATTTTTATCTCAGTTAAGAAGATGTTACTGGATTTATTCCAGTTGTTCATGGCAACCCTGCAGACTGTTTTCGACACCATTTCCTAACAGGTAGTTTAGTTGGAGGTGGAAGTGGTTCTAACATTGCTCTTCGAACAATAATTGAGGACACCATCTTCAAACATTGTGACAATTGAACCAATGGAAAATTAAAAGCAACTTTTGATAGTAATCATCTCTTTTTGAAGGGGAGTGACGAGAGAGCAGATTTTACAACTTGCACAATTGCTGTATTTGTTTTACACTTAGCCATGGAGGATTGGAAAAAGAACAAAAATTCACGAGTTGTTATTTCTATTTCTAATGAGTATTATTTTCAAACTATATGTATTTTATGTGACCATGGGACCTGTTTTAGGTAAGCTTCATTGTCTGCCCCAGCATTTTCCCAACCTCATAACTAAGTGAATACTTTTAGCAGTCAGAATTAGAACAGACCTCATGCTCAGTAGGTAAGTATGGCTGGAGAGCTTTTAAACAAAAAATAATCCTTTCCTGTGATTTGGCCTGAATACCAGTGTAATGAGTTCTTTATGTTGCCTGATACAACATAATTGAGATGTGTGGAGTCCAGTTGTGCTGAAGATCTCAAACAGTTTTATTACAGCTGAACTATTATATACAGTACAGAGCAAACTATTTACAGAAATGAAAACAAGAAATGCTGGAACCACTCAGTAGGTCTGGCAGCATCTGTGGAAAGAGAAGCAGAGTTAACGTTTCGGGTCAGTGACCGAAGAAGGGTCACTGACCCGAAACGTTAACTCTGCTTCTCTTTCCACAGATGCTGCCAGAGCTGCTGAGTGGTTCCAGCATTTCTTGTTTTTTTTTCAGATTTCCAGCATCTGCAGTATTTTGCTTTTAAACTATTTACAGAACCTGACTCTGGGTGTTGCAGTTGCAGATTGACTCTGGCTTGGAGTCACATGACTGCATCCTGGTACTTAGCTCATTAGTGTACTAAAATCTTAAAGAGACATCACTCTTAAAGGCAATCATACAACATCCTCTTCCTTTCCAAAGATAAGTCTTGTATGCTACAAGTAAAAACACATAAAATGAGATAACATCAAAACTAGTTACACAGGGATAGAGATTGTGAAATTTACAAGAGCAGAGGCCTAAAAATCAATATATCATTTTGATAGTTTGACAACTGTTCCAAATCTGGTTATGGTATAACCTTCTGGGGATGTGGATTCCACCCTTGGCTGTTTTGGGTTTGCAGTTATGTTGTCAATGTGTTGGTTGTTGTCCTGTTTTTCTATCACACCCTCATCGTCGGAGTGTTTTCTTTCGAGTCAGTCGTACACAATTGGAGTATTGCATACTTCTCTTAGTTGGTGTCGGTTTCTTCTCAACACTGCTCCGTTAGATGATGTAATCTCAGAGGACCGAGGCTAACTGCATACCTTGGATACCTCTGCAGGTAACCATGTTCTCATTATGGGGTATATGACCCTGACCTTTTATCCTACATGTAGCTAACGTAGTTCAACCCCTGCATTTCAGTCTTGCACCATCTTCATTCTCCCCTGTTTCCCGAGCAGTGTCTCCTGCATCTTGGAGAATTTGGACAGATAATGGCTTGGCACAGTTGTCCGCACTTGTCTGCCAAACATGATCTCTGCTGGTTACGGTAAGCCCATATCCATAGGTGTAGCTCTAAGATGGAGCAGGGTAACACAAAAATCTTGTTTCGTTGTCCTACACTTCAGGATAAGTGATTTGACTGCAAACCATTTGCTCTGCAAGACCATTAGATCTAGGGTAATGTGGTGAGGACGTCACATGGTTGACGCTCCATTTGGCGCACACATCCCTGAAAGGTTTACCCATATACTGTGGTCCATTGTCAGAAATGATTTCTTCAGGTGCGCCAAATAGACTGAATATGGCACTTAATGTCTGTGCAACGACCACACTTGAAGTGTCTTTTACCTGTGTGACAATTGGAAATTGGAGAAATGCAACATAAATGAGATGCATGGAGTCCAGTTATGCTGAAGATCTCAAACAAGTTTATTACAGCTTAACTATTATATACAGTACAGAGAAACCTATTTACAGGTCTGGGTGTTACATTTGCAGAGTGACTCTGGCTTGGAGTCACATGACTGCATCCTGGCACTTAGCTCATTTGCATAGTAGCATTACTATGGGCGGCGCAGTGGTTAGCACCGCAGCCTCACAGCTCCAGCGACCCGGGTTCAGTTCTGGGTATTGCCTGTGCGGAGTTTGCAAGTTCTCCCAGTGACCGCGTGGGTTTCCGCCAGGTGCCCCGGTTTCCTCCCATAGCCAAAAGACTTGCAGGTTGTTAGTTAAATTGGCCATTGTAAATCTCCCCTAGTAGGTGATGGGGATGTGGTAAGGAATATGGGATTAATGTAGGATTAATATAAATGGGTGGTTTTTGGTCGGCACAGACACGGGGGCCGAAGGGCCTGTTTCAGTGCTGTATCTCTAAATAAATAAAATAAAAATAAAATAGCATCACTGAAAGGCAATCCTACAACAAACAGATTTTAGATATTTACTAGAGGAAGTTTTTTTCAAACAACTCTGGTTATAATAAAACCAGAAAGTGCTGGAAATACTCAACAGGTCAGGCAGCATCTGTGGAGAGAGAAGTAGAGTTAACATTTCAGGTTTGTGACCTTTCATCAGAACTCATTCATCACAGGGGCAAAGAAAGAAAGAGCTGCATTTCTATAGCACCTTTCACAAGTTCAAGATATCCCAAAGTGCTTTACAGCCAATGAAGTGCTTTTGAAGTGTAGTCACTGCTGTTATGTAGGAAACCCAATTGATGCAGAGCAAGATCCCACATGCAGTAATGTGATAATCATCACACACTCACCCCCTAATCATCACACACTCACCCCCTAATCATCACACACACCCCCTTAATCATCACACATACACCCTAATCATCACACACACCCCCTAATCATCACTCTGCTTCTCTCTCCACAGATGCTGCCTGACTTGCTGAGTATTTCCAGCACTTTCTGTTGATATTTCAGATTTCCAGCATCTGCAGTATTTTGCTTTTATATTATTATGCTTATACTCATATTAAGGGATCACTAAATCTGGAGCAGTAAGCAATTAGTGCTGCCCAATCATGTTGAAAGATGTCCACAGGAATAGTAAGAGTGTCTTGCAAGTAATACACATCAGAAAATAGCCTGATAAGATATGGGGAGGTAGAAGTAAGCAAATTACTGATCCACAGATATATCCTTAGTGTGAATAAATCCTAAGTTGTAGTCTTCATTAGTTTAATTTAATATAATATAAATCCGAACAATCCTAAGATCTAACTGCTCCAACACTAGTTTGTTTGAAAAAGAATTGACACCTAATGAAAACAATGAAAAATGTGTATAAATCAAAACATTTTCAAATGACTTGAAATTTCTTATAGTTAAGCTGTTCACCAAATTTATTTTGAACTGATCTCCAGTTTTTAAATATTGGTATCTCCTTTATTTTTAATTATATTTTGAATTGCTCCTATTGATAATTTGTACTTGTGGCAGTTTTCTCAATAACGTTATTGATGGGAGGAATTTTAACCTGTTCTGTCAGAATTATCGTCTTTTTTATTTTTGAGATTTTCACTATGCTTTTTCTCCAGGTTGATGTGAAGAGATGCTAATGATGTTCATGTGATTGTCAACAGCCAAAAAATATATATGATTTTGTGCATTGATTTGCAAATAATCCCTGAATAATGATAAGCAATACCAGTCTTGTGGGTAGCAATATTTTTGTATGGGTTGTGTTGTTTCATTAAATATCATATATCGATAATGGATGACTGATTCCTTCAAGTTTGGACACGATCTGATTTTGTTAAATATACCATTCATTGGGAGTATAGATAATTCATAGTCACGGATGACAAAACAAGCTAAGAGATCTCTGATTAGCTGGCAGCTCTTGAAGCGGGATCTTGTCCCTTAAAGGGGACGGGATTCCTGATGGCAGCCAGCTAATGGCCTTCCCACCTTTGAATTCGGCCCGGAGTCTGATAAAGGGCCGAGGCAGGGTCACTCCCCATCTTCTGACCTGTTACTGGGGCCTCCCGTTGAGATAAATTACAGCTCTGTTTTGAACTATGTACCATTCATCACCAAACAATTCCTTTGTTGCCTATTTTCTAGCTTTTGTTTTCTCTGCTTCCCTACTTGCTTACTAATTTTCTGCCTTCCATTTCCACCTTTGCTTCTCTCCCTTCTGAATCTATGCTCAAGTTCCCATCCTCCGCCAAACTAGTTTAAACCCTCCCCAACAGCACTAGCAAACCTTCCCGTCACAATATTGGTCCCCGTCCTGTTGAGATGTAAGTCATCCATGTCACACTGGGTCAAATGCTGCCTTGAGTTCAAGGGCAGTCACTGTAACCTCATCTTTAGAATTCAGCTCTTCTGTCCATGTTTGGACCAATGCTGGAATGAGGTCAGGAGCTGCATGGTCCTGGTAGAACCCAAACATAGCATTGGGTGTGCACGTTGCTCGTGGTTAAGTATCGCTTGATAGTACTGTTGACAACAACTTCCATCACTTTACTGATCATTTGAGTAGACTGATGGGGTGGTAATTGGCTGGACTTGATATATCCTGCTTTTTGCTGACAGGACATAACCTGGGTAATTTTCCACTTTGTCGGGTAGATGCCAGTGTTGTGGATATACTGGAACAGCTTGACTAGAGGTGTGGTTAGTTCTGGAGCACAGGTTTTCAGCACTACAGCCGTGATGTTGTCAGGATCCAAATGCTTTGCTACATCCAGTGCGCTTAACTGTTTCTTGATATCATGTGTAATTAATTGAATTGACTGAAGACTGCCATCTGTGATTGTGGGGACCTCAGGAGGAGGCTGAGATGGATAATCTACTTGGTACCTTTGGCAGAAGATAGTTCTGAATGCTTCAGCCTTGTCTTTTGCACTCTCATTCTGGCTCCACCATCGTTGAGGATGGGGAGGTTCATGGAACCTCCTCCTCCCATCAATTATTTAATTGTCCATTACCATTTACGACTGGTTGTGGCAAGACTAGAGAGCTTTGATCTGATCAGTTGGCTGTGGTATTTCTTGGTGCATTGCATGCTACTTCCACTGTTTAGCATGCATGCAGTCCTGTGTTGTAGCTTCACTAGGTTTGCCCCTCATTTTCATGTACACCTAGTGCTGCTTCAGGCATGTTTCTACACTTCTCTCATGAACCAGGATTGTTCCCCTGGTTTGAGGATAGAGTGAGGGATGTGTTAGACCATGTGGTTACAGATTGAGGTGGAATACAATTCTGCTGCTGCTTATGGCCCATGGCACTTCCATGGATGCACAGTTTTGAGCTGCTAGATCTATTCTGAATCTATGCCATTCTGCCTGACAGTAGCACCATATAACACAATGAAGGGTGTCCTCAGTGTGAAGCTGGATCTTTGTCTCCACAGGGACCTTTCAGTGGTCAATCCTACCAGTACTGTCATGGACAGATGAATCTGCAACAGGTAGATTGATGAGGATGAGATCAAGTAGGATTTTCCCTCATGTTAGTTCTTTGACCATCCAAGCCAGTCTAGTAGCTATATCTTTTAGAACTCAACCAGGTCAGTCAGTAATAATGATACTCTTGCTGATGGACATTGAAGTCTGCCACAAAGGTGCATTCTGTGTTCTTGGCTACCCTGAGTGCTTCTTCCAAATGGCGTTCAACATTGGTAGGTTCAACAGTTGAGGGAGGGCAGTAGGTGGTAATAAGAAGGAGGTTTTCTTGCTTGACCTGATGTCATGAAACATCACGTGGTCCAGAGTCAATATTGCGGGCTCCCAGGGCCACATGTTCCCAATCGCACAGCACTAAATTACCACCTCTGGTGGGTCAGTACTGTCAGTAGGACAGGACATACATAGGGATAATGATGGGACATAGGCTAATGTGAATATTACTGCCAGACTGTTGCTTGACTAGTCTGTGAGACAGCTCTCCCAATTTTGGCACAAGTCTTCGGATGTCGGTAAGGCAGGTCGATTGGGTTGGTTGTTCCTTTCTCATTGCCAACCCCAATGCCTGGAATGATGCCCAGTTTTATTTTTAATTGTAAATTTTTGTAGTAATGTGATACATCTGAATGGCTTTCTAGGCCATTGCTTTGCCCTGGAGTCATATATAGGGTCAGCCCAGGTAAGGATGATAGATTTTCTTCCCTAAAGGGCATTCATGAATGAATTGGGGTTTTACAACAATCCAGTAACTTCAAGGTTACCATTACTGATACTAGCTTTCCATTCCAGATTTATTTTATTAACTGAATTTAAATTCACAAACTACCATGGTGAAATTTGAACTCATGTCTCCAGATTATTAGTCCAGGCCTCACTATGCTACTGTACCCCAATTATTAGGTATTCCTGTAAAAGAATGTAGCGCTTTAAGAGTATGTTGATATTATGCGTTTTTCTGGAGAAGCTCCCCATCGTAAATTGTGTTCAGTTTTAGGGCATGCCCCTTCAATGGCAGCTGCAAGCAAATGATGGAGTCAGGATGGGGCAACATTATCTATCCTAAACTCCACAACTTCTGCCTTCCCATTCACCCTTGAGGATGTGCACCATTACTTAAATAGAGCGCAATTTGCAAGGACCAGTTTAGGCAGGGTTAATTAGTCAAAGGGGCACTGGTGAACTGAGATTACTTGTGGACCTTTTCAGCCATATGTTGAAACTCACTGTGTAGGTATTGGAGAAAAAAATCAGTCATACTCTGAAACCACCTTCTACATACTGCATTACCCTTGTAAAGCATTTTACTTCAAGAAGTTTACCGAGCTATTTTCTGAAGGCTGCACAATGGACTTCCCAGTGGGAATCCCAATGTATATGATCTATATGCTTTCAGAAGAGAGCAGCCAAAACCTATAAGCAAGCCAGATTAATCAGGTAGCACCAGAGGAAAGCCAGACCATCCCAGCACTATCCAGCCACTACCCACTGCCAATATGTTTAGATCCAGTTGCATTTTCTGAGACCTTTCCGAGCAGTCTGTTTCAGAGGGCTGTGCTTCAGTCGTAAAGATTGCAGCTTTGTTCGTTGGTGCAACCAGATTTGCAATAAAGGTTCACAGCAAGAACAGGTCCGACAGTGACAGTGGAAGTAACTATGTTTCTCAACTCTTATGCCAGAGCTCATTCCAAGAATCCACAGGGAACATTGACACATCCGTCAGTTATCTCTGCATTCCTCTTTAAGATGTCACCAATGCCTTCTTTGCCAAGGCAGCTCAATTTATATAATTTGAGAATTCTCCCACAGAAATGACAGAGGGCCATCACATTTTTCAGAATTGCTGGATTTCCCAGAATTGTTGGGGCTATTGATTGCATCCATATGGCATTATGTGCCCTGCATGTAACCTCTTCCTATTTATATGAATTGCAAAGGCTTCCATTCTCTAAATGTGAAGCTGATTTGCAATGTCACAACTTCAGAACATGTTGCTTTCATATGAACATGATGCTTTTATATTTTATTAGTCCAGTTCAAAAGCAGAGTAAGATGGCTGCTGGATGACAAGAGATATCTTCCACTTCCAATGTCTCCTAATAGGACTGCTATTGCTACAGAGGGACACTAAAATGATGCGCACATGAAGGCAAGAATGAGAATTGAGTAAGCTATTGGGATATTCAAAGGAAGGTGTCTGGAATAGCCCAGGATGCCTTGCAATATGTTCACAGGATTATCTTGCAAATTGAAGTAGCATGTTATGTGCTTCATAACCTTGCAGTTAGGAAAGGACAGATAGTAGATATCCCAGAGGACACCAAAGAACTTGATGAACCCCTCTTGGATGTTGGCACACCACAGTGAAGTAGACTTCATCAGTCTCCCAGGCATTTGCTGCACATATTGGGAGAAGTAATGCAAAAACTCCATATATGTCTAATGTTCTGCTGACATCCTTTTCCTGACAGGATCCTTGAGATCATCATTGACTTTCTATAGAGCTGGTCTGATGAAGTGTCAACAGCTGCTTATCACCTTAGAGACAGATGAATAGAGTATTGATATTTAGAAATTTTGGCCCATCAAAGATTTGCCTCTTCTCATTGAACCTTCAATGATGTATTGTAAAATTCTTTCTCTTCACAGCTACCCATCACATCTTAATCCTGAGCCATAGCAACAGTACATTTTCTGTTGCCTTTATCATATAAGGGAACCAAACAACAAGCAGTCCATATATCACATATTCCAGTCAATGATGACAACTAATTATGAAAGCATATTTTGGTTGGGTTATAGGACAGGTTGATGATTGGCCATGGGTTTCTTGGCAGCCTGGTCCAGCAAAAACAAAAGCTTTTGTCGCTGATGGAGTACTCTTCTGTTGCTTCTATGAGTGAATGCAGCCCTAGGAGAGAGTCAATCAGATATCATTTAGTCCCTTTGAGAAGTTGCCTTGTATAATTTGCAATCTGATTGGCAATGATCCCTCCAGGTGGACCCCAAGACCTATAGCCCTTCATGCAATATCTTCATACTGAGTTGAATGGGATGTTTCTGCAACTGTGACTTTCTCTAGGCTGCCCTGTAATGAGCTGAACTCCTCTTAGATCTTGGCACACCAGAGGGCAGTGGATCACCATTTTCTCAGCTATTTATTACACTATCAAGTCACAAAGAACCTGGCTGGGTTGGACTTGTCCTGCTTTTTGTGTACAGGACATATCTGGGCAATTTTTCACATTGCCGGGTAAATGCCAGTGTTGTAGCTGTACTGGAACAGCTTGGCTAGGGACGCGGCAAGTTCTGGAGCATAGGTCTTTGGTATTATTGCTGGACTTTTGACAGGGCCCGTAGCTTTTGCAGTACCCGGTGCCTTCAGTCATTTTTTGATATCAAGCAGAGTGAATCGAATTGGCTGAAGACATCTGTGATGCTGGGGACTTCAGGAGGAGGCCGAGATGGAACATCAACTTAGCACTTCTGGCTGAAGATTGTTGCAAATGCTTCAGCCTTATCTTTACCCTATATCCATCTCAAATAACCTATAAAACAGGACAGAATCTAGTTCCATCATCATTTTAAAATCCTAAATTATAACTTGTCTAAGCCTTGTAGCTATGGTCGTGGACTATCCATAATGAGTTCAAATCCTACCATGGAAAATTGAGAAATTGAATTCAATAGATCTGGTAATTTGTCAGCTTGCACCAGATAATGATCATAAAAGTTGCCAGATTGTTGTTTGAAATCCAACTGGTTTACTAATGTCCTTTAGCTAAAGGAAACATTTATTGACCCAATCTGGCCTACGTATATCCCTGTAAACACACAATGTGGTTGAGGCTTAATTCTCTAGGTAACTATGGATGGGTAATAAATATCCTCTTGCCAATGTTGCCCATGCTCCAAGAACAAATGAAAAAATATTGCATTATCCTAGCAATGCAATCTGAACCCTAATTGTCTTAACAATAACCTTCTCAATTTTTTTATGAAACTTATCAACTATAAACCCCAGGTTCCTTTCCTATTACATCAGAACATTGGAACATAGGAACAAGAGTAGGCCATTCGACCCATTGAGCTTGCCATTCACAGCAATCATGGCTGATCTTCCACTTCAATGCCTTTTTCCCACACTATTCCCATTAAAGGCCTGCTCGGGTATAAAATTGAAACCCGACCTGGGCCTAAACCGAGCACAGCCAACCCGAACCCGACTCGGGCCCGAGTTCTTTAATTTTTTTTCATGCCCAACCCGAACCGACCCGACACGAATATCGTTCAGCCATTCCGGCAGCAGGCTATTCCTGCAGATGGAGTTGTGGGGAATCATGGGTAAGCCTGATCCCGTGAGTTCCCGGAAGCAGTACTGTCCAGCCCGACCTGACCCGAGCACAAATGCTGGACTCAGAATATCGGCCCAACCTGACCCAAACCCGACACGTAGTCGGGTCTAGTCGGGTAGCCAGGCTTTAATTCCCATATGCCTTTATGTCATTGGTATTTAGAAATCTGTCAATCTCTTCTTTAAACATACCCAATGATTGAGCTTCCACAGCCCTCTGGGATAGAGAATACCAAAGATTCACCACCCTCCTGGTCCTAAGTGGCTTCCCCCTTATTTTGAAGTTGTGTCCCCTGGTTCTAGACTCCCCAACCAGGGGAAACATCTTAGTTGCATCTGCCCTGTTTATCCCTTTAAGTATTTTGTAAGTTTCAATGAGATCACCTTTCATTCTTCGAAACTCTAGAGAATACAGGCCCAGTTTCCCCAATTTCTCTTCATAGGACAGTTCCACCATCCCGGGAACAAGTCTGGTGAACCTTCGTCGGACTCCCTCTATGACAATAATATCCTTCCTAAAGTAAGGGGACCAAAACTGAACACAGTAATCTAGGTGTGGTCTGACCAAGGTTCTATACAATTGAAGCAAGACTTCACTACTCCTGTACTCAAATCCTCTTGCAATAAAGGCTAACATACCATTAGCCTTCCTAATTGCTTGCTGCACCTGCATGTTAGCTTTCAGTGACTTATTGACCAGGATACCCACGTCCCTTTGTACATCTACACTTTCTAATCTCTTACCATTTAAGAAATACTCTGCACTTCTATTCCCTTACCAAAGTGGATAACCTCACATTTTTTCCACATTATATTCCATCTGCCATGTTCTTGCCCACTCATTAAGTCTTTCCAAATCCCCTTGAAGCCACTTTGCATTTTCCTCACAACACACATTCTGTAACTTCAACAGGTACCTTTTTATACATGAATTTGAGTTTCCCAGACTTAAATGAACAACATTTAGCCACATTTAAGGACATCTGCCACACATGAACCTCTTTCCCTAAACTATCTAAATTGTTCAGTACATGTTTGACTTAGATTTCTAACTTCTATGTAAATAATTCCAATAATGCACTCATCCAGATCATTTATTAAATGATGAACAGCAATTGTTCTAATTCAGAGTCTGGAATATTTTGTTAGTAATGTAGTCCCATGTAAACATACTTCCACTGATGATGAGTTGTTTGCACACAATCTTTCTCAATAATCACCTATGTGGCACATTATTGAAGCTTTCTGGAAATGAAGTTGCACAGCATTTACCGGACTGCCATTATTTACTAATTTTGTATCATTGTCAAGTAACTCAATGAACTAGAAGTTTGTGCATGCAGTATTTTGGGTGCTAAATAACCCTCTAAGTCTTCAAATATGGCAGGCAAGAACTGCACGCTCATTATGACTCAGAAATATACCGCCCACCATATTGGTAAAGCAAAAAAATTGGTGTGCTATGCATATGCAAATAAGGGGCCTAATGCCTCTTTGAGGTCCCCCCAATATAGAATTGGTTTAAAACCTGAAGCAGCCTGTGCTGGCTACACTCAGGAAAGCCAAGCCGAACTGGAACAGCCTGGAACCAACAAGGTAAGTTTTTTTTAAAATATACTTACTTTACTGTAGAGTCAGAAGGAGCAGGAATGTTCCTTCCAATTCCCACTGCTGGACCCTGATGTGTTCCTCCGCACACCCCTACACACTTAATGAACATTAATAATCCCCTTGCCATGCTAACTGCCAAATGTACCCCTTCCTGGTCATGACACCACCACCACCCCACAACCCCCCAGTTTCTCACTTGCCTGAGGGTCACTGTGAAGCTAGTGATGGTCCAGTCCTCCATTTTGTTTCTCCAGGAAACTGTGTACTGCTCTGCACAGCTTAACAGCTAAATGTAAATGAGGTCCAAAGCCCAATAAAGCAATGGGAACTCAAGTCAAAGCTTGTGGGTAGTTAAACATCTGGTTAAACAATGGAAAAGAACACGTACAACATATAGTAAGAGGAGTGATGAGGAGGATGGGGAGGGAAAGTGCTGAGTTGAGTTCCCCAAGTACCTGTTCTGGGTTGTGCAATTTCTAATTATCCTTAGTGACTTATATTTGTAAGCATTATGCAAACTGGCTTAATTTGCACACACTACCTGAGAACAGGGAGGTAAGGGGCAGTCAAATCTGAAGAGGCAACCAAAGGTCTACAAATTAAATCAGGTAAAACATGTAAAAATGGTATATAAAATTCAATGCAAGTACATGTTAAGTATTGGATGTAAGCAAAAATAAGTAGGTGAGATATTGAATTGGTTAAGACTGAAGTTGAAGCACCTTGAATTTCTGTGGTGCTTCTCATGATCCAAGGGCCTGTCTAAAAATGGCAGTTTATGTCATTTCTCCAGTCTTTCACCAAGGCAGTAGATGGAGAGCACCCCATGGAATTTCAAGGCCTAGGGGTGTTAGCAGGGTCAGTGCTTACCATGTCCAGTCACTCAGAAGCAGTGATCAAAAAGAAAATAGAGCACTGAACCAAATTATCAAGAGCTGAATAGAGCTTGAAGTCATTTTAAAACTGTGCAACCTTCCGAATCCAGTTTTAGTCACAGAGAAATGAGCATGGCATTTAACTCCTGGAGGTTGATCCCTAGTGTTAGAGAATTGAATTATGAAGAAAAACTTGGACTATTCATGATCAAAAGGAGACAACTAAGAGGGGACCTCATAAAGGTGTTTGAAAAAGTAACTGGGATAAAAAAGACTTCAATTACTTCAAATTAAACCTTAGCTGTAGGTCAAAGTGCCACAGATTCAAGGTGTTGGAAGGACAGTTTAGAAATTATGGCCGGAATTTTACGCCACCCCAACGAGCGGGATGGTGGGGGGGGGGCGTAAAATGGAATGGAAAGCTCTGGGAGGCCTTCTTGACCTGCTCCCTCCTCTGCCACCACTTTACGTAGGGCGCTGGGGGTGAAAAATGGCCCGCCTGCCCCAGGCCAATCAAGGCCCTTAAGTGGCCACTTAACGGCCACTTAAGGGCCTTTGCCCGCCTCTACGCAGATTTTACGTGTGGCTGGTTGGGCGGCCGAGGACCAAAGAAGCCATCTGGCAAAACCAGGCGGCCTCCGAGCACCCCAGGTGGCTGTCATGATCGGGCACCCTGTGCCCGATGGAAGGCTGCCCCCACTACCCCAACCACCGCCAACACCCAACACCCAACACCCAACAAAACACTATATATTTGGGCGGTTTAAAATAACTTTCCTTTCATTGCAGCAGCTTTTTCGGGAGCAGAGTGTGAGCGAGTGAGCAGCTGGGAAGGTCAGTTTGAAAGTAAATTTAATTTCCTTTTGTTTTTCGGCGGAGGCCAGTGGGCTGCTGGGTAAGTAAAACACTATATATTTGGGCGGTTTAAAATAACTTTCCTTTCATTGCAGCAGCTTTTTCGGGAGCAGAGAGTGAGCGAGTGAGCAGCTGGGAAGGTCAGTTTGAAAGTAAATTTAATTTCCTTTTGTTTTTCGGCGGAGGCCAGGGGGCTGCTGGGTAAGTAAAACACTATATATTTGGGCGGTTTAAAATAACCTTCCTTTCACTGCAGCAGCTTTTTCGGGAGCAGAGTGTGAGCGAGTGAGCAGCTGGGAAGGTCAGTTTGAAAGTAAATTTAATTTCCTTTTGTTTTTCGGCGGAGGCCAGTGGGCTGCTGGGTAAGTAAAACACTATATATTTGGGCGGTTTAAAATAACTTTCCTTTCATTGCAGCAGCTTTTTCGGGAGCAGAGAGTGAGCGAGTGAGCAGCTGGGAAGGTCAGTTTGAAAGTAAATTTAATTTCCATTTGTTTTTCGGCGGAGGCCAGTGGGCTGCTGGGTAAGTAAAACACTATATATTTGGGTGTTTTCTGAACCCGAGACACGACACTTGTCGTGTCTCCCACCCGCCCTCCTCCTCTAACCAAAAAAAAAGGACTCGGTGGGGTGTTTATAAGGTAAGGCTTTTTCGATTTCTCTGGTTTTATTGTGATTGGTAAAAACTTTTCGTTCCTTTTTCATTTAACTAAGTTAAGCTTAAGATTAAAAATGGCAGGGGATCTCAGACCCGTGTCATGCTCCTCTTGCTCAATGTGGGAGCTCAGGGACATGGCTGATGTCCCTGACTCCTTCACGTGCAGGAAGTGTGTCCAACTGCAGCTCTTGTTAGACCGCATGACGGCTCTCGAGCTGTGGATGGACTCACTTTGGAGCATGCGCGATGC
This sequence comes from Heterodontus francisci, assembly GCF_036365525.1. NCBI lineage: Eukaryota > Metazoa > Chordata > Chondrichthyes > Heterodontiformes > Heterodontidae > Heterodontus > Heterodontus francisci. The sequence goes on from NC_090375.1 coordinate 71,674,233, forward strand.
TGAGGAGGTCGTAGATAGCACGTTTAGTGAATTGGTCACACCGCAGATTAGGATTGCTGAGGGAGAAAGGGAATGGGTGACCAAAAGGCAGAGAAAGAGCAGGAAGGCAGCGCAGGAGTCCCCTGCGGTCATCTCCCTCCAAAACAAGTATACCGTTTTGGATACTGTTGGGGGAGATGGCTCACCAGGGGAAGGCAGCAGTAGCCAGGTCCATGGCACCGTGGCTGGCTCTGCTGTTCAGAAGGGCGGGAAAAAGAGTGGAAGGGCTATAGTCGTAGGGGATTCGATTGTAAGGGGAGTAGATAGGCGGTTCTGTGGTCGAAAACGAGGCTCCCGAATGGTATGTTGCCTCCCAGGTGCACGGGTCAGGGATGTCTCAGATCGGCTGCAGAACATTCTAAAGGGGGAGGGTGAACAGCCAGTTGTCATTGTGCACATAGGCACTAATGATATAGGTAAAAAACGGGATGAGGTCCTACAAGCAGAGTTTAGGGAGTTAGGAGCCAAGTTAAAAAGTAGGACCTCAGAGGTAGTAATCTCAGGATTACTACCAGTGCCACGTGATAGTCAGAGTAAAAATGAAAGAATAGTCAGGATGAATGCGTGGCTTGAGAGATGGTGCAGGAAGGAGGGGTTCAGATTTTTGGGACATTGGGACCGGTTCTGGGGGAGGTGGGACTATTACAAATTGGACGGTCTACACCTGGGCCGGACTGGAACCAATGTCCTTGGAGGTGCTTTTGCTAACGCTGTTGGGGAGGGTTTAAACTAATGTGGCAGGGGGATGGGAACCAATTGAGGTCAGTTGACAGTAAGGAGGTAGTAACAAAAGCCTGTAAGGAACTAGATAATGAAGTCAGTGTGACTAAGGGGAAGAACAGGCAGGGAGCAGATGATGAATATAAAGGGACTGGTGGTCTGAGGTGCATTTGTTTTAATGCAAGAAGTGCAGTAGGTAAGGCAGATGAACTTAGGGCTTGGATTAGTACCTGGGAGTATGATGTTATTGCTATTACTGAGACTTGGTTGAGGGAAGGGCATGATTGGCAACTAAATATCCCAGGATATCGATGCTTCAGGCGGGATAGAGAGGGAGGTAAAAGGGGTGGAGGAGTTGCATTACTGGTCAAAGAGGATATCACAGCTGTGCTGAAGGAGGGCACTATGGAGGACTCGAGCAGTGAGGCAATATGGACAGAACTCAGAAATAGGAAGGGTGCGGTAACAATGTTGGGGCTGTACTACAGGCCTCCCAACAGCGAGCGTGAGATAGAGGTACAAATATGTAAACAGATTATGGAAAGATGTAGGAGCAACAGGGTGGTGGTGATAGGAGATTTTAATTTTCCCAACATTGACTGGGATTCGCTTAGAGTTAGAGGTCCAAATGGAGCAGAATTTGTAAGGAGCATCCAGGAAGGTTTTCTAGAGCAGTATGTAAATAGTCCAACTCGGGAAGGGGCCATACTGGACCTGGTGTTGGGGAATGAGCCCGGCCAGGTTGTTGAAGTTTCAGTAGGGGACTACTTTGGGAATAGTGATCACAATTCCGTAAGCTTTAAAATACTCATGGACAAAGACGAGAGTGGTCCTAAAGGAAGAGTGCTAAATTGGGGGAAGGCCAACTATACCAAAATTCGGCAGGAGCTGGGGAATGTAGATTGGGAGCAGCTGTTTGAAGGTAAATCCACATGTGATATGTGGGAGGCTTTTAAAGAGAGGTTGATTAGCGTTCAGGAGAGACATGTTCCTGTGAAAATGAGGGATAGAAATGGCAAGATTAGGGAACCATGGATGACAGGTGAAATGGTGAGACTAGCTAAGAGGAAAAAGGAAGCATACATAAGGTCTAGGCGGCTGATGAAAGACGAAGCTTTGAAAGAATATCGGGAATGTAGGACCAATCTGAAACGAGGAATTAAGAGGGCTAAAAGGGGTCATGAAATATCTTTAGCAAACAGGGTTAAGGAAAATCCCAAAGCCTTTTATTCATATATAAGGAGAAAGAGGGTAACTAGAGAAAGGATTGGCCCACTAAAGGACAAAGGAGGAATGTTATGCTTGGACTCAGAGAAAATGGGTGAGATTCTAAACGAGTACTTTGCATCGGTATTCACCGAGGAGAGGGACATGACGGATGTTGAGGTTAGGAACAGATGTTTGATTACTCTAGGTCAAATCGGCATAAGGAGGGAGGAAGTGTTGGGTATTCTAAAGGGCATTAAGGTGGACAAGTCCCCAGGTCCGGATGGGATCTATCCCAGGTTACTGAGGGAAGCGAGAGAGGAAATAGCTGGGGCCTTAACAGATATCTTTGCAGCATCCTTAAACACGGGTGAGGTCCCGGAGGACTGGAGAATTGCTAATGTTGTCCCCTTGTTTAAGAAGGGTAGCAGGGATAATCCAGGTAATTATAGACCGGTGAGCCTGACGTCAGTGGTAGGGAAGCTGCTGGAGAAGATACTGAGGGATAGGATCTATTCCCATTGGAAGAAAATGGGCTCATCAGTGATAGGCAACATGGTTTTGTGCAGGGAAGGTCATGTCTTACCAACTTAATAGAATTCTTTGAGGAAGTGACAAAGTTGATTGATGAGGGAAGGGCTGTCGATGTCATATACATGGACTTCAGTAAGGCGTTTGATAAGGTTCCCCATGGCAGGCTGATGGAGAAAGTGAAGGCGCTTGGGGTCCAAGGTGTACTAGCTAGATGGATAAAGAACTGGCTGGGCAACAGGAGACAGAGAGTAGCAGTAGAGGGGAGTTTCTCAAAATGGAGACGTGTGACCAGTGGTGTTCCACAGGGATCCGTGCTGGGACCACTGTTGTTTGTGATATACATTAATGATTTGGAGGAAAGTATAGGTGGACTGATTAGCAAGTTTGCAGACGACACTAAGATTGGTGGAGTAGCAGATAGTGAAGGGGACTGTCAGAGAATACAGCAGAATATAGATAGATTAGAGAGTTGGGCAGAGAAATGGCAGATGGAGTTCAATCAGGGCAAATGCGAGGTGATGCATTTTGGAAGATCCAATTCAAGAGTGAACTATACAGTAAATGGAAAAGTCCTGGGGAAAATTGATGTCCAGAGAGATTTGGGTGTTCAGGTCCACTGTTCCCTGAAGGTGGCAACGCAGGTAAATAGAGTAGTCAAGAAGGCATACGGCATGCTTTCCTTCATCGGACGGGGCATTGAGTACAAGAGTTGGCAGGTCATGTTACAGTTGTCTAGGACTTTGGTTCGGCCACATTTGGAATACTGCGTACAGTTCTGGTCGCCACATTATCAAAAGGATGTGGATGCTTTGGAGAGGGTGCAGAGGAGGTTCACCAGGATGTTGCCTGGTATGGAGGGCGCTGGCTATGAAGAGAGGTTGAGTAGATTAGGATTATTTTCATTAGAAAGACGGAGGTTGAGGGGTATAGACAGGGTGGACAGCAAGAGGCTTTTTCCCAGAGTGGGGGTTTCAATTACTAGAGGACACGAGTTCAAAGTGAAAGGGGAAATGTTTAGGGGGGATATGCGTGGAAAGTTCTTTACGCAGAGGGTGGTGGGCACCTGGAACACGTTGCCAGCGGAGGTGGTAGACGCGGGCACGATGGAGTCTTTTAAGATGTATCTAGACAGATACATGAATGGGCAGGAAGAAAAGAGATACAGAACCTTAGAAAATAGGCGACATGTTTAGAGAGAGGATCTGGATCGGCGCAGGCTTGGAGGGCCGAAGGGCCTGTTCCTGTGCTGTAATTATCTTTGTTCTTTGTTCGTTCTTTGTATGCCCCCCTTCCCCCCAATCAAGCACTGTTGCCTTGTTGGGGCCCGACCAATTACCCCCCGGCGAGGCAACTGAAACTTACCTGCCGTCCCATCTCCCAGGCATCCTCTCCTCATGCTGGGTTGCAGTCCTAGCAGTGGCCACTGCTCAAGGTGGCGCTGCTGGCTCGCTGATTGGCCAGCAGCTCTGTTAGGCGGGATTTCTTACCTCAGGCAGGTGGAAGTCCTGCCTCACACCAATTGAAGCCCGGGGACCTGCAAAATACAGGTCGGATCCCCAGGTGAGGCAGACACAGGTTCGCCACCGACTTTTCAGTCGGTGGCCAGCCCGCATCCGCCTACTGTAAAATTCTTGCCGATGTCAGGTAATTTGTTTTCACACAAAAGAGTGAACAACTTGTGGAAGGGACCTGGATAAAGAGATGGAAGTAGTAATCCTGCACTTGTTTTTGAAAATAGCTGGTTGCTTTGATGAAAAAACTAATTTGTTTCTGGATTGATTACCTTATGAAGGGTTGAATAGTCTCTTTCATCTGTGTGCAGCTTGTGATCTTGTTACTTACTCAGTATAGTTGGGCTTTACTGTCTCAAATACTTTGTGTTACAAACTTTAATTTGTAAATATTGCAAACACATTTCTGTATGGATCTTAGGAATTCTAATTTGTCAAAATCCATTGTGGTTTTGATTTGCTCTTCTAACAGATTTGACTAATTTGCTTGTGGTATCAATGCTTGTGTATCCTTATGCCAGCTTCCTTTTTGGTGAAAAGAAGTCCATTCTTTTTCATCACAGAACAGTTTTAATAAATCAGTTAACTAACAAAGCTAGCGAGTACAAATGGGAAGAACATGAATATACCCAAGAAATGAAACATTTAATTTTTTTTGTGATTTCCTCCACAAACATGTATCAACAACAATAAAGCTCATTTGTTTTCAATGTAATCAGCTTGGAACAATTTACAACACAGGTTTTAAAGTGCTCACTATCGTTAAACACAAATTAGCAATTATAATAGTTTCAGTTTTTGCTGGACAAAGCTAAAATGCCTAAAACTGGTACATACGATTCATTATTTATACCACACAAACCACTGCTGAAGCCATTTTAAATTGAGATATTAGTTGAATAAACTTAAGTCAGACTTAGGAGAATGAAATATTTGCCTAGAATTTCCATGGGCGTTCTTATCTACTGCAGTCGCTGGCTGCTAGTTTTGGCTTTTATGCCATTTCTCCAGAGGCTGCACCAAAGTTATGGCAGAAGATCAGGAGAAACCTGTTGATTTTTTTTTTATTCTGGACTAACACAAGTATTATGTCAGCACAAAACATTATCTCAATATGGCCACTCACTTTTCTACAATCCTTTACACTGTTGAAACTTTACATTTAAAACATTTTGTTCTTCCAACAGCTGTTCTAATAGATTCTATCAGCTGACCTAAGGGTCAACATGTTGGAACCTAATCATGTAATGTTAAAGGAGAATTGTTGGGTCTACCTCCTGATCATTGACGAACAAGAAGCAAATTATCCCATTTTCAAAATTTCCTTAAAAATGCACTCATCTGAAGTTTTATGGTAGAAAAAGAATCCATAACTGAAGTATTGCATTACAAAAGAATAAATCAGTGTTACAGCATATATAACACTAATACATCTGTGCTGCTCATGAATGATACAGTTGCCTACTAGTTAATGATTTATTGATTAGAATACATTACTTCCAGTCATGTATTCATTTATCATGTAAGCCATCTCTCTAATATTTTTGAAAATGTTTAGATTACATAATCATTTTAATATAGCCTGTTCTTAATATTGTAATACAAGTGAAGCTATTTCTATAGATGTTTCACACATTTCATACTACACAAATTTTCTGCAACAACGTAAGACAACTTTTCAGTTATTATTCAGAACCCACCATGAAGCTGTGAAAGAAAAGAGAAAACATTCACTGAGTGACGTTATAGGAATTCTCAAATATGTAAAACATAGGCATCATGACTCATTTGAATATGTTAAATGCATTTATATATGAGTACTGCATGACCCTACTTGTGCACTTACTTTACCTTCTCCACAATTGACTTAAGTACGTCTATTACATCAAATAATTAAATGGAGACTGGCATGACATATAATAAATTAACGAGTATTTACTGCAAACATTTGGTAGACGTAGTTGGTACAGCACTATACTATGCCATCTAACCAATTTTGCTGCAAAAATCAACATCTTGGATCTGTGCTTACATATGTTATAATAAGTTAAAAGTTCCAAACAATATGAGAGCCTAGTAGTTTTGCTCATTAATAGAACAGAAAAATAGTGGATATAGTATGGTGAGGTGAAAATCAGAGTGAACCCATTTTCTCTGTGTTTCTGCTTTTACATCAAGAACATTTGACCAGGGGAGTGGGAAAATAATATTTCTTCTGCTGGCCTCCCCTCTATTCTGATGTCACTTTTTGGATTAATTGCTACTCAAATATGTGGCCCCCTGCATTAGAAAATGCCAAAGGATTTCTTCAAATCTTCAGCCAGACCAGCCTATTGGCTGGATTTTACAGACCCCCCGACACGGGGTCATGGCCGGGGGTGGGAGGGGGGTGCTGGAAAATGCCTCATGGAGAGGCCCGGTTCCATATTGCCGGCAGTGGCAAGGCCTCGCGGTGGACCCCCCCCGCTGCTCGGTGACGGGAGCCCAATTTAAATATGTTAATTAATATAAATAAATGAATTGATTACCGTCGCGCTCCTGCTGTCTGTCCCGGAGCGATATTGGTGAAGATGGCTGGCACTGCCGGCCTTCGGATCTCCGTCCGGGGATCCGAGGCGGAACACTGATTGGGAGGGCGGAGCAGGTAAGTTCTTCAGTGTGGGAGGAGGGGAGCGCTTCATTGTTAACTCATTGGTGTGGAGGATGGGAAGGGGTAAAGTTTAAAGTTTTTGAACTTGGGGGGGAGGAGGGAAGGTCAGGTGCACAAGGTAAGTATTTTGGGAAGGAGAGGGCAAGGAACTAAATCCATGGTTGTTGGGGGGGGGGGGTGGGAGAGGGACAAGATTATTTAATTTAATGTTTTAAAATTAATTCTCCTTTTAAATATTTAAATGTAACGATAGGGCTTGAAGCTTTACAAGTGGCGTATGCGCCTGCACAAAGGCAGCTGACCTCATTGCCTGGGATGGACCGCCCGCCCATTCCACATCATCGGGGTGGGGGGGATGGCGGTTCGCCCTCCACTCAATGAGACAGCAAGTTATGGCAGTTCATCAGGAGAACCCCATTACCCCGAAATTCTAGTTATATGTGTGAAAAAAATTTTTTTGAACTTCCTCTTTGTTCTTCTAGTAATAATCTTTGATCAATAGCCCCTTTTTTAAAATCAATTTGCAGACTGCGATCACAGTATTTTACTATTTGTTCTCTAAAATCTTTCATAATTGTGAAAATCTTCATTAGGTTACCCTTATCCCTCTTTATTTCAATGAAAAAGCCCACATTTTTGCTAGCCTTTCTTTGGGGAGATAGTGATGTCTTGGGGAGATGGCAGTGTAGTGGTAATGTCACTGAACAGCTAATCCAGAAACCAAGGCTAATGCCCTAGGGACACAGGTTTCACTCCCACCATGGCAGCTGGTGGAATTTAAATTCAACTAATTAATAAAAATCTGGAATTGAAAGTTAGTTTCAGTAATGGTGCCTTGAAACTATCATTGATAGTCGTAAAACATCATCCGCTTCACTAATATCCTTTAGGGAAGAAAATCTACTGTCCTTACCTGGTCTGGCCTCCATGTGACTGCAGACCCAGACAGCAAAAGGTTGATCTTAACTGACCTCTGAAATGGCCTAGCAAGCTATTCAATCAAGGTCAATTAAGGATGGGCAACAAATGCTGGCCTTGCCAGTGATACCCACATCCCATGAAAGAATAAAAAATAATCCTCAGTTTCCTGGTGTTATTTTTAGTGACTCCTCATCATTGTGCCCTTTCTATGATTCTCATGGCCTTCCTATAATGGGATGCCCAAAAATACACACAACACACCAACTGTGGGCTAACCAATGGCTTGTACAAATTGTTGCTTCATCCCCCACTGCAACAACATGTACAGTATGCACACTAAGGTAATGCTTGACTGGTTTCAGCAGCAAGTAGAAAAGCTACCAGAAGGCAGATAAAAGAAGGTAATGTCAGTTGGATTGGTAATAAACTTTCAATGAAGTTTTAAAATTTGCATCTTACCAGGTACAAGCATTGTTGTTATTATTTCTGGAGTCTCTAAGAAATCCACATTGCTCCTCTGAAAGGTCTTGCTATAGTTAGTCTGGATATGGCTGTGTGATGATTGACATATCAATTAGGAACACATCAATAATTAATCATCCATGCTTCCTGATTACTGCAGAAAAATACATTTTAGACAGGTAGCATAAACAAACAATAAGAACACCTGAAATTGTTGGATATGCAACTGGCCAACCTGTACTTCATAATTTTCTAAAAAGGCATTGATGGAGAGAAAGGGGGGAAGTACAGAATCTATTTATAATCTGCCTTATTTAAAAAAGAAATACAAAATGTTACTCCTGTAATGTTATTTGAAAGATTTGAATATCTCCTACATGTTAATAAATATTTCAGTTTTACCTGAGGTAAATGTGAGGGCAGGGGTTCTGAGATGGTCAGCGATTTGGGAAGTGGGAAATTCCTGCTTCTCCTGGCCCCATACAGAAAAGAATTAAACTTACTGAAGGTGCCATCTTACCTTGTTGATCCTTCTCCCACTCACTGCAACCTTTAGGGTAAGCTATTCCTCTCTTGCACAGGCTAACATTAGAATGACAGTAAGGTCCCTATCTGCTTATTTCAAGAAAGAACCCGCTGGATTTAGGACCGGATCTCTGTATTTTAAGGAAGACTCTGTCAGCTTCAGATGGAAGTCCTTGGATGCTACAATTTAAAGTTGCAGTCTGATGAAGGTCAATAGATAAATCTCCTGCTGCGTTTTAACTGGCCCCTGTTGAGATTCTGCCAACAGAGGGGGTGGGGGAGTTCAAATTTCCAGTACGTAACATATGCTATAAGGCTGTTTAGAGACCATGATGGCTAGAAGTGTGCTATCAATGCAGCCCTGTATTTTAGGGAGTTCTACCATCTGGTAAAAGTTCTCTGTCCTCTCCTTTCCATGAGGAACATGACAAAAATGCTGTCCCTGGAAAATAAAGCTTCTGTGAACTGTTGGGATCCACTAGCTAAACATTCAATTCTTTGAAGACCTTTACAACAGGTATGGCTGGCCCAATGTGAAATCTTGTCCACAAGTCAAATTCCAGTAGATGGCATAACTTTGTCAAAGATTCCCTTGTGATGCAGAAAAGTACAGATGGGGCCTCTTGAATATAGCCAAGTAATTGTGTTATGGTCTGAAAACATTCCAAGGACAAATCCAACTAGACAGCTGACCCCAAGATGTAAGCACACCTGCTTTTCTTTCCTCTACCAGAACTCCTGTTTCACCTCTGAACCCATGATGGCCACTGCCAAGACCCAAGGAAATTCCCATACTCAAAAATGTGATTCGAACTGAGGTTGACAGCTGATAGCATTTACAGTGCTGTAGATAGAAGTCTGTGGAAATCTTATTTCAAGTTGAACTAAGACTCCAGGGTAAGGGGGACATGAGTACAAATAGGTAAAAGGGATATTTAGAACTTATGTCAGGCAACACTTCACCGAAGAAAAGTGATTAATATCAGGATTGGTTTTCCATATTGGATAGAGAAGGCAAAATCGCAGGATTTAGGAGGACTTCGGATGCTATTATGAGGTTCTATGGAGGAATAGGCTAGATGTGCCAAATAGGCCTACCTCAAATACACTGACCTGTATGATCCTGACAATACCACATTTCACTTTTTTACTTTATCTCTTCTTGAAAATTTTACAACTGGAATGTCCCAGTTAAAACCAAATTTATATCAAAGCTCCACTCCCAAGTTTATGAGTTACAACTCTATTTATGTTCAGCACTGGGTGGATTGAGACACAACCCCTTCAGTTCCAATTGGTGACAATTACTGCAGATATTACTGCCACCCCACAAAGTTCTCCTTACTAACACCTGGGGGCCAGATTGGGAGAGCTGTCCCACAGACTAGTCAAGCAACAGCCTGACATAGTCATACTCATGGAGTTATACCCTACAGACAATGTCCCTGACACCACGATCACCATCCCTGGAAAAGTCCCACTAATAGGACAGACCCACCAGCAGTGGTAGCACAGGGTATACAGGCATCAGGTCAAACATAGGCAAGGAAACTTCCTGCTAATTAACACCTACCGCTCCTCCTTCACTGATGAATCAGTACTTCTCCATGTTGAACACCAATTGGAAGAAGCACTAAGGGTAGCAAGGGCACTCTGGATGGGGGATTTCAATGTCCACCACCAAGAATGGCTCGGTAGCACCACTACTGACTGACGTGCTTGAGTCCTAAAGGACAGAGCTGCTACACTGAGTCTGCAGCAAGTGGTGAGGGAACATCCTACTTCACCTTGTCATCGAGTGTGGTGAGGGAACATCCGACTTCACCTTGTCATAGAGTGATACAGCACTGAAACAGGCCCTTCGGCCCACCGAGTCTGTGCTGACCAACAACCACCCATTTATACTAATCCTACATTAATCCCATGTCCCCTACCACATCCCCACCTTCCCTGACCACCTACTTACACTAGGGACAATTTACAATGGCCAATTTACCTATCAACCTGCAAGTCTTTGGCTGTGGGAGGAAACCGGAGCACCCAGTGGAAACCCACGCGGTCACTGGGAGAACTTGCAAACTCCGCACAGGCAGTACCCAGAACCGAACCCGGGTCACTGGAGCTGTGAGGCTGCGGTGCTAACCACTGCGCCACTGTGCCGCCCTCACCAATCTACCTGTCGCAGTTGCATCTGTCCAAAATATTATTGGTAGGAGTGATCGCTGCACAGTCCTTGTGGAGACAAAGTCCTGTCTTCACATTGAGGGTACCCACTATTGTGTTGTGTGGCACTACCACCGTGCAAAATGGAATAGATTTCAAACAGATCTAGCAACTCAAAATGGGGCACCCATAAGGCGCTGTGGGCCATTAGCAGCAGCAGAATTGTATTCAACCACAATCTGTAACCTCATGATCCGGCATATCCCCCACTCTACCATTACGATCAAGCCAGGGGACCAACCCTAGCTCAATAAAGAGTGCAGGAGGGCATGTCAAGAGCAGCACCAGGCACAGCTCAAAATGAGGTGTCAGCCTGGTGAAGCAACAACACAGGAATATTTGCATACCAAACGGTGGAAGCAGCATGCGATAGACAGTGCTAAGCGATCCCACAACCAGCGGATCAGCTCTAAGCTCTGCAGTTCTGCCACATCCAGTCGTGAATGGTGGTGGACAATTAAACAACTAACAGGACGAGGAGGCTCCACAAATATCCCTATCCTCAATAATGGGGGAGCCAAGCACATCAGTGCAAAAGACAAGACTGAAGCATTTGCATCCATCTTCAGCCAGAAGTGCCGAGTGGATGATCCATCTCGGCCTCCTCCTGAGGTCCACAGCATCACAGATGCCAGTCTTCAGCCAATCCGATTCACTCCATGTGATATCAAGAAACGGCTGAAGGCAATGGATACTGCAAGGGCTATGTGCCTTGACAACATTCCAAAAATAGTACTGAAGACTTGTGCTCCAGAACTAGCTGTGCCCATAGCCAAGCTGTTCCAGTAAAGCTACAACAGTAACATCGAACCGGCAATGTGGAAAGTTGCTCAAGTATGTCCTGTAGACAAAAAGAAGGACAAATCCAACCCAGCCAATTACCGCCCTATCAGTCTACTCACGATCATCAGCAAAGTGATGGAATGGGTCGTTGACAGTGCTACCAAGCGACACTTGCTCACCAATAACCTGCTCACTGATGCTCAGTTTGGGTTCTGCCAGGGCCACTCAGCTCCTGACCTCATTGCAGCCATGGTCCAAACATGGACAAAAGAGCTGAGCTCCGGAGATGAGGTGATTGTGACTGCCTTTGACATCAAGGCAGCATTTGACCGCGTATGGCATCAAGGAGCCCTAGCAAAACTAGGAATTATGGAGAAACCTCTCTGCTTGTTGGAGACACACCTATCACAAAGGAAGATTGTTGTGGTTGTGGGAGGTCAATCATTTCAGTCCCAGGACATCACTGCAGGAGTTCCTCAGGGTAATGTCCTAGGCCAAACCATCTTTAGCTGCTTCATCAATGACCTTCCTTCCATCATAAGCTCAGAAGTGGGGATGTTCGCTGATGATTGCACAATATTCAGCACCATTCATGACTCCTCAGATAATGAAGCAGCTCGTGTCTGGATGCATCAAGACCTGGATACATCCAGACATGCACTGATAAGTGGCATGTAACATTCGCACCACATAAGTGCCAGGCAATGACCATCTCAAACAAGAGAGAATCTAACCAGCTCCCCTTGTTTGTCAATGGCATTACCATCAATGATTCCCCCACTCTCAACATCCTGGTTATTACCATTGATCAGAAACTGAACTGGACCAGCCACATAAATACTGTGGCTACAAGAGCAGGTAAGAGGCTGGGAATTCTGTGGCGAGTAACTCACCTCCTGTCTGCCTAGTGCCTGTCCAACATCTACGTGGGCACAAGTCAGGAGTGTGATGGAATCCTCTCCACTTGCCTGGATGGGTGCAGCTTGAACAACACTCAAGAAGCTTGGCACCATCCAGGACAAAGCAACGTGCTTGATTGGCACCCCATCCACCACTTTCAACATTCACTTCATTCACAAACTAATGTACAATAGCAGCAGTGTGTGCCATCTACAAGATGCATTACAGAAACTCACCAAGACTCCTTCGAGAGCCTTTTGCGAACCCATGACCTCTACCACCTAGAAGGACAAGGGCAGCAGATGCATGGGAACACCATCACCTACAAGTTCCCCTCCAAGCCACACACCATCCTGACATGGAACTATATCACCGTTCCTTCATTGTCACTGGTCAAATTCCTGGAACTCCCGACCTAATAGCACTGTCGGTGTACCTACACCCCGAGGACTTCAGTAGTTCAGGAAGGCAGCTCACCACCACCTTCTCAAAGGCAATTAGGGATGGGCAATAAATGCTGGCCTAACCAGTGATGCCCACATCCTATGAACAAAAAAAAAGAAATACTCAGTCTGAGACCTGTTCAGGCATACACATTGGCTGGGAAATTCCTCCACCAGCATTTCTCTGGGAGAAATCTGGTTAAAACCGCATCTACAGCAACATCTTGCATTTATGTAGTGCCTGTTGTAAAATGATCCAAGGTGCTTCACAGGAGTGTTATCAAACACAATTGGACATCGAGCCAAATAAGGAGATAAACAAAGGTTGGCCAAAGAGGTAGATTTTAAGGAGCATTTTAAAGGAAGAGAAAGAGGCAGAGAGGTTTATGGAGGGAATTTCAAAGTTTGGGGCCAAGGCAGCTGAGGGCATGGCCTCCTGTAGTGGACTAATTAAATTCAAGGACTCAGAAGAGATCTCGGAAGGTTGTAGGGCTGGGGGAGGTTCTGCAGATAGGGAGGCATGAGGCCATGGAAGGATTTCAAAAGAAGGATAAGAATTTTAAAATTGAGGTGTTGCTACACTGGGAGCCAATGGAGGTCAGCGAGGCCAGGTGTGATTGGTAAATGAGACTTGGTTAGAGTTAGGATATGGGCAGCATAGGTTTGAATGCACTCAAGGTTATGAGGAGTGGAAGATGGGAGGCTGCTTCGAAGAGCATTGGAATAGTCAAATCTAGAGGTAACAAAGGTCCATTCAGTTTGTTATACAAGATTAGGGCTCATGGGATAGTGGTTGATATATTAGCATGGATTGAGGATTGGTTAAAGGACAGAAAACAGAATAGAAACAACTGGGCCATTTTTAGTGTAATTAATGGAGTACTGCAAGGATCAGTGCTTGGGCCTCAGTTATTTACAGTCTATATCAATGACTGATATACACACTACTGAGTCAGCGGCGCTTGAGATGGCTTGGCCATGTGAGCCGCATGGAAGATGGCAGGATCCCCAAAGACACATTGTACAGCGAGCTCGCCACTGGTATCAGACCCACCGGCCGTCCATGTCTCCGCTATAAAGACGTCTGCAAACGCGACATGAAATCGTGTGACATTGATCACAAGTCGTGGGAGTCAGTTGCCAGCATTCGCCAGAGCTGGCGGGCAGCCATAAAGACAGGGCTAAATTGTGGCGAGTCGAAGAGACTTAGTAGTTGGCAGGAAAAAAGACAGAGGCGCAAGGCCCCGGCCCCGGCAAACAAATTTCTCTGCAGCACCTGTGGAAGAGCCTGTCACTCCAGAATTGGCCTTTATAGCCACTCCAGGCACTGCTTCACAAACCACTGACCACCTCCAGGCGCGTATCCATTGTCTCTCGAGATAAGGAGGCCCAAAAGATATCAATGACTTAGATGAGGGGACCAAGTGCAATAGATCCATGTTTGCTATGAGACAAAGCTGGGTGGGAAAGTAAGCAGTGACAAGGATGCAAAGATGCTGCAAAGGATCATAAACTGGTTAAGTGATTAAGAAAGAAGATGGCAGATTAAGTATAACCCGAGAAAGTGTGAAATTATCCACTTTGTTTGGAAGAATTGCAAAGCAGAATATTTTTTAAAAGGTGAGTATAGTAAATGTTGGCATTCAAAGGAATTTGGGTCTCCTTGTCCATGAATCACAGAAAGTTAACACGCTGGTACAGCAAACATTAGGAAGGCAAACGATATGTCAGCCTTTTTATAAGGGGATTGGAGAAGAAGAGTAAGGAAATCTTGCTGTAATTATATAGAGCTTTGGAAAGACCACACCTGGAATACTGTGTACTTTGGTCTCCTTACCTTGCCTTTGAGGGAGTGCAGTGAAGATTCCTGTGATGAGGGGCCTGTTCTATAAGGAAAATGGGCTATGTTTCCTCAGAAGAATGAGAGGTGATCTCATTGAAGCATATAAAATTCTTAGAGGGCTTGACAGGGTAGATGCTAAGAGGCTGTTGACCCTGACTAGAGAGTCTAGAACTAGGGGTCAGTCTCAGATTAAGGGCTTGGACATTTAGGAGTGAGATAAGGAAAAAATCCTTCACTCCGAGTTGTGAGCCTTTGGGATTCCCGGCCCTAGAATGCCATGGATGCTCAGACAATGAGTATATTAAAAGCTAAGATTGATAGATTGTCAGGCACTAAGGAAATCAATGGATATGGGGACAGAGTGGAAAAGAGGAGTTGATGTAAATGTTCAGCTATGACCTTACTGAATGGTGGAGCAGGCTTGAGGGGCTGTATAGTCTACTCCTGCTCCTATTTCTTATGTTCTTATGTTCCTAGAGGCATTGATGAGGGTTTCAGCATCAGAAGAGCTAGTTGCGAACGGTCTGGTTCGGCCTCAGACAATTGCCAGGGACAGGGACATTTTGCATGCGTACACAAGAGTTCCACCACAAATCCAGCAAAGTAAACCGAGCAATGTGGGAACAGCTCCAAAAAAATTCCCTGCCATTGTATTTCATTGGTATCATCATGGTACACACCCTTTTAAATAATATTCACCTTGATATCTGTAAGAATGTACAACAAAATCTAATGGTTCATGGAAAAATATAGCAAGTGGGTTGGATCCATGTTGCTCACTTACCCTAGCTACTAAGCGATGCAGCCAATCTCACTCAATTGTATATTTTTTGCTATTCCACCAAGTTTCATTATTTATCCATTACATCTCTAACCAGACTGTCAAACTACTTACTTTTTCCAGAGATTGGTGTTTTCCCAGAATTCGTAAAGTGTAAAACGGGATTCAGCTGAAAGTTTCTGCACAGAAATGCTATGAAAAGAAAATGATTCCCAATAAATAAAATCATGGTATATAAAATAGTCATTAATGAGAAATATAAATTAATCATGCATAGTTCATGTTAGCATTGACATTGAGCAGACCTACATGCTACATCTAAATATGAATGTTATTCAAGTATGGTTTTGTCACTGGAAAGAATTTTTTGTATGTTTAAACAAGCTTTAATCATTGTGGCTCAGTGGCTAGCAGTCCTGTCTCTAAGTTAAAAGGTTGTGGATTGAAGCCCCACTCCAGATACTTGAGCAAAAAGGTTGAGGATAACACTCCAGTATGACGGAGTGCTGCATTGTTAGAGATGGGGCCAGAATTTTACAATGGGCTGGAACCCTGCCCATTGGCCGAAAAGTTGGGGGCGAGCCACGCAGTGATTTTATGTGGCCCAAGCCCTGAATTGACCTTGGGCGGGACTTCCACTCCTCTGAGGCAACAAGTCCCGCCTCCAAGAGCTGCCGGCCCACTGATTGGCCGGCAGCTCTCAGTCCCAGCAGCACCATGGGGAATGACGGCCACTGCTGGACTGCACCCTTAGAATGGAGCAGCAATGGAGGAGGCCCTGGAATCAAGGTAAGTGTGTGGGGCCTCACCAGGGACAATTGGCCAGGCCCTGGTGAGACAAGGGGCGGGCCACTTGAGAGGGGGAGGGAAGTCATAGAGTCATAGAGTGATACAGCACTGAAACAGGCCCTTCGGCCCAATGAGTCCGCGCCGACCAGCAACCACCCATTTATACTAATCCTACATTAATCCCATTTTCCCTCTCACATCCCCACCTTCCCTCAATTCTCCTACCACCTACCTACCCTAGGGACAATTTTTACAATGGCCAATTTACCTATCAACCCGTAAGTCTTTGGCATGTGGGAGGAAACCGGAGCACCCGGAGGAAACCCACGCGGTCACAGGGAGAACTTTCAAACTCCAGTGTGCTGCAGTAGGGTCAGCTTGTTCCGTAGTGGGAGGCCCTCCATGGGCCACAGGTTGCCTGATCAGGAGGGCCCCCCGAACCCGCAAGGAGGCTGCCAGGCTTAACTAGATGGCCTTCTGGGGGTTCTGACCTGCCTGTCTGCCATTGGTAATATACCAGCGGTGGTGGGAGGTGGCCCTTAAATGGCAATTAATTTGCCACATAAGGACCTCAATTGGTCTGCGGCAGGCAGGCCATTTCTCACCACCGCTGCTGCTCGTAAAATTGCAGCAGGAGCGGGAAGATGATGGAAATGGCACCCCTTGCCTCCCACTCAATTTTATGCCGCCCCTCAGCCTCCAGCCCACTCCTGAGGGAGGAGTAAAATTCTGGCCGCTGTCTTTTGAATTAGGCATTAAAAAGAGGCCTGGTTGAATCTCTCAGGTGGGCATAAAAGATCCCATGCCAATATGTCAAAGAGGAGCAGGGGAGTTATCCCTAGTGTCCTGGTCAATATTTATCCCTCAAACAAAATCACTTAAAAAAACCCAGATTATCTGTTCATTATCACATCACTATTTTTGGGACGTTGCTGTGTGCAAATTGGCCGTATGTTTCCTACAATACAACAGTGACTACAATTCAAAAGTATTTCAGTGGCTGTAAAGCACTTTGGGACATCCTGAGATCATGAAAGGCACTATATAAATGTAAGTTTTCAAGTCTTTAACAAGATATGAGTGTGTATTCTATTACAAATGCTATTGCAAAAGCAATAGCTGATTCATATAAGATTATTTTGCTCGTCAGAATTCTACATATGTGAGCACCAGTGCCTCAGGAGGCTCAGGCTTTAACTGTAGGTCATTGCTGATATCTGCAGCCTCCTGGAACAAGACCTCTTTCCCAGTGGATCAGGTGGACATGCATTGCCAGTGGTCATCAAGGTGGCTATCACTGGAGTTCCCCCCCACCCCACCCACCCCTCAACCTCGATTCTCTGCTTCTCCCTTGGGTTCTGTACTCTCTTGTGCAAAGAGAGAAAGCAGAGAATTGTGAGTGTGGAAAGTGGATTGTGTTCAGAGGAAGGAAGAACAACATTTGTAGAGAGTGATTGTGAGGCATGGGTGTTAGCTGGCACAAAGATGAGGTTGAGTGTCTGTTGGCTGTACAGATGGGGATGTGAGGAGGTGCCTGGAGAGGGAGGAATGAGTGGAGCCGCAATGTGTGTTGGTGGGAGGAGTGTTTTGCAGGAGAATGCTGGGAAAGTCAGAGTGTTGGGCTTGACACCTGAAAGTGTTATGCCACTCACCATTCCTGCCCTCCTCTGGTCCTTGAACTACTTGGGGAACTGTATTCAGGCTCAGGGGACTACACTCATGCTACTCACTTCCTTGGCCACTTCCATCCACAACTGCTTGGTTTGAGATGCTGGCCTCCTCTGTCCTTGGGAAACATCACCTCACTTCAATCTTTCATATCTTGCAGCAGGACTTACAGGTAATGATTTTTTGCACTGGACTGCTGACTTGGGTTGCATTAGAGTGTTAAAATGGAAGTTTGGTGACTAAGGATAATTAAGGGTTAATTTTATCTTAAGTCTGGTCTGTCTTTTATTTAGCAGATCAACTTAATAGTTGCTGTTTGGGTTGGAGAAGGTGAGTTTTAGACCAGCTTTAAACAGAGTTCACTCAGGCTCTGCTTGCAGCTGCACCTTGTAAATTAGAGAATTGGCTTAAACCAGTTTTCAGGGGTTAGAGTCAGTCAGTATAAAAGTGTTACAGTGCTGACCTTGTTTGCATTGGAGTGCTGATTTGGGTTGCATTAGAGTGTTAAAGTGGAAGTTTGGTGACTGAGGAAGTTCGATGAGGAGGGAGCGAGGAGCTCCTTTCATTTCCTACCTGTCCTCAGAGTGAGGGGAGCCGTGAGTTTCCAAAGAGCACAACTGACTGGTGAGTAAGTCCTGGTGGGTATTTTTCAAAGTGGATTGAATTGTAAGTCATTGTTTTAGCAAGACTTAGTTTTTTTTAAAAATTATAATCTTCCAAAGTTTTAATTTTTAGATTTTTAGATTAGAGATACAGCACTGAAACAGGCCCTTCGGCCCACCGTGTCTGTGCCGACCATCAACCACCCATTTATACTAATCCTACACTAATCCCATATTCCTACCAAACATCCCCACCTGTCCCTATATTTCCCTGCCACCTACCTATACTAGTGACAATTTATAATGGCCAATTTACCTACCAACCTGCAAGTCTTTTGGCTTGTGGGAGGAAACCGGAGCACCCGGAGAAAACCCACGCAGACACAGGGAGAACTTGCAAACTCCACACAGGCAGTACCCAGAATCGAACCCAGGTCCCTGGAGCTGTGAGGCTGCAGTGCTAACCACTGCGCCACTGTGCCGCCCCATCAATATTTTCTGCCATCAATATTTTCCTGCAGCCTAGCTATCCTCCTCGCTACCTACCGCACAGCCAATCTGTGTACCATCTGCGCACATCTTGATCATGCCCCCTACATGTACGTTCAAATCGTTAATATATACTACAAAAAGCTGGGGACCCAGTACTGAGCCCTGTGGAATGCCACTGGAAACAGACCTCAAGTCAGTAAAACGCCCGTCAACAATCACCCTTTGTTTCCTGCTACTGAGCCAATTTTGTATCCAGCTTTCTGCATTTCCCTGGATTCCATGGGACTTTATTTGTTTTACCTAGTATGCCACATGGGACCTTGTCAAAAGCCTTGCCAAAATCCACGGAGACCATATCATCTGCACTACCCTCATCTATCATCCTTGCGACTTCGTCGAAAAATTCAATCAAGTTAGTCAACAATATCTTCCCTTAACAAATCCATGCTGACTGTCCTTGATTGACCTGAGCCTTTCTAAGTGACAGTTCATCCTGTCTCTCAGAATACATTGCAATAATTTGCCCACTACTGAGGTTACACTGATTGGCCTGCAATTATTCGGTCTATCCTTTGCTCCCTTTTTAAAGAGGTACAATGTTAACAGTTCACCAATCCTCTGGCACTACACCTGTATCCAGTGCGGACTGGAAAATGATGGTCATATCCTCTGCTATTTCCTCTCTCACTTCTTTTGACAG
Organism: Heterodontus francisci; assembly: GCF_036365525.1. Lineage (NCBI taxonomy): Eukaryota > Metazoa > Chordata > Chondrichthyes > Heterodontiformes > Heterodontidae > Heterodontus > Heterodontus francisci. The sequence goes on from NC_090375.1 coordinate 71,694,025, forward strand.
CCTGAAATACATTTCAGCTGGCCCTGGTGATTTATCAACTTTCAAAGATGCTAATCCCATTAATACTTCCTCTCTCCCTATGTATATCACATCCAATAATTCACACTCATACTCCTAAACCACAGTATCTGCATCGTCCCCTCTTCTGTTCAGACAGATACAAAGTATTCATTAAGAACCATATCAACATATTTCGCCCCTACTCATGTATATCCACTTATGTATATAGATTTTCAAACGGCCTGTGATCAAATGACATTTCATAGACTTGTCATGACATGGATTAATGTGACAGTGATAGTGTTGATATGACACTGACTCAGGGACAGAAAGCAGAGAGAAGTGGTGAACAGTCATTGTTCAGACTGGATTAAGAGGGTTTAGTCATGGCAGGAGAGCTTGAAGCCGTGATTTGCTCCTCTTGCTGCATGTGGGAATCCGGGAACATTTCCAGTCCCCGGGACCAGCATGTGTGCAGGAAGTGTGTCCAGCTGCAGCTCCTGGAAGCTCGGGTTTCAGAGCTGGAACGGCGGCTGGAAACACTGTGGAGCATCCGCGAGTCTGAGAGCATTGTGGATAGCACGTATAGAGAGGTGGTCACACCACAGCTGAAGGGACTTGAGGAAGGAAGGGAATGGGTGACCACCAGGCAGTCCAAGAGAATCAGGCAGGTCGTTCAGGAGTCCCCTGGGGTCCCACTTGCAAATCGATATTCCATTTTGGAGGCTGATGAGGTTGGTTCCTCCAGGGAGTACGGACAGAGCCAAGCTTCTGGCACCGCAAACAGCCTGTCTGCACAGGAAGGGGGAAAGAGAGGAAGAACAATCGTAATAGGGGATTCTATAGTCAGGGGAACAGATAGGCGCTACTGTGGCCGTCAACGTGACTCCAGGATGGTGTGTTGCCTCCCTGGTGCCAGAGTCTGGGATGTCACTGAACGGCTGCAGGGCATCCTGAAGGGGGAGGGTGATAAGGCAGAGGTCATGGTACATGTTGGTACTAATGACATAGGTAGAAAGAGGGATGAGGTCTTGCATCAAGAATTCAGGGAGTTAGGCAGTAGACTAAAAAGCAGGACCTCTCGGGTTGTAATCTCTGGATTACTCCCAGTGCCATGTGCTAGTGAGTATAGAAATAGGAAAATAAAGCAGATGAATGCGTGGCTTAAGAGTTGGTGCAGGAGGGAGGGTTTTAGATTCCTGGACCACTGGGACTGTTTCTGGGGAAGGTGGGAGCTATACAAGTGGGACGGTCTACATCTGAACCAGAGGGGGACTAACATCCTTGCTGACGGGTTTGCTAGTGCTGTTGGGAGGAGTTTAAACTAATTTGGTAGAGGGAGGGGATGCAGACTCCTAGCAGAATAGGGACACAGCTAAACACAGGAAAGTGAACAAGTCAGAGGGAATACAGCGGAAGTAAGTTTCAAGGGAGTAAGACCAGGATGGATGGCCTCTACTTTAATGCCAGGAGTATTGCAGGTAAGACGGTTGAGTTAAGGGCAATGGTTGACGCGTGGGGTTGTGACATAGTAGCCATCACGGAGACATGGTTGAGGGAGGGGCAGGATTGGCAGCTCAATATCCTGGGATATAGAATCTTCAGGCGAGACAGAGGAGGGGGTAAAAGAGGAGGGGGCATTGCAAAATTAGTTAAGGAGTCAGTTACTGCAGTAAGGAGAGATGATATCTTGGAGGGGGCATCAAATGAAGCTTTATGGGTAGACTTTAGGAATAAAAAAGGGACAGCCACATTGCTAGGTGTTTATTATAGACCCCCAGATAGTCAGCAGGAAATTGAGGAGCAAATACGTGCGCAATTTGCAGAGGTGTGTAAAAATAATCGGGTAATTATATTAGGTGATTTCAACTTTCCCAACATTAATTGGGATAGTCATCGTGTTAAGGGCTTAGATGGAGTGGAGTTCTTAAAATGTATACAGGAGAACTTTTTAGTTCAATATGTAGAGGATCCAACAAGGGAGGATGAAGTGCTGGACTTAATTCTGGGGAATGAAGCCGGACAGGTGGTTGATGTGTTGGTGGGGGAGCTTTTTGGTGATAGCGACCACAACATGGTACAATTTAAGCTTGTTATGGAGAAAGAAATAGACAAGTTGCAAAAAAAGGTTTTGGATTGGGGGAGAGCGAATTTTAGTAAAATAAGGCAGGATCTGACCAAGGTAGACTGGAAAGAGTTACTTGTCAGAAAATCTACAAAAGAGCAGTGGGGGGCATTCCAAAAGGCAATGGAGGGTACAGGCCCAACATGATCCCTCTAGGGTAATAGCTAGGAGCAACAAGCCCACAGAACCATGGATGACCAGAAACATTTAGGGTACGATGAGAAGGAAAAGAGAGGCTTTTAGCAAATACAAGGAGAGCAAATCAATGGAAGCATTAGTGGAGTACAGAAAGTGTAGGATGGAGCTTAAGAAAACAATTAGGAGAGCAAAGAGGGGATATGAGAATGCTCTGGCTGGTAAAAGTAGGTAAAATCCCAAGATATTCTATAAGTATATCAATGGGAAGAAGATAACCAGGGAAAGAGTAGGACCCATTAGGGACCAAGGGGGAAATTTGTGGGTGGAGCCAGAGGACATTGGTAGGGTGTTGAACGAATACTTCACATCTGTCTTCACCCAAGAGAAAGAGGATGTAGATATGGAACTTAGAGAGAGAGACTGTGAGATTGTCATAGGGAGTGACAAGGTATTGGAGGTTTTGGAAGGCTTAAAAGTTGTCAGATATCCAGGTCCGGACGATTTGTGTCCCAGGATGCTGTGGGAGGCGAGAGTGGAGGAATCTATCACCACTTGGAGAGGCAAAATTTGATTAGAAATAGTCAGCATGGCTTTGTCAGAGGGAAGTCATGCTGAACAAATTTGATTGAATTTTTTGAGCATGTGACCAGGTGTGTAGATGAGGGTAGTGCAGTTGATGTAGTTTACAGGGATTTCAGCAAAGCCTTTAACAAGGTCCCACATGGGAGACTTATCAAGCAAGCAAATGCACATGGGATACAAGGTAACTTGATAAGGTGGATTCAAAATTGGCTTGTCTGTAGGAGACAGAGAGTGATGACAGATGGCTGTTTTAGTGACTGGAAGTCAGTGTCCAGTGGCGTACCACAGGGATCTGTGCTGGGTCCCCTATTTGTCATTTTTATAAACAACATAGATGACTATGTGGGGGGTAGCATCAGTAAGTTCGCGGATGACACAAAGATTGGCCGAGTGGTTAACAGTGAGGTGGAGTGTCTTAGGTTACAGGAAGATATAGATAGGATGGTCAAATGGGCAGAAAAGTGGCAGATGGAATTTAACCCTGAAAAGTGTGAGGTGATACACTTTGGAAGGAGTAATGTGACACGGAAGTATTCGATGAATGGCCTGACACTGGGAAGTTCGGAGGAACAAAGGGACCTTGGCGTGTTTGTCCATAGATCTCTGAAGGCAGAAGGGTAGGTTAATAGGGTGGTGAAAAAGGCATATGGGACATTTGCCTTTATCAATCGAGGCATAGATTACAAAAGCAGGGAGGTCATGTTGGAGTTGTACAGAACTTTGGTAAGGCCACAGCTGGAGTACTGTGTGCAATCCTGATCGAGGTGTACAAGATTATGAGGGGCATGGACAGGGTGGATAGGGAGCAGCTGTTCCCCTTAGTTGAAGGGTCAGTTACGAGGGGTCACAAGTTTAAGGTGAGGGGCGGGAGGTTTAAGGGGGATTTGAGGAAGAACTTTTTTACCCAGAGGATGGTGACGGTCTGGAATGCCCTGCTTGGGAGGGTGGTAAAGGCAGGTTGCCTCACATCCTTTAAAAAGTACCTGGATGAGCACTTGGCACATCATAACATTCAAGGCTATGGGCCAAGTGCTGGCAAATGGGATTAGGTAGACAGGTCAGGTGTTTTAATGCATTGGCGCAGACTCAATGGGCCAAAGGGCCTCTTCTGCACTGTATGATTCTGTGATGCTATGAATATAGGAGGTATGATCAGTAAGTTCGCAGATGACACGAAAATTGGTGGTGTCGTAAATAGTGATGAGGAAAGCCTTAGATTACAGGATGATATAGATGGGCTGGTAAGATTGGCAGAGCAATAGCAAATGGAATTTAATCCTGAGAAGTGTGAGGTGATACATTTTGGGAGGACTAACAAGGCAAGGGAATATACAATGGATGGTCGGACCCTAGGAAGTACCGAGGTCAGAGGGACCTTGGTGTACTTGTCCATAGATCACTGAAGGCAGCAGCACAGGTGGATAAGGTAGTTAGGAAGGCATATGGGATACTTGCCTTTATTAGCTGAGGCATAGAATATAGAGCAGGGAGATTATGATGGAGCTGTATAAAACGCTAGTTAGGCCACAGCTGGAGTACTGTGTACAGTTCTGGGCACCACACTATTGGAAGGATGTGATTGCACTGGAGACGGTGCAGAGGAAATTCACCAGGATGTTGCCTGGGCTGGAGCATTTTAGCTATGAAGAGAGACTGGAAAGGCTAGGGTTGTTTACCTTACAGCAGGGAAGGCTGAGGGGGGACCTGATTGAGGTATACAAAATTATGAGGGGCATTGACAGGTTAGATCGGAAGAAACTTTTTCCCTTAGCAGAGGGGTCAATAACCAGAGGGCATAGATTTAAGGTATGGGGCAGGAGGTTTACAGGGAATTTGAGGAAAAGTTTTTTCACCCAGAGGGTGGTTGGAATCTGGAACACACTGCCGGAAGGGGTGGTAGAGGCAGGAACCCTCACAACATTTAAGAAGTATTTAGATGAGCACTTGAAACGCCATTGCATACAAGGCTACAGGCCAAGTGCTGTAAAATGGGATTAGAATAGTTAGGTGCTTGATGGCCAGCACAGACACGATGGGCCGAAGGGTCAGTTTCTGGCTATAGAAGTCTGTGACTCTATGAGTCAGAGGGGAGTGAGGGGGTGGGGGGGGTGGGGACGGTTGGTGTGTGGGGAGGGCATTGCGGTCAGCTTTCCTATTCCTTTCCATTCCTGTGTTTGATGAAGTCTCAGGAATCCATGTCCAGTCGAGTCTTTCTGACCTATGCTGGGGTCCCTATTATCTAGAAATCCTTCCTTTGACAGATTTGATGTCATCCCTCCCTCCCTGGCTGGGATAATGTTAATGCCACGATTTATTTATTTATTCGAGGGATGTGGGCGTGTCGCTGGCTAGGCCAGCATTTTATTGCCCATCCCTAATTGCCCTTGAGAAGGTGATGGTGAGCTGCCTGCTTGACTGCTGCAGTCTTTGGGGTGTAGGTACACCAAAAGTGCTGTTAGCAACAGAGTTCCAGGATTTTAACCCAGCGACAGTGAAGGAATGGTCATATTGTTCCAAGTCAGGACGGTGTGTGACTTGGAGGGGAACTTGCAGGTAGTGGTGTTCCCATGCATCTGCTGCCCTTATCCTTCTAGGTCGTAGAGGTTGTGGGTTTGGAAGGTGCTGTCGAAGGAGCCTGGATGAGTTGCTGCAGTACATCTTGTAAACGGTACACAATGCTACGACTGTGTGTTGGTGATGCAGGGAGTGAATGTTGAAGGTGGTGGATGGGGTCCCAATCAAGTGTGTTGCTTTGTCCTGGATGGTGTCGAACTTCTTGTGTTGTTGGAGCTGCACCCATCCAGGCAAGTGGAGAGTATTCCATCACACTCCTGACTTGTGGCTCGTAGATGGTGGACAGGCACTGGGGAGTCAGGAGGTGAGTTACTCTCAGGAGTCGTGAATGGTGCTGAACATTGTTCAATTATCAGCTAACATCCCCACTTCTGACCTTATGATGGGGGGAAGCTCATTGATGAAGCAGCTGAAGATGGTTGGGCCTGAGACACTACCCTGAGGAACATCTGCAGTGATGTCCTAGGACTGAGATATTGACCTCCAACAACCACAACCATCTTCCTTTGTGCTAGGTATGACTCCAACCAGCGGAGATTTTTCCCCCTGATTCCCATTGACTTCAGTTTTACTAGGGCTTTTTTATGCTATACTCGGTCAAATGCTGCCTTGATGTCAAGGGCAATCACTCTCACCTCACCTCTGGAGTTCAGCTCTTTTGTCCATGTTTGAACCAAGGTTCTAATGAGGTCAGGAGCTGAGTGTCCCTGGTGGAACTCAGCTGAGCGTCAGTGAGCAGGTTATTGCTGAGCAAGTGCTGTTGTCTATGACCCCTTGATGATTGAGTTAAAGAGCCACAGCAAAGCCCGCTTCAATTACAAATGGATTTCAGACCCACTATCAGACCACCCTTGCTACGTGCAGGTCTGTTTGGAGAATATTCGGCCAAAATGTAAGTGGTGCCTTTACATTCTCTATCATCATAAATATTGATATTACTAGGGGGTTGTTTGTTATGAAAGTGATCCCAGTGGAGAGCACATGCTGGAAAATGACGAGCACGCACCCCAAAATGTTCCAACCACACATTTTAATCGGTGGGGAATCATGGAATATGTGCTTACAACTTCCCAAAATATGCTTCCATTGGGCAAGGCTCCTCACCAAGAAGGAAATTTTGTCAAACTGTTCCTAAAAGTGAAGGTGACAAAAAAAATCCCCACTGTTACTAGGTGGGTCTCAAACTCTCCTGCTCTTTCATATTTGGATAATGAAGTGATTTACTTTTTAAACATTTGAGAGAACCGATTCAAAAATCAGACTCTTTAGTCCAAAACAAGACAAATGGCAACTGTAACAATTTATCTCTAAAATACATTTTAAACAACTTTATTTGTGCTCTAAAGCTTCTTGAGTGGGCAAAGCCCTATTAAAACAAGAGGTGCTGCCATTTTTTGCATAATCCAAAACTGTCAGAGTGTGCATTAAAAAAAAATCCAGACATGAAATGTGCCCAGTCAAACATGCATGCAACATTTTATTAAAATGTAACAATTGAAAACTAAGATGCTGCTGTCTAGTTTCTCTTTGTTAAAATGACAAGGTTATGAGGCATTCCTGAGGCTAGCTTAAAACCAGATGGATGTCCATCCCTTTGGTAAGTGTCAGCAGAACTGTCACAACTTATACATGTAGCAGCCAAGTTTCTTATTGCCTCTTTATTCCAAATAATGCTGGTAGAAATGGCTGCTGTGCAAATGAAATACTTTTAAAACAGGGGAAAGGATATAATTCAATATAAACCCTGTAACAGACTTTATTACAGTACTGCAAAGATAAATTTCACAAAGATCTTCACACTTACTGCAAACATCCTGTTTGTGCAGTTGCAGATACCACATACTGCCTCAAAGCGAGACGAAATTCTTGTAATTCCTCATCCAGTATAGACATCTGCCGCTGAACAATAAGAATGTGCTGTGAAAAAAATCATTTGCACATTAAGAAATATTATTAATAATAAAAATCTTAAAAGCATTGTTGTCGATTTGTAAATCTATTCAGTGTTTGGCTATTGAAACTGACATTATCACCATTTGTTGTAGTATGACTACATTAGTTGTAACAGGTTTATATCTGTCGAATTAAACTTAACTCTTATCACAAAGTTGTTGGCTTGGTTTGGCTTTGGTTAAGTGAACATTTTTAGTTCCGGACATGAGATAGAATATTATTTGGAGATAAAATATTCCATCCCAAAGAGGAAATAATTTGATTATAGATTAGCTCACTTTGTTTGAATCCACTTCCTGCTGTGGTTTCAGGTAGGTGGTAATGATTACCATTGCCAAGGAGTAAAAATCTAACCAGCATTGATAAAAAAAGTTATCCCATATTCCTTCCAGTTGCACGGAACCTGCTGGGGGAGAAATTCACAGCTGGCATTTGAAAATTGGGAGAATACTTCTGTCCCTACATTGACACCAAAGGCCAACCTGATGGGCTGGATTTTGTTAGGCAGCGGTAGCCCTGATGACAGGCTGGAAAGCAGGGCGCAACCCCATCTTGGCAGTTTGAAGGAGGCCTGGGGGGATTTTAGGCCCATTGAATAGCTAATGAGCTGCTGTTGGGGCTCCCGACCCTTTAAGGGATGAGAGCCAATCTCCAAGAGCTGCTGGCCAATTGGAGGGCTGGCAGTTCTTCAGTCCCAGCAGCGCCCCTGGGAGCAGTGGCCACTGCTGGGACTGCACCCAGCTGGACGATGCAACGATGGATGCCACCATCGCTACAAGTTAAGTGGGGTCAGGGGGTTGCCAGGGCCAGTCAGGCAGGCCCCAGCGAGGGGAGGTGTGGGCAATTGGTAACGGGGTGGTGGGGGGTTAGGGTTAGAGTTCCATGATTGGTCCCCCCACCCAGAGATGGTGAGCTGCAATGGGATGCTTGTACAGTGCGCAGAACATGCTGACCATGTTGGGTTAACGTCTCACGCCCATGCAAATGGGTGGATGGGGTGATTGCATCATTGATTTCATGCCTGTTTAGGGCGGAGGTTGAATTTTTCCCTAATTGCATTTAATGCCATCTCCCCACCATTTATAACATAACAAAAAGATAGATGCTTCCAAAAATAGTAACTAATGAAAAGCATTAATCACATTTCATTGCCAGTCATTGTATATTCTTTAGATATTTGTTGTGTACCCCATCTTTTAATTTTGTTTTGATTTGACATATCTCACTGTTGGTCATGGCCTATTAGTATGCTTATTTTACGAGTACATCAGTAATACCTTGCTTATTTAAATAACTGCTTCTAATACAAGGCTGATTCAAGTCTTTTAAGCACCCCCTGCAAGATGACAACATCACTTATTTTGTGCCTTTAATGGTGAAAAACATCCCTTAAAGGTATAAGTAAAAATGGATGCTGTCAAAAAAAGGTAAGGTTAGGAGGAGTAACCAGAAACTTAGCTAAAGAGTTAGATTTGGGTTTCAAGGAGGACCTAAAGGACAAGAGGAAGGTTTAGGAAGGGAATTCCAGATTGTAGTAATGCCTCGGTGTCCATCAATGGTGGGGTGAAGCGAGGAGGCGAATGGACCAGAGGCTGAAGTTAGAGGTATAGAGCATTTGGGGAGAAGTTGTAGGGCTTAAGGAGAGATAGGGTAAGCCAAGTCCATGGGGAGATTTAAACACAAGGATACAAATTTTAAATTGGTGGTATTGGGGGAATGGGGTCAACAAAGGTCATTGAGGACAGGGGTGCTGAATGAGCTGAATTGAAATGATCTGAATCGTTGAGTTGTCACGACTGACTGAGAGAATGGGATGCTATTCTAGAGAGCCCAAGAAATGCACCCCTGGATAAATTCAGAAATTTACATTTAAAATGGTCAAGTCTGATGCATTTTCAAGAATATTAATGGAAAACTATAATCTTTCACTCTTTCACACACTCCTATTCTCCTCACATCCTCAAGGGTTGATTTTAATCCTGCCCATAAACTGGGTGGAAGTATTCACTGCACTGTACCGTTCCTCGGCCCTTGTCTTTGAATTCCTCAAATAAAGTCATGATCCGTAGCTGTAGTGCCTAACAGAAGTTCCCCAGCAACTATGTGTACGGTCTTTATTGCAATTCAAGTAATCCATTATGACTTGTCATAGGATGGAGGAATCTTGCTGCTGCCAAGATAATAGGCATTCATAAGCAATGGTTAGTTCCTTTGGCCTAGCTGCTTATTCGTGGAGTGTTAGCTCTTTCTGTTCTTGAATGAAGTAGCAATACAGATAGGGGTGCATATGGCCACATGACTGCTGTTAATAATGACCAGCACTCTGGGGAATCTGCCACATGGAGGATTTTTCATGATGCTGACTTCTTTCCAAAGAGAAATTGATGAAAACACCAACTTTGGCAAGTAGCACATTGGTGATTTTCGTGATGTAAGTATGAACTGAAAGCTAGGAGATGTGACAGAAGTTACTTGAAGTGAGCTTGCTAAATAATTTCACAGCCACTGACACTGCTGTCCTTGTCCTGGAAATGATTCAAAAGGTTTGACTGCATTATTCTGTGACAGCCTCCTTTGAGAATTATAGTCTCTGCATGCAGGTATCTTCAGTTGTGTGCAGGTATGCTAGCTTGGCCTTGTAGATATGGGTGGTGGCATTAAGATGGATCCTAATTGAACATCTAAGATGCAAATGCACCAGTCTGTCATGCCTGTTCTGAGCCTCCAAATCCTCCACTACTTCCTCTGCAACCTGCAAATAAGAGGGATGAATATAGACAGCAGACAGTGCTGGCTAGCCTGAGGTCTATGATGTGCTTGATGGCCTAAGCAAAGCCTAATGTAGCCAGCCAGTACTCAGAGTTTGTACAAACACTGTGTGCAAGGCTTGTTAGTCATGAAAAATATTTGAAATGGTACTCCTCATAATGCAACTGGAGCACCTAAGCAGTGCTCCATTCGCTGACTACCCATTTCCACTGAGAACTGAAGGAAAGGCCATTAAAGCAAAAAATAATTTATTTCCTAAGGTGACCCTACCTTTTCCTAAAGACTAACAGCTTAACTCCTGCAATTCATCCTCAAAAGGGCAAAGTGCTCTGCTGCAACCATGTCCACTTTCATCGTCTTACCCCTTCCTCACCTGAAATTCTCATCCCATCCACTCACTCCCACCCCATTTTCTTACTCCCAATGTGCCATACACTATACACCAGTACACTAGACGATTGCAACAGTCCCAGTACTACAGAAGCAAGCAATACCTCATATCCTATCTTTCTCACACAATCTGTCTCAAGCAACAGCTACATCTGCTCCAAAGGAATTAGGCTTTGAGGACACAACAAAAGATGGGTCTAATTAGGTGTGTAATGAGGTGCAACTGTTGTGAAACAGTAGGTATCTGCTTTCTGGAAGACCAACTTCAGGAATATCTCAGCTACAAAGCTTAGGAATATAGAATCATAGATCTGCTTATCAAAAACATTGCTGTCTGTGCACAATTGTTTAGTGGTGTCATGTAAGTCTATCCAACACATTTTGCATGGTCTGGCTAGAATGAACTAAGGCTTCTCTGCACCGAAGTCCACCATACAATTATACCAACTCTAAGGACATCTTGTTATGGGAAAAGTTACGGAAAGGGATGAAGATAGATCGAGAATAAAAGTTCTAAATTGGGAAAGACCAATTTTATTAAGCTGAGATAAAAACAGAAAGTGCTTTAAACACTCAGCAGGTCTGGCAGCATCTGTGGAGAGAGAAACAAAATGAACTTTTCAGGTTTGTGACCTTCCATCAGAACTAAAGTTCTAAATGGAATAGATTTTGAGCAAGAGAAAGGGGGGAGGGTGGGAAGAACCATAAATAGAACCATAGAAAAATTACGGCACAGAAGGAGGCTATTCAGCCTGTCATGTCTGTGCCAGCCAAAAAAACTAGCCACCCAATCTAAGCCCACTTTCCAACACCTGGTCCATAGCCTTGCAGGTTACAGCACTTCAGGTGCATGTCCAGGTACCTTTTGAAAGAATTGAGTGTTAATGCCTCTACCACCGTTCCTGGCAGTGAATTCCAGACACCCATCACCTTCTGGGTGAAAAAGTTTTTCCTCATGTCCCCTCTAATCCTTCTACTAATCATCTTAAATCAGTGCCCCCTGGTAATTGACCTCTCCAGTAGGGGAAACAGGTCCTTCCTGTCCACTCTATCTAGGCCCCTCATAATTTTGTACACCTCAATTAAGTCACCTCTCAGCCTTCTGTGTTCTAAGGAAAACAACCCTAGCCTATCCAATCTTTCCTCATAGCTGCAAGAAGAGCAAAAGGGAAGGTCTGTGATAGGGTGGAGGGCAGGAGGGATTAAATGCCAAAAGGTTTAATTGTACAAAGCCAAAGGGAATGGTAATGGGGCAAGTAAAGAAACACAAGATGTGTCTAGAGGAGGTGTGAATGGCAGGATAGCAGCATCTGAGTGCAAACTAAAGAAAATAAGAAAGAAACAACAAAAAAAAAGCAAAAAAAAGAAACAAAATGAGGACAGAGGTTATGATCTAAAATCATTGAATTCAAGGAAAAATCCGGAAGGCTGTAAAGTGCCCAGTTGAAAGATGAGGTGCTGTTCCTTGAGCTTGCGTTGAGCTTCATTGGATCACTACAGCGGGCCGAGGACAGAAAGGTGAGAGTGGAAGCAAGGTAGAGAATTAAAATGACAGTCAACTGGAAGCTCAGGGTCAAGCTTGCAGACTGAATGGAGGTGTTCTGCAAAGCAGTCGCTCAGTCTACTTTGGTCTTGCCAATATAGAGGAGGCCACATTGTGAGCAGTGAATCAGTATACTAAATTGCAAGAAGTACAAGTAAATCGCTGTTTCACTTGGAAAGAGTGTTTGGGGACTTGCACAGTGAGAAGGGAGGATATAAAAGGGTAGGTGTTGTATCTCCTGTGCTTGGATGGAAAGGTGTCATAGGAAAGAGTGGGAGTATTGAAGGTGACTGAGGAGTGGGCCAGGGTGTCACGGAGGGAATGGTCTCTTCAGAATGCTGAAAAGAGAGGGAAGGGGAAGACGTGTTTGGTGATGGCATCACGCTGGAGGTGGCGGAAATGGCGGAGGATGATCCGTTGAATGGTAGGGTGGTAGGTGAGGACAAGGGGAACCTTATCATGGTTCTGGGAGGGAGAGGAAGGGGTGTGAGCTAAAGTGCGTGAAATAGAATGGATATAGTTGAAGGCCCTGTCGGCCATGGTGGGGGGGAATCCTCGGTTGAGGAAACAGGAAGAAATATCAAGCAATAGTATGGAAGGTTGTATCGACCCAACAGATGCGACGGAGACAGAGAAACTGGGAGAATGGAGCAAATTCATTACAGGACACGGGATATGAGGGAGTGCAGTCAAGGTAGCTGTGGGATTCAGCAGGCTTATGGTGAATATTGGTTGATAGTCTATCCCCAGAAATGGAGACAAAGAAGTCAAGGAAGGGAGGGGAAGAGAAGGGTAATGGACCATGTGAAGGTGAGAGAAGGGCGGAAATTGGAATCAAAGTCAATGAAATTTTCCAGTTCATGATGAGAGCAGGAAATAGCACTGATACAGTCATAAATGTACCAGAAAAAGAGATGAGGAAGGGGGCCTGAGTAGGACTGGAACAAGGAATGTTCCACATATCCCACAAAAAGGCAGGCATAGCTGGGACCCATGTGAATACCCAGAATAATGCCTTTTATTTGGAGGAAGTGAGTGGAGCTGAAGGTGAAGTTGTTCAATGTGAGAACAAGTTCAGCCAGGTGGAGGAGGGTGGTGATGGATGGGCACTGGTTGGGCCTGCATTCAAGGAAGAAGCAGAGAGCTCTCAGACTGTCCTGGTGGGGGTGGAAGTGTAGAGGGATTGGACACCCATGGTGAAAAGGAGACGGGTAGGGCCAGGAAACTGGAAGCTGTTGATGTGATGGAGTGCATCAGAAGTGTCACAGATGTAGGTGGGAACAGAGTATTGGAAGAAATCAGTTCGGTGGGGCAGGAACAGGCTGAAACAATGGATCTACCAGGGCAGTGTTGTTTGTGGATTTGGGAAGGAGGTAGAAGCGGGCTGTACAAGATTGAGGGATGTGAGTTTGGAGGCTGTGGAGGGAAGATCTTCAAAGGAGATGAGGTCAGTGACAGTCCTGAAAAAAATGACCTGCTGCTCGGTGGTGGAGTCATGGTCCAGGATAAGATAGAAGGAAGAATCAGAGTTGGCGTTTGGCCTTTGCTAAGTGGAGGTCGGTATGCCAGACAACAAAGGCACCATCCTTGTCGGCAGGTTTGATGACAATGTTAGGGTGGACCTGAGAGAATCGAGTGCTGCAAGTTCAGAGGCAGACAGGTTAGAGTGAGTGAGGCGAGCAGAGAAATTGAGAAAGCTGATGTCACGCCGGTGTGACAATGAACAATAAAAAGATTGTGAGAGAGTAAGAGGTTAGAGGGAGGAGTCCAGGATTTAGCTCTGGTATTAGTAATTAAGCTGAGGTGCGATTTCGCAAAAGTGGACTGCAAATAGTTATTTGATGGTAATTCAGTGCCAGAGCAGTGGGAGGCATTCAGGGAGAGATAAAGAGGGTTGTGGACAGATATGTTACCATAAAGGAAAAGAGTGAACTCCCAAAGCATAGAGAGTAGGATAAGACAAAAAAAAAAGCTTATGTCAAATGCCAAGAGCCCAATACTGCAGAAATCCCAGAGGAGCATGGAAAATGCAAGGATGGAATTAAAAAGGAAATTAGGAAAGCAAAAAGAGGGCATGAAAAAATATTGACAAGTAAAATCAAGGAAATCCCAAAGACGTTTTATAAATACATAAAGTGCAAGAGGACACCAGGAAGGATGTGATTGTACTAGAGTGGGTACAGAGGAGATTTATGAGGTTGTTTCCAGTATCACGAATAGTTGCAAACCCCCTTGTAAATTGTGTTGTGCATTTGAATATTAATGTCAACCGCCATTTTATACAGCATGTTTTAAGTTTTATTTTTATGTTCCGATGGTCAAAATAGAGGAGAGAGGTCAGGTGGGACAGCAACTTCAAAAGGGTCGAGCTTTAGGACCCAGGAGATCTCTATCCAACCTGCCTGGACTCAAAACTGTAACCGTTTGTGTGTACAGCTTGTCTTCCATTACACAGCTGCCTTGTGCTGCACAGGCTTTTCCCTGAGACCTCTCTGCAAGAAGCAGAACTACTTGAAGTCACATAGACTTCTGTCTAAGGCCTTTTCAACAAGAAAAAAATTAAAAAGAAGCCACACTTTGAAAAATCCAGCAAGAAAAATCAACAAGACAATCTCTGGTAACAGCAGAAAAGTCTGATTTCTACCAGTTTCCTCTCCATCCAAAAAAATGGTGACTTCAGCAATTTAGCTGTCTCCATTATTACCTTTGAGAATGCAAAGAAAAAGAAATTTGCAAGAGAAGAGATATCTCCAATAGCCCCTCCCCTATTCGGTATTTCTAATCAGTGATCTCCAATCTTTGGACCTTTTTTTGATTTTTAAAAAGACTCTACTTTTAACTGAAATTCATATTAGCTAGTAGTCAAGATAAGTTTCTATTGAATAAATGTTTTTGCCTTTTTTTATGCCTTTAACCTTTCCCTGAATGTTTGTGAGTGAAGATAAACCCCTTCCCGAGTTTAAGAGTGTGTTAATAAACCCTACTTCTTTGTTTTAACTTTAAAATATGTGTTGTTGAAGCATTTATTATTAGGGTTTAAGGGAGAGAAAGAAATTCAATCATTAATCTATTTACAGACAGGTGGTTGGAAAAATAGGCAAATTTGTACAGAGGAAGAAAAAAATGAACTACCAAAATGAACATAACACCAGGAATGGATAATTTTAGCTATGAGAAAAGGTTGGATAGGCTGGGGTTCTTTTCTTTGGAACAGACGAGGCTGAGGGGAGATTTAATTAAGGTGTATAAAATGTTGAGGGGTCTAGAAAGAGTGGATAGGAAGGACCTATTTCTGTTAGCAGAGAGGTCAATAACCAGGCATAGATTTAAATTAATTGGTAGAAGGATTAGTGGGGAGTTGTGGAGTAGGTTTTTCCTCCAGAAGGTGGTGGGGGTCTGGAACTCACTGCTTGAAAGGGTGGTAGAGGCAGAAACTCTCATCACATTTAAAAACACTTGGATATGTACTTGAGGTGCCATAACCTGCAGGATTATGGACCGAGGGTTAGAAGGTGGGATTACGATGGATAACCTTTTTTGGCCATCACGGACGTGATAGGCTGAATGGCCTCTTTCTATGCTGTAAATGTTTCTATGTTTTCTATGTTTTTCTATCAGTAGCAGAGTTTCCAGTGGAAAGGTCCTAAGCTCAGTCAAAGCATCTCTTTTGAATGCTCGGATTGCTATTATAGAATTCTTGTGTTTCTATATACAACAGTGTATCTTTTGCAGCTTGCAGGAAGAATGGTATGTAGAAGTTTGAAGTAAGACTTCATTGACTCATTGATGCTCAAACATCTGCTCCCACACAGATCATTGGACATGCTCAGGGAGTGCCTAATAGCAATGGAATAGCAGGAGTGAGCACCCACATTTAGCCTATCCAATACTCATGTGTATGTATCCATAGATGTGCCAGAAAGCAAGGAGGACCAGCTAACTGCATCAGCATATACAGTCATTGAGTCATTTATGGCATAGAAGGAGGTCATTTGGCCCATCGAGTCCATGCCAGCTCTCCACAGAGCAATCCAGTCAGTCCCACTCCCCTGCTCTATCCCGGTAGCCCTGTAAGTTTATTTCCCTCAAGTGCCCATCCAATTTCCTTTTTAAATTATTGATTGTCTCCACTTCCCACCATCCTCCTGGGCAGTGAGTTCCAGGTCATTACCACTTGCTGTGTAAGAAAATTCTTCCTCACATATATGACAGGACAACTCAGGAGCCAACATATGAAGGACACAGCCTCTTTGATCCCAAGCTGCTCCCACTGAGGCTCAAAGGCAGCCATCATACTTACTGTTTTCATTGGTAAATCATTAGAAAAGTCAAAGATTGGCATTAAAAAGGCACAGATGACATACTTTTATTGAGGGGAAGCAAAGGAGCAAAAAAAAATGACCATGTCAGAAACTTGGTAGAAAGCAGAAACATGAATTGGTTGCTCTTTATTTTCCCTTTATCTGTTGATGTAGAATAAGGTGGCAGGAACGGATAGACATGGATGATAGTTAAGGTAGTGCAATGCTGCTGGTGGTATTTTGGGGTAATGAATTATGTATAAACAGGAGGGTGAGTGAAAGAAAGAATTTGCTAGCCTTGGCATTTAATTGTATGTGCTCTGGATGAGTTAATGGTGCAATTGTCACCTTGAGTGCACAGTCTTCTGCAGCCATGTCCTCTTGGTCACTGTATGCTGCTCTGACCAAAGAACAAAGAACAGTACAGCACAGGAACAGGCCATTCAGCCCTCCAAGCCTGCGCCGATCTTGATGCCTGCCTAAACCTTCTGCACTTCCAGGGACTGAATCCCTCTATTCCCATCCTATTTATGTATTTGTCAAGATGCCTCTTAAACGTCGTTATCATACCTGCTTCCACCACCTCCCCCGGCAGAAAGTTTCAGACACTCACCACCCTCTGTGTAAAGAACTTGCCTCGCACATCCCCTCTAAACTTTGCCCCTCTCATCTTAAAACTATGTCCCCTAGTAACTGACTCTTCCACCCTGGGAAAAAGCTTCCGACTATCCACTCTGTCCATGCTACCCATAACTTTGTAAACCTCTATCATGTCGCCCCTCCACTTCCGTCGTTCCAGTGAAAACAATCCGAGTTTATCCAACCTCTCCTCATGGCTAATGCCCTCCAGACCAGGCAACATCCTGGTAAACCTCTTCTGTACCCTCTCCAAAGCCTCCACGTACTTCTGGTAGAGTGGTGACCAGAATTGCACGCAATATTCTAAGTGTGGCCTAACTAAAGTTCTGTACAGCTGCAGCATGACTTGCCAATTTTTATACTCTATGCCCCGACCGATGAAGGCAAGCATGCTGTATGCCTTCTTGACTACCTTATCCACCTCGTTGCCACTTTCAGTGACCTGTGGACCTGTACGTCCAGATCTCTCTGCCTGTCAATACTCCTAAAGGTTCTGCCATTTACTGTATACTTCCCACCTGCATTAGACCTTCCAAAATGCATTACCTCACATTTGTCCGGATTAAACTCCATCTGCCATTTCTCTGCCCAAGTCTCCAACCGATCTATATCCTGCTGTATCCTCTGACAATCTTCATTACTATCTGCAACTCCACCAACCTTTGTGTCGTCCGTAAACTTACTAATCAGACCAGCTACATTTTCCTCCAAATAATTTATATATACTACAAACAGCAAAGGTCCCAGCACTGATCCCTGTGGAACACCACTAGTCACACCCTCCATTCAGAAAAGCACCCTTCCACTGATACCCTCTGTCTTTTATGACCGAGGCAGTTCTGTATCCATCTTGCCAGTTCACCTCTGATCCCGTGTGACTTCACCTTTTGTACCAGTCTGCCATGAGGGATCTTGTCAAAGGCTTTACTGAAGTCCATATAGATAACATCCACTGCCCTTTCTTCATCAATCATCTTCGTCACTTCCTCAGAAAACTCAATTAAGTTAGTGAGACACGACCTCCCCTTCCCAAAACCATGCTGCCTTTCGCTAATAAGTTCGTTTGTTTCCAAAAGGGAGTAAATCCTGTCCCGAAGAATCCTCTCTAATAATTTCCCCACCACTGACGGAAGGCTCACCGGACTATAATTTCCTGGATTATCCTTGCTACCCTTCTTAAACAAAGGAACAACATTGGCTATTCTCCAGTCCTCTGGGACCTCACCTGTAGCCAATGAGGACGCAAAGATTTCTGTCAAGGCCCCAGCAATTTCTTCCCTTGCCTCCCTCAGTATTCTGGGGTAGATCCCATCAGGCCCTGGGGACTTATCGACGTTAATGCTTTGCAAGACGCCCAACACCTCCTCCTTTTTGATAATGACATGAGCCAGACTATCTACACTCCCTTCCCTAGGCTCATCATCCACCAAGTCCTTCTCTTTGGTGAATACTGATGCAAAGTACTCATTTAGTCCCTCGCCCATTTTCTCTGGCTCCACACATAGATTCCCTCCTCTGTCCTTGAGTGGGCCAACCCTTTCCCTGGTTACCCTCTTGCTCTTTATATATGTATAAAAAGCATTGGGATTTTCCTTAATCCTGTTTGCCAATGACTTTTCATGATCCCTTTTAGCCCTCCTGACTCCCACATGTCAGATGTTGATTTACCCTCAAACAGCCGCCCCCAATCTAAATTCTTGAGTTCCTGCCTAATATTGTTATAATTAGCCTTCCCCCAATTTAACACCTTCACCCGAGGACTACTCTTATCCTTATCCACAAGTACCTTAAAACTTATGGAATTATGGTCACTGTTCCCGAAATGCTCCCCTACTGAAACTTTGACCACCTGGCCGGGCTCATTCCCCAATACCAGGTCCAGTACGGCCCCATCCCTAGTTGGACTATCTACGTATTGTTTCAAGAAGCCCTCCTGGATGCTCCTTACAAATTCTGCCCCATCCAAGCCCCTAGCACTAAGTGAGTCCCCGTCAATATAGGGGAAGTTAAAATCACCCACCACTACAACCCTGTTACCTTTACATCTTTCCAAAATCTGTCTGCATATCTGCTCCTCTACCTCCCGCTGGCTGTTGGGAGGCCTGTAGAAAACCCCCAACATCGTGACTGCACTATTCCTGAGCTCCACCCATATTGCCTCGCTGCATGACCCCTCTGAGGTGTCCTCCCGCAGTTCTTTGGGCCTCCTTATCTCGAGAGACAATGGATATGCGCCTGGAGGTGGTCAGTGGTTTGTGAAGCAGCGCCTGGAGTGGCTATAAAGGCCAATTCTGGAGTGACAGGCTCTTCCACAGGTGCTGCAGAGAAATTTGTTTGTCGGGGCTGTTGCACAGTTGGCTCTCCCCTTGCGCCTCTGTCTTTTTTCCTGCCAACTACTAAGTTTCTTCGACTCGCCACAATTTAGCCCTGTCTTTATGGCTGCCCGCCAGCTCTGGCGAATGCTGGCAACTGACTCCCACGACTTGTGATCAATGTCACAGGATTTCATGTCGCGTTTGCAGACGTCTTTATAGCGGAGACATGGACGGCCGGTGGGTCTGATACCAGTGGCGAGATCGCTGTACAATGTGTCTTTGGGGATCCTGCCATCTTCCATGCGGCTCACATGGCCAAGCCATCTCAAGCGCCGCTGACTCAGTAGTGTGTATAAGCTGGGGGTGTTGGCCGCTTCAAGGACTTCTGTGTTGGAGATATAGTCCTGCCACCTGATGCCAAGTATTCTCCGCAGTACAGCTGTGATATTCTCCTTAACAAGTAATGCAACTTCCCCACCCCATTTACATCCCCCTCTATCCCACCTGAAGCTTCTAAATCCTGGAACATTTAGCTGCCAATCCTGTCCTTCCCTCAACCAAGTCTCTGTAATAGCAACAACATCATAGTTCCAAGTACTAATCCAAGCTCTAAGTTCATCTGCCTTACCTGTTATACTTCTCGCATTGAAACCTTGGTTACATTGTACTTTCCCCCTCCATAATTAGGCCTTTTATGTTGCAAACATGTACAGCATGCAGCAGATGATGGTGATCATGGAAACTGTATCATGACTGTACTGTCAAACGCTGGGACTGTTAGTGTTCTGGGGGAGGGTTTGTTTCAGAAAATCTCTCCTTGTAGTCTTACAGCTCTGCCATCTGACAACACTGTTAATCTTGGTCTTCCTTGTCATCCTCTTCTTTCACATCCGTTCATCATGCTTCTGCACTTCTTCCTGTTGACTTGGCCTCTCCCAATGGCATAGATATATAGCATGCAACAAACCACTACAAATTGGGAGACTATCTTGGACTCCAACAGATCAGTCCAGTAACTGGAGCCTTTGCTTCAAGATGCCTATGGTTTGCTGAATGACAGCTCTGGTTTGCGTGTGGTTCTCATTGTATCGGCTCTCAGATTTGTGCCAAGCTTTTTGACAGAAGTCATGAGCCAGGTGTAGAAAGGATAATCCTACTGCCTCCCAAGAACCAGGCTGACACCTGCTGACCTGGGTCAAAGACAGGGAGGTTTGAGGACTGGCACAGTAATAAGTCTTCAGAACTCATGACAGAAGACTGGGCACATATCCACATTAATCACTACCTGTAGTCAAAGACCAGCTAAATATTCAGGAAATGGAATCCCTTCCTGTTGTATGACACTGCTGCTTTAACGCCAGGGTTGGGGCCGACCATGACTCATGGCCCTCCTGTCTTGGGCGCTATGACATTGGAAAGATGAATGAGAATGGGCAGAGACTGCAGGCACCCAAGATCACGTCGTTGGCACCAGCTGGACCTCATCGTCACAAGGCGAGCCTCTTTAAACAGCATTCAAATCACACGCAGCTTCCACAGTGCAGACTGCGACACTGACCACTCCCTGGTGTGCAGCAAGGTTAGACTCAAACCAAAGAAGCTGCATCACTCCAAGCAGAAGGGCCGCTCGCGCATCAACACGAACAGAATTTCTCATCCACAGCTGTTACATAAGTTTCTAAATTCACTTGAAAAGCCCTTCAAAGCACTCCCACAGGGGATGCAGAGACCAAGTGGGCCCACATCAGAGACACCATCTATGACTCAGCAATGACCACCTATGGCAAACGTGAGAAGCAGAATACAGACTGGTTTCAATCTCACTTTGAACAGCTGGAACCTGTCATAGCAGCTAAGCGCATTGCACTGTTGAACTACAAGAAAGCCCCCAGAGAGTTAATATCCGTAGCACTTAAAGCAGCCAGAAGCGATGCACAAAGAACAGCCAGGCGCTGCGCAAATGACTACTGGCAATACCGATGCAGTCATATTCAGCTGGCCTCTGACACCGGAAACATCAGAGGAATGTATGATGGCATTAAGAGAGCTTTTGGGCCAACCATCAGGAAGATCGCCCCCCTCAAGTCTAAATCAGTGGACACGATCACTGACCAACGCAAGCAAATGGACCGCTGGGTGGAGCACTACCGAGAACTGTATAGTGATACGCTTTCTGAAACCAACCTATCCAATTGTGGGCATGGGACCTGAGCCAACCTGAACTAAATTAATTGGGGTAAAAATTCCTTTGCATTTCACCAAGTATTTGAGTAAGAAATCAGCATTCCATTTTTCAGTTTCATGGTGGGACAGCCCATGATGGAAGTACCCACAAAATGTGGCTGCAGCCATACTGGTCAAGGCACATGCACGGCTAGAATTTGTTCACAACACAACGCCGGGTTACATGGCGGGGGCGTGCCAGAGAATCGGAGTGGCAGCAGCTGCCACAGAGCCCGATGCCGGGATTGCCGGGCCCAATCTTCCCAGTGGCGGGGAAGCTCTGTGGCGGCCCCTCCACCGGTCTGCAACGGGACTCGAGTTTGCTTATTTAAATTACATCTTTGCATTAATTAAAATGCAATCTGCAGCGATCTTACCTTCAGTTCCCGATGTTCAGCGCGACATGTGGCACTCACGCACCTTCACTTTCCTGTCCAGGCACAGCTGGTGCCACTGAGTTGGAAAAGGGGTGAACTCTGCACAATGTACTGTATGGGGCGGGGGTGGGGGGGGGGGGGTGGGCGGCGGGAGGAAGGGGCGAACTCTGCACTATGTACTGCATGGGGGTGGGAGGAAGGGGTGAGCTCGGTACTATGTTGTGCTGTTTGCAGGGCTGGCAGCTTTTAAAATGGTGCCAGCACTGGCACGTTCAACAGGTGATGCCGTGAATGGCGTCGCCGATGTGGCCCCTGCCACGTGATCGGGAGTTAGCCGTTGTGCATATGCAAAGTCCCCGCCAGGCATAAGATCGGGAGGTCTTGGATTTGCCCACATTGCTGGATTGCTCCAGGTGCAAGGTGTTATTGACTGTACATGTATTACCCTACATTCTTCCCTTCAAGGTCTTTGACTCCAGAGAAAATGTTGTCACTGAGACCGTCCTCAATGCAGCCCAGTCTCTGCCAGTCATGGATGAGCTGGACGAACAGCCAACAAAATCGGAACTTAGTGATGCCATTGATTCTCTAGCCAGTGGAAAAGCCCCTGGGAAGGACGGCATTACCCCTGAAATAATCAAGAGTGCAAAGCCTGCTATACTCTCAGCACTCCGTGAACTGCTTTACCTGTGCTGGGATGAGGGAGCAGTACCACAGGACATGCGCGATGCCAATATCATCAAATTCTGTAAGAACAAGGGTGACCGCGGTGACTGCAACAACTACCGTGGAATCTCCGTGCTCAGCATAGTGGGGAAAGTCTTCACTCGAGTCGTTTTAAACAGGCTTCAGAAGCTGGCTGAGCATGTCTACCCTGAGGCACAATGTGGCTTTCGAGCAGAGAGATCCACCATTGACATGCTGTTCTCCCTTCGCCAGCTACAGGAGAAATGCCACGAACAACAAATGCCCCTCTACGTTGCTTTCATAGATCTCACCAAAGCCTTTGACGTCGTCAGCAGATGTGGTCTCTTCAAACTACTAGCAAAGATCGGATGTCCACCAAAGCTACTAAGTATCATCACCTCATTCCATGACAATATGAAAGGCACCATTCAGCATAGCGGCACCTCATCAGACCCCTTTCCTATCCTGAGTGGCATGAAACAGGGCTGAGTTCTCGCACCTACACTGTTTGGGATCTTCTTCTCCCTGCTGCTCTCACGTGCGTTCAAGTCTTCAGAAGAAGGAATTTTCCTCCACACAAAATCAGATGGCAGGTTGTTCAACCTTGCCCGTCTTAGAACGAAGACCAAAGTATGGAAGGTCCTCATCAGGGAACTCCTCTTTGCTGACGATGCTGCAGTAACATCCCACACAGAAGAGTGTCTGCAGAGATTCATCGACAGGATTACGGCTGCCTGCAACGAATTTGGCCTAACCATCAGCCTCAAGAAAACGAACATCATGGGACAGGACGTCAGAAGTGCTCCATCCACCAATATCGGCGACCACGCTCTGGAAGTGGTTCAAGAATTCACCTACCTTGGCTCAACTATCACCAGTAACCTGTCTCTCGATGCAGAAATCAACAAGCGCATGGGAAAGGCTTCCACTGCTATGTCCAGACTAGCCAAGAGAGTGTGGGAAAATGGCGCACTGACACGGAACACAAAAGTCCAAGTGTATCAAGCCTGTGTCCTCAGTACCTTGCTCTACGGCAGCGAGGCCTGGACAACGTACGTCAGCCAAGAGCGACGTCTCAATTCATTCCATCTTCGCTTCCTCCGGAGAATCCTTGGCATCAGGTGGCAGGACCGTATCTCCAACGCAGAAGTCCTCGAGGCGGCCAACTTCCCCAGCATATACACCCTACTGAGCGAGCAGCACTTGAGATGCCTTGGCCATGTGAGCCGCATGGAAGATGGCAGGATCCCCAAGGACACATTGTACAGCGAGCTCGTCACCGGCATCAGACCCACCGGCCGTCCATGTCTCCGCTTTAAAGACGTCTGCAAACGCGACATGAAGTCCTGTGACATTGATCACAAGTGGTGGGAATCAGTTGCCAGTGATCGCCAGAGCTGGTGGACAGCCATAAAGGTGGGGCTAAAGAGTGGCGAGTCGAAGAGACTTAGCTGTTGGCAGGAAAAAAGACAGAAGCGCAAGGGAGAGCCAACTGTGTAATAGCCCCGACAACCAATCTTATCTTAAGCACCTGTGCAAGAGTCTGTCACTCTAGAATTGGTCGTTATAGCCACTCCAGGCGCTGCTTCACAAACCACTGACCACCTCCAGGCACTTACCAATTGTCTCTCGAGACAAGGAGGCCAAAGAAGAAGAAGTCACTGTACAGTTTGATTTGTTGAGCCGGCTCAAGATGTTTTACTGGAGGGGGCATGGATCTATACTAGTATTAAACTACCTAGTTAGGTAACTGAGCCTTCCTACTATTTTGTTCCAAATTAATGATGGGGAAATTTGATGTGAAAATTCCAGGATGACAAACTGTGGGCTAGACCTCTGATTGCTTCCTTCCTTCCTTTATTTCCAAACATGGTCACAATTTAATTTTCATGCTCTTAGTGACTGAAACGATTTTTAAGTAATTTAGGACTGACTTACAGATTTGGCATTTCCCTCCAATATTTCTTCTTCCAGTGGTTCAAGCTTCAAGTCCTGCAAAACAAATAGAACAATACAAACAAATGGACTGGTAAGAAGATATGGACGAATAGGAAAATCACAGGATGCGTACCTATAATTTTCTGCAACGCACTCCCCATGAGCATGGTTCCCTGCTGACAGGGCATATCTTTTTAAAAGTCTGGCCTCCTAAGATCTTGGTACTTGGGCTCCTCAGCCGAGGGCAAACATAACTGCTGCCTCTAGGGAGAATTGGTTGTTTCCTCATTATTCCCTCCCAGCTCCTTCTACTGACTGGTGTTCTGTGATTCACCCAGTTATATACTCTCTCAGTCGTGCCCTCGTTCCAAGTGGGTGTATCTGGGCTGGTGCTTGAATAAACTTGAATTTGGGGAAGCGGTGGCGCAGTGGTAATGTCACTGGACTAGTAATCCAGAGCCCAGCCTCATGCTCAGGGGGCAAGGGTTCGAATCCTACTGCGGCAGATGGTGAAATTTGAATTTAATTAATGAATCTGGAATTAAAATGCTAGTCTAAAGGTGGCCATGAAACCATTGTCGATTGTTGTAAAACCCCATCTGGTTCACTAATGTCCTTTAGGGAAGGAAATCTGCTGTCCTTACCTGGTCTGGCCTACATGTGACTCCAGACCCACAGCAATGTGGTTGACTCTTAACTACACTCTGAAATGGCCTGGCAAGCCACTCAATTCAAGGACAATTAGGAATGGGCAATAAATGCTGTCTAGTCAGCGATGCCCACATCCCACAAAAAAACCGAATAAAAAAATGTAAGGTGCATGACAGAATGGCTGAATTAGGTGGAGGAAGAATTCCTCTGGAAATAGCAGTCTGCTTGTCAGGTGCTTTTTTCTGTAAGTGTGCAACACCTGTGAGGGACATGAAACACATTCATTTTAGAAAGATGCTCTCTGTCTTGTGAATCAGAAAATGTGATTGAGCAATAGCAGAAAAACTTTCAAGTCATCAGAATGTCTTCAGATTGCAGAAATTCAGTTTTGTGAATTCTATAATTGTTTTCCGACATTCAAGTAGAACTGTAGCTCTCACATTCTCTCTTCCCCTACTAAGCTATGTCACTAGCCAAGTCAACTGCTGCAATTTTTTTAACACCAAAAGCCACTTGCCTTTACATCGCACTGTAATGTAGTAAAATGTCCCAAAATGATTCACAGGAGCATTATCAAATGCATTTGCAAAATTTTAATTTGGATATGATGTGACTTAGATTTATAGAGTCATTTACAGCACGGAAGGAGGCCATTTGGCCCAATGAGTTCATGCTGGCTCTCCACAGAGCTATCCAGTCAGTCCCACTCCCCCACTCAATCCCTAAAGCCCTGCAAGTCTATTTCCCTCAAGTGACCATCTGACTTCCTCTTGAAGTCATTGATTGTCTCTGCTTGCACCACCCTTGTGGATAGCGAAGTGCAGATCATTACCACCACCCGTGTAAAAAAGTTTTTCCTCCTATTCCACCGTATCTCTTGCCTAAAACCTTTAATCTGTGTCCCCTAGTGTTTGTACCATTAGTTAATGGGACGTTTTTCCTTGTCTAACTTATCTAAGCCTGTCATAATCTTGTACACTTGTATTAAATCTCCTCTCAACCTCCCTTGTTCCAAGGAGAACAAACCCAACTTTTGCAATCTAACCTTGTAACTAAAATCCCCCATCCCTGGAACAATTAGAGTCATAGAGTCATAGAATAGGTCCATGCCCCCTCCAGTAAAACAGCTTGAGCCAGCTCAACAAATCAAACTGTATAGTGACTTCTTCTTCGGTCTCCTTGTCTCGAGAGACAATGGGTAAGTGCCTGGAGGTGGTCAGTGGTTTGTGAAGCATTCTGGCAAATCTTCTCTGCACCCTCTCAAGAAGCCACATCAGGTGATATTAGGGCAGATGATCAAAAGCTTTGTCAAACAGGTAGATTTTAACTGCTGCAGCATATCCAGAATTCCCTCCTTCCCAATAGCAAAGACCCAGGATTTTCCCTGAAACCCATAATATCAGGAAATTACAGGTCAAAATGTTTTGGTGCTTTTTTTAACATTTGTTCATGGGATGTGGGCATCACTGGCAAGGCCAGCATTTGTTGCCCATCCCTAATTGCCCTTGAGAACATAGTGGTGAGCTGCCTTCTTGAACCTCTGCAGTCCATCTGGCATGGGTACACTCACAGTGCTGTTAGTAAGGAAGTTCCACGTTTTGATCCAGCGACAATGAAAGAACAGCAATATGTTTCTAAGTCAGGATGGTGTGTGACTTGGAGAGTTCCTTGTAGGTGGTGTTGTTCCCATGCATCTGCTGCCCTTGTTCTTCTAGTTGGAAGAAGTTGCAGGTTTGGAAGGTGCTGTCGAAGGAGGCATGGTGAGTTGCTGCAGTGCATCGGAGGTCTGGGGAGGACATCGGAAGCCTGGGTGGTGGTGGGGTGGAGGTTGGAGGCTTAGTGGGGGTAGTTCAGAGAGAAGGAGGTCAGAGGCCTCAGATTGAGATGCCCAGAGGCCTGGTAGAGGCTGGAAGACCTGGGGCATGGTCGGGAGGTGGGGGCAGGGAGGCTGGGGATGAGATCAGAGGCATGATTGAAGGCCTAGTGGGAGTGGGGACGTTGGAGGGCTCGGGGATGGGGGGTTCGGTTTGTGGGGTAGATTCTAAAGGTGGGTGGACATGACCAATCGTGGGGATTTGGCCAGGCAAGCACGCTGGATTCAGCAGGTAGGTGGAAAGGCACTTGCCTCTTGATCCAGCAGTCCCTTGTCTTGGTTTAGCTGCTCAGGAAATCCATCCATCCAGCATTAAATTTCAAATAGTGAATAAAAGTGAGGCATATAGCCTCATTGTCATATTTAAATTGCCTCCTTGGCAAGGTTAGTCATTGAAATATCATTTCTAACTTTTCCCAGTTATGATGAAAGGTCATTGACCTGATATGTTAACTCTCTTTCTCTCTCCAAACATGCTTCAAAACCTGCTGAGTATTTCCAGCATTTTCTGTTTTTAGTATCATCAATATTCAGTCTGGCTCCAGATCTCACTACAGCTTTCATCCTAGCAGGGGCACTAGTTGAATTCCAGATGTGAGATAACAGTGAGGGTCAAGTGCTGCTTTGATGTCAAGGACAGAGTGTGGCATCAAGGTGCCTTAGTAAAATTTAAGTTAAGTGATCAGGGAAAATTTTCCATTGGCTGGAGTCATAACTGGCACCAAAATGCATGCTGTGGTTGTTGGAGGCCAATCATCTGTGCCTCTGAATATTGTTTCAGGTGTTGCTCAGGCAGTGCCAAGACCCAACTATCTTCAACTGCTTCATCAATGACCTTCCCTTCATTATAAGGTTAAAAATGGGGCTATTCACTGACGATTGCAGATGCATGGGAACACCACCTCCAAGCCACACACCACCCTGACTTGGAACTATAGTGCCATTCCTTCACTGCCGCTGGGTCAAAACCTTTTCACGTGATACTTGAAATTAAGAATTTTGAAGTCGATAGCCGAAACTATAAGTGGCTCACGATTGATGGACTCCTGGATTCGGTCTGGAACCATTTCTAAAATGGCAGGTGAACAGGAACAGAAACATCAGAACCAGACCCTGGCCCCAGTTCCTTATGGTCAGTCATAGGAACAGGAAGAGGCCATTCAGCCTTTCAAGCCTGCTCCACCATTCAATTAAATTATGGCTGATCTGTATCTTAACTCCATCTACCCTCCTTGGTTCCATCACCCTCAGCACCCTAACCCAACAAAAATGTATCATTCTCAGTTGTGAAATTTTCAATTGACTCCCAGCCTCAACAGCTTTTGGGGGAGAGAGGGCCAGATTTCCACTACCCTTTGTGTGAAGAGGTGCTTCCTGACATCACCCTTGAACAGCCTGGCTCTAATTTTAAGGTTCTGCCCCCTTGTTCTGAACTCCCGCTCATCAGAGGAAATAGTTTCTATCTATCCGATCAAATACCTTAATCATCTTAAACCCCTCGATTAGATCAAACCTTGATCTTCCATAGACTGGCCCCGGGGAGTGGGGGGGCAGGGGGTGGGGGGTGGTGGTGGAGACTGAGCACAGTCCAGACACAGAGGTCACAGAGTCAGGCCACATCTGCTGAAGCCCCTGAAGCAGCTGGGCCGTGGGTCTCTCCTCCCCCCAGGCCCCGCGCCTCCAGTCCTTACCTCAGGCCTGTGGCTCCAACCTGTGATCAGCCACCATCTACACTCATTGCCCTGGAGCCCGAGCTCCAGACTCACCCGGAAGCAGATCCGCGTGCACCACTTAGCGCGGGATAGAGCGGATTCTGAGTGGTGTCACCCCCATAACTGTCCCTGGCTTCCGGGCAGCAACCACATCCTCTACTTCCTATCTTATTCTATACAATACTAAAAGTAGCTTGTGTGTGTGTGTGTGTGTGTGTGTGTGTTTTGGTTAAAACTCCCAGAACAGATAGTATAGGATCCAAAGCAATACTCTAGAATCAATTGGCTGGACAGAAACCTTTGGTGGGCCAGATTCTGGCCGCAGGCCATATGTTGGACAACCCTGCTCTAAAGCCTCTCTGCCACCGTCAGGTGTGTGATGGAATAGTCTCCATTGGCTGGATGATGCAGCTGCAACAACACTCAAAGGAGCTCAAACGCCATTCGGAACAAGTACTTACCTGATCAGCATCCCGTTTCATGAGGAACCCAATAACATAAATTCATCTTCCAGCTAAGCTTTGATAAAGCATCCTTGTTTTCCTTTTTCAATGTTAACAAAAGAATTCACAGGTGCTGTTAAACACAAGTGTCTATCTGAGGTAAAACTTGAGCAGTTTATATCAGACTAGGAGTGTCTTTTTATATCTTCAATGTGAGGTTTAAGAATTTAATCTCAGGTTTGCTTTGAAGTATTGTGGAGAAAGCAAATAAACTCAAATCCTCATGAATGAGAAATTTTGCAAACAGCTCTGATGGGGTTGGTAACTGTCTCTAATTGTTCAAGGAACAAAATATCCAGCTGAGGGTCAGACCTTTCACATAAGATAAGGCTTTGACGTTAAAATTTTAATGCATTAAGGAGAACTCAATGAGTAAATTTAATCAAAATACAGTCAAATATGTAATTTTGCCAGGTGTTTACAGTGTTATTGCAAATTTTAGGTACCAATAAAAATGGCAGACAAAACTATTTTTTGTCATTTAATTAGTCTACTTGCTTAGTCTTTTGCTCTTCCAACAAATTAATGTGAGTGCATTTTAATTTATAAGTTTGCATGTTACACAATCAGCTGAAAGAAATTTCTGGACATAAATTTGTCTGACTCAATCAGCTGTAAGAAGTTAGAATTAATGTAAAAATTGGTTAGCACAAATTTATAAATTTATAAAAAAGGTGGGAAAGATGAGCCAATCAGAAATAAATAGAAGAGGTATAAAAACAATAATATTAGGCATGGCAAAACATGTGACAGTAAAGTATGACAGGGAGTAAATGTTATAAGTACAGAAAATGCAAACAGTACACAGCACTTATTACTGATAGATAGGATAAATTCTTGCATATGTTATCTTACAAAAGAGCAATGATAAATATAATTGTGTGTGACATACGATCAGAATTGATTTTTTGGTTCTATGATAATGTGTTATATGTTATATTTGCTGTTGTAAACTTGCTCTTTTATGCATTGTCCACATTCTAAATAAATGCATACCTTCTTTTCCAGGCGGTCAATTAACTTCTGGAGCCTATTTATCTGGGTCATCCATTGGATGTCCTCATCAGCATGGACACCTTTGGGAATCAACAGAAGAGGAAAAAAATCTACATTAATTTAAAATGATGTGTGCAATGTTTTGGCAGGAAATGTAATAGCCCAGATTTTCTTTCTGGAAGTTATTAGCAGATATTCTGAGATATTTACCTGAATGGTAATAATGACTGGTAGGTCTATATACTTCCCCACTGGTATTCGTGCCGGTACTAAATATTAACAAATGAAAGGGCAGAATAGGATATCTAGAGGTGGGTTAGCAAAACTGCTAACGTGTCTTTTGCTTTTCCATTTTTTATACTCATGGAAAAAATGTCAACCTTAATTCTGAAACATCAATTTCAGTTTTTGTTTTTCATAAACATCTCTCAATCTGTCTTTTGTCTTTAGATTCAATTTAGGATTTAAGCAAATAACAATAATATTTAAATAAGTTAGCCATTTACCTCGATTTTCTGCCATCATCAGTGGTGTGCAATGGGCAATGGGACACCTGTCATATACCCTTCACAATTTTCCTTTAAAGTCAAAAATCTGAGAGCAGCCAGGTGAAATCTTTCTCTTTCTCTCTGTCTCTGATTACCTCTTCCTTTTTGTATGGAAGTGCTTAATATTTATTGAGCCTATCCCCAAGACAGAACAGACGAACTTGGGAACTGCCTGAACTTATATCCAACCCATTCTGTGGCTCCGTGTGCAGCAAAGTGTTGCACCACCAAATTGACTGTCCAATGGAAACCACTTTTTTTGTTAATCAAAGTTCTGCTGTGAGCTCATTGTGCCACTTCCTCCTTTGGAAGCTGGCTGATTAGGCAAAGGACTGTTGAGGAGGCTAACTAGAGAAAACTAAAAATACATTTAAAAAATACCTCTGCTGATACCAGGTTCAGTCAGCCTTCAGAAGAAATGTGCCCATCTCTCATGTAAAATAAGTATGTTAAATATTTGAAACTAGAAAAAGTTTTATTCCCATTAAGATCACTGCAGCAATAGAAACTACACTCTCAAGCAAATGGATGAGAGTGGTCGGTGGGGCACTTAAAAGCAGGCCTGAGAACTCGGCTGAGTGCAACGAAGGCAAACTCCAAAGGGAACTGTAGTTTGCTCTGTAATTTATCTGGCTTAAAGTATGATGTAACCCTAGCTGTGTTGGCTTAAAATGGATCTAGAAATGTATGGCACAATTGTGTATTGTGAGCATTGCTGAGTATGCAAAAAGAGATTTATTTATATTATTCATTCATGGGATGTGTGCATTTTTTATTGCCCGTTGTGTCATTTATTGTGGTTGTTCCTATACTTCTGTCCATGACCATGATCTGAACCTTGATCTACCATGGTTCACCCATATCAGCTCCAGAATAAATGCCCTGAGTATAATTGCATTACAGCCACATCAGATTTTCCGACGCTATTTATAGTTTTTAGAAATATTACAGTTAAGAACAAATACTGATGTGGAAAATGAAGGGTTAATAGGGTTACTAAGGTTCACACAGCTGAAGTTTTTTTCCCCTTGTACCTTTCCATCATGAGGCCTTGGTCTGTTTATCTGTTGTAAGAGATAAAATTAGGGAAGGCGAAATTGCAAAGAAGAACTGGTATTGTAAAGTGCTGAAAAGAAGTGTATAAGCAATAGTAAGATAACCAAATATGGGCATATGAGTAACCAGCTGTATTAATTCCACATAAAGTTATTATATAAATATCTCTGCTGTAACCATGATTTCTTCGAGAGATTTTGGCATGCTGAAGGCTCTCCCCTACATACTTGGAATAAATATTTCATGATTTTAGCTCACTCTGACTCTGAAGTGGCTTTTGTTCCACCACAAATTGGCTAGTTGGCAGGATCCACTGACAGTTCTAACTAAAAGAGAGTCCCTGTGGACACCCGAAGTCTCGCTCCCTCCCTCCGCCTTTTGGCTAAGATCAAGTGTAGTATCTGTTCTTATCAGTGCTTATTTGATTGAGAAGAGACCATGATCATTGCTTTTTGATCCTGGGGAAGCTTTGAGTAAAATGGCTATAACCAATTTTCGAGCTTCGGGCCAGGGAGTGCGCAACACCGTTCGGGTGGTCGTGAAGGACAAGGAAGGAGATGCACCGGTCGATCGCACCTTCTTCATCAAGAAAATTCTCTTCGATTGCTGCGGATTTCAAGCGACGGACGTCTTCTGCCTGCAGGATTTCCCCAGCAGTGGATACTTCGACGTGACGTTCCGGAGCGTGGCGGGATGCATCAAGTTCCTGAAGGCGTTCAAGGAGAAAGGGGACCGGGCGCCACTGTCGATCCTCACAGCGGAGCCGCTCTTCACGCTTCCGTCACAACGGGATCGGGTGGTGACGATTCACCTCTACAACCCCCATGTTCCGGTGGTGGATGTACTCACCTTTCTCGCCAGGTACGTCGAGGTGGCCGGCAGCAGCACTGATGTCAAGG
Source organism: Heterodontus francisci (assembly GCF_036365525.1). Classification (NCBI taxonomy): domain Eukaryota; kingdom Metazoa; phylum Chordata; class Chondrichthyes; order Heterodontiformes; family Heterodontidae; genus Heterodontus; species Heterodontus francisci. Next base: position 71,726,817 of record NC_090375.1, read on the forward strand.
ACCCCTTTGGGATCTGGACCAGCAAGCGGCAGGTCAAGGTGACCTTGAAGGTAGATCCCAGTGGAGCCATCATCCACCCTCCCTCCAGCTTCGCTATCGGGGGAAGTCGAGGCTTCTTGGTCTACGCTGGGCAGCCCAGAGTTTGCCGCACCTGTGGAAAATCTGGTCACATGGCAGCCAACTGCAGCACGGTTGTTTGCAAGAACTGCAAGGAGGAAGGCCATCAGACCAAGGACTGTAAGCAGACTAAGTGTTGCAACTTGTGCGGTGCGGCAGGCCATCTCTACAAGACATGTCCCAAACGTTGTCTCAGCTATGCTCAGGCGGCAAGGTCCAAGGAATGGCCGGGCGAACGTTCAACGAAGGCGTCCGCTGTTCGAAAGGAGACCAGCAACCTTCTCCGCAGTGAGGAACTTCAACCTGAGAAGGAAGGGGAGGCGGCTGAAACCAACGACCCAGCACCTACCCAGCGCCCGGAAACCCCTCCCCCACAGACAGAATCAATGGAGGAGGAGGCAGCAGATGGACAAACAGGTCAGTGGCAAGTGGTCCAGAGGAAAACCACAAAGAAAAAACATCCCAAAGCCACCACCCAAACCAGTGGCAAGAGGAGGCTCTCTTCTGAATCAGACTGCAACAACTCCTCTTCACTGGACGGGGAAATGCTGGAACGACAGCCCCTTCAAAAGAGGCGGCAGAACTCCGAGATGGATGATAAAGCATCCCAGCCCCCGGGCACTGGAAGCTGTGATGGGCCCAGCGTGCCCCAACCCCAATGCCCCACACGTAACGAAGTGGCCAACGCATCTCAGTTCTGCGACACCGGGAGCAAAGACACGTCTGGCGCACCTGAGCTCCGGGAGACCGGGAGCTGTGATGTTTTTGAGGAGGAACAGATGGAAGCAGCTGAGGACAACCCAATCCTCTCTGCCTACAAGACCCCCCCGATGTCACCTGAGCGGCACAAACCCTGCATGAAAAATCAGGAGGGGTTTCTGAGCCCAACCAACGTGAAACTGCTTGCGCATACAATGGGAATGCAGGAACATCCCGAAGGGGAAGGACTGGGACTAGCGAGGACAAATGGTATGGGAAGCAACAACTAATTTTTAGTAAAAAATGGGTGTAAGAATTGCTTCCATTAATGTGCGTAGCATTAAATCTACTACGCGATGTGTTTCAACCTTGGATTACCTTGCCAAGGTCAAAGCTGACCTACTGTTTCTGCAGGAGTGTGGAATACCACACCTCAGCACCTACAGGCAGTGGTCGCGATGGTGGTCCCACGGGCCATCGATCTGGTCGGGGGGTAATGACTGCCGTTCCTCCGGCCTGGGTATTCTGCTGCGGGGAGGTAACTTCACCATCTCCGAAGTTAAGGAGGTGGTGGGCGGCCGCCTCCTCGTAGCAGACGTGATGTACAACAACGCTCCGCTCCGGTTGATCAACGTGTACGCCCCGGTACAACGCAGCGAGCGACTGACCGTCTTCCAGCAGCTCCCACTGCTGCTGGCGACGTCCAGGCCGGTCATCCTAGGCGGTGACTTCAACTGCATCATCGATGCGGCTGGACGATCCGGCAGTGACGACAGCAAACTGGACGCTACGTCCAGATTCCTAGTAGAAACAGTTAAGGATGCCAAACTGCACGACGTCTTCAGCAAACCTGCAGACGGAGCGCAGCGCAGATACACATGGTCAAGATCGGACGGGTCTGCCCGTTCCAGGATTGACTTCCTGTTTGTGTCCCGTGCTGTCACGGTCGGATCCACCGACGTCAAGCCGGTGTTCTTCTCCGACCACTGCCTCTTACTGGCCGACTGTCACTTACAGGACGACCAGTGGGTTGGCAGAGGGACGTGGAAGCTCAATGCGACACTGCTGACCCCAGAGAACGTTGAGGAACTCAAAAGGGATTACAAAGGTTGGAGGACCGTGAAACCCCTCTTTGAGTCTCCAGTTCACTGGTGGGAAGCGATAAAGGAGAACATCAAGAGGTTCTTCATCCACAAAGGTGTTCAGAAGGCGAGAGAGAGACAGAGGGAACTGTCCCGACTCCAGAAAATTATGCAAAATCTACTCCGGTTGCAGTCAATGGGGGTCGAGGTCATGGAGGACCTCCAAGAGGTGAAGAGCCAGCAGGCCTCGCTCTTTGCCAAGGAGGCCTCCAAGATCATCTTCCGGTCCAGAGTCCGCTCCATCGAGCAGGATGAGGCGTGCTCGCGTTACTTCTTCCAAAAGGTACACAGAGAGAGCTCTGTTATCAGCAGCCTGAAGGAAGAAGATGGCTCGGTAACGTCTTCGCAGTCCGACATACTAAGGATCAGCAAATTCTTTTATGCTGGGCTGTATGACGCGAAGCCCACGAGCTGACAAAGGCCGTCGAGTCTTTCGAGACGAGTAAAACCCCCGGGAGCGACGGCTTACCGGTCGAGTTGTACTCGGCCCTGTGGGACTGGGTCGGCCCGGACCTGCTGGAAGTATACAAGAGTATGCTCCTGGCCGGCAGCATGTCAGAGACCATGAGAAAAGGCATCATCACCCTCATTTACAAGCAGAAGGGGGAGAGGGCAGAAATCAGAAATTGGCGGCCCATCTCACTGCTTAATGTTGATTACAAGATTCTGTCCAAAGTCATAGCCAGTCGAGTCAAGTCTGCTCTGGAGTTGGTGATTCACCCCGATCAGACCTGTACTGTACCCGGCAGGAAGATCTCTGATAGTCTCGCGCTACTCAGGGATACGATCGCCTACGTACGGGACAGGAGGGTGGACACCTGCCTCATCAGCCTGGACCAGGAGAAGGCTTTTGACAGGATATCGCACACCTACATGATGGACGTGCTTTCCAAAATGGGGTTTGGGGAGGGAATCTGCAATTGGATCCAACTGCTCTACACAAACATCAGTAGCGCAGTGTCAATCAACGGGTGGGAATCTGAAAGTTTCCCGATCAAATCTGGAGTCAGACAGGGCTGTCCTCTGTCCCCGGTCTTGTTTGTTTGCTGTATTGAACCCTTTGCTGAGTCTATTAGGAAGGATGCGAGCATAAGAGGGGTGACAATCCCAGGCAGCGGAGGCACTCAGGTCAAAACCTCCCTGTACATGGATGACGTCGCTGTCTTCTGCTCGGATCCGCTGTCCGTGCGCAGACTGATGAGCATCTGCGACCAGTTCGAACTGGCCTCGGGAGCCAAAGTTAACCACGGCAAGAGCGAGGCCATGTTCTTTGGGAACTGGGCTGACCGATCCTTTGTCCCCTTCACCGTCAGGTCAGATTACCTGAAGGTGCTGGGGATATGGTTCGGAAGGGCCGGGGCGTGCACCAAAACATGGGAGGAGCGAGTAGCCAAGGTACGACAAAAGTTGGGCATGTGGGGGCTGCGATCTCTCTCCATTGTGGGTAAGAACCTGGTCATCAGGTGCGAGGCGCTCACGTTGTTGCTCTACGTGGCGCAGGTCTGGCCCATACCCCACTCCTGCGCCGTGGCAGTCACCCGAGCCATTTTCCGCTTCGTCTGGGGATCTAAAATGGACCGGGTCCGGAGGGACACGATGTTCAAATCTCTGGACATGGGCGGGAAAAATGTACCCAACGTGGCCCTCATCCTGATGACCACCTTCGTGTGCGGCTGCATCAAGCTATGTGTAGATCCCCAGTACGCAAACTCCAAGTGTCACTACGTGCTGAGGTTCTATCTGTCCCCGGTGTTGCGAAGGATGGGCCTGGTCACATTGCCGCGGAACGCTCCGTGCAGTTGGGCGGCGCCGTACCACCTATCCCTCGTGGAGCAGTTTCTGCGGAAAAACACCTTTGACCACCGGTCCATCAGGCAGTGGTCTGCACGGAATGTCCTCAAGGCCCTACGGGAAAAGGAAACGGTGGATCCTGTCGGATGGTTCCCCGAGCAGACCGTCAAAGTCATTTGGCGGAATGCCTCATCACCAGAACTTTCAAACAAGCACCAAGACGTAGCTTGGCTGGTGGTGAGAAGGGCCCTCCCCGTCAGATCCTTCATGCACACCCGAAGTCTCGCCCCCTCCGCACAGTGCCCCCGCGTTGGCTGTGGTGGGGAAGAGACGGTCGCACACCTCCTCCTGGAATGTGCCTTTGCAAAGCAGGTGTGGAAAGAGATGCAGTGGTTTTTGTCAAGGTTCATCCCAAGCAGCTCTGTAACACAGGAGTCTGTGCTCTACGGGCTGTTCCCAGGGACGCACACCGAGACAAACATCAACTGCTGCTGGAGGACTATCAATTCGGTGAAAGACGCCCTTTGGTCTGCCCGAAACTTGCTGGTCTTCCAGCGCAAAGAGTTGTCCACCACCGAATGTTGCAGACTGGCACATTCCAAGGTCCAGGACTACGTGCTGAGGGACGCACTAAAGCTTGGGGCAGCCGCAGCAAAGGCTCAATGGGGAAAGACCACAGTGTAAGGTTCCCCCACCAAGCTGGACTGAGGGGCTGGAACCATGGGAAGCCCCTCGAACTGTATCGTTAATATTCTCAATTGCTGTAAATGTAAAACTGTAATTGACATGACAATTGTGAAACGGAAGGGTTGGGAAGAAACTCGACATTATTGAAAGAAACTGATCTCTTTTGCAATGTTTGTATTTTTTCGTGCTGTTTGGAAACTGTTTGGCAATGTAATTTTTACAGATTTTTATGAATAAAGTATATTTTGGGAAAAAAAAAAATCTGTTCTTATCAGTTAATTGACATGACAATTGTGAAACGGAAGGGTTGGGAAGAAACTCATGACAGTATTGAAGGAAACTGATCTCCCTTGCAATGTTTGTATTTTTTGGTGCTGTTTGGAAACTGTTTGGCAATGTAATTTTTACAGATTTTTATGAATAAAGTATATTTTGGAAATAAAAAAAAAAAAGTCTCGCTCCCTCCGCACAGTGCCCCCGCGTTGGCTGTGGTGGGGAAGAGACGGTCGCCCACCTCCTCCTGGAATGTGCCTTTGCAAAGCAGGTGTGGAAAGAGATGCAGTGGTTTTTGTCAAGGTTCATCCCAAGCAGCTCTGTAACACAGGAGTCTGTGCTCTACGGGCTGTTCCCAGGGACGCACACCGAGACAAACATCAACTGCTGCTGGAGGACTATCAATTCGGTGAAAGACGCCCTTTGGTCTGCCCGAAACTTGCTGGTCTTCCAGCGCAAAGAGTTGTCCACCACCGAATGTTGCAGACTGGCACATTCCAAGGTCCAGGACTACGTGCTGAGGGACGCACTAAAGCTTGGGGCAGCCGCAGCAAAGGCTCAATGGGGAAAGACCACAGTGTAAGGTTCCCCCACCAAGCTGGACTGAGGGGCTGGAACCATGGGAAGCCCCTCGAACTGTATCGTTAATATTCTCAATTGCTGTAAATGTAAAACCGTAATTGACATGACAATTGTGAAACGGAAGGGTTGGGAAGAAACTCATGACATTATTGAAAGAAACTGATCTCTTTTGCAATGTTTGTATTTTTTTCGTGCTGTTTGGAAACTGTTTGGCAATGTAATTTTTACAGATTTTTATGAATAAAGTATATTTTGGAAATAAAACAAAAAAAGCAGAAAACCACAAAGAAAAAACATCCAAAAGCGGAACAGGCCACCACACAAACCAGTGGCAAGAGGAGGCTACCTTCTGAAACAGACTACAACAGCGCCTCTTCACTGGACGGGGAAATGCTGGAACGACAGCCCCTTCAAAAGAGGCGGCAGAACTCCAAGGGGATGGAAGATAAAGCATCCCAGCCCCCGGGCACTGGAAGCTGTGATGGGCCCGGCGTGCCCCAACCCCAAAGCGCCACACGTAACGACGTGGCCAACGCATCTCAGCTCCGGGACACCGAGAGCAAAGACATGTCTGGCGCACCTCAGCTCCGGGAAGCCGGGAGCAATGTTTTCGAGGAGGAACAGATGGAAGCAGCAGAGGACAAACCAATCCTTGCTGCCTACAAGACCCCCCCCGATGTCACCCCAGCGGAACAAACCCTGCATGAAAAACCAAGAGGGGTTTTTGAGCCCAACCAACGTGAAACTGCTTGCGCACACGATGGGTATGCAGGAACATCCCGAAGGACTGGGACTAGCAAGGACAAATGGTATGGGAAGCAACAACTAACTTTAAAAAATGGGTGTAAGGATTGCTTCCATTAATGTGCATAGCATTAAATCGACTACGCAATGTGTTTCAACCTTGGATTACCTCGCCAAGGTCAAAGCTGATCTACTGTTTCTGCAGGAGTGTGGAATACCACACCTCAGCACCTACAGGCAGTGGTCGCGATGGTGGTCCCACGGGCCATCGATCTGGTCGGGGGGTAATGATTGCCGTTCCTCCGAATTTCACCATCTCCGAAGTTAAGGAGGTGGTGGGCGGTCGCCTCCTCGTAGCAGACGTGATGTACAACGACTCTGCGCTCCGGTTGATCAATGTGTACGGCCCGGTACAACGCAGCGAGTGGCTGACCATCTTCCAGCAGTTCCCACTGCTGTTGGCGATGTCCAGGCCGGTCATCCTAGGCGGTGACTTCAACTGCATCATCGATGCGGCTGGACGATCCAGCAGTGACGACTGCAAACTGGACGCTATGTCCAGATTCCTAATAGAAACAGTTAAAGATGCCAAACTGCACGACGTCTTCAGCAAACCTGCAGACGGAGCGCAGCGCAGATACACATGGTCAAGATCGGACGGGTCTGCCCGTTCCAGGATTGACTTCCTGTTTGTGTCCCGTGCTGTCACGGTCGGATCCACCGACGTCAAGCCGGTGTTCTTCTCCGACCACGGCCTCTTACTGGCCGACTGTCACTTACAGGACGACCAGCGGGTTGGCAGAGGGACGTGGAAGCTCAATGCTACACTGCTGACCCCAGAGAACGTTGAGGAACTCAAAAGGGATTACAAAGGTTGGAGGACCGTGAAACCCCTCTTTGAGTCTCCAGTTCACTGGTGGGAAGCGATTAAGGAGAACATCAAGAGGTTCTTCATCCAAAAAGGTGTTCAGAGGGCGAGAGAGAGACAGCGGGAAATGTCCCGACTCCAGAAAAGTATGCAAAATCTGCTCCGGTTGCAGTCGATGGGGGTCGAGGTCATGGAGGACCTCCAAGAGGTGAAGAGCCAGCAGGCCTTGCTCTTTGCCAAGGAGGCCTCCAAGATCATCTTCCGGTCCAGAGTCCGTTCCATTGAGCAGGATGAGACGTGCTCGCGTTACTTCTTCCAAAAGGTACACAGAGAGAGCTCTGTTATCAGCAGCCTGAAGGAAGAAGATGGCTCGGTAACGTCTTCGCAGTCCGACATACTAAGGATCAGCAAATCCTTTTATGCTGGGCTGTATGACGCGAAGCCCACAGACAGCAGAGCCTCCCAGTCCTTCCTGTCATCTATCACAGAGGTCTTAGATGACAGCAGGAGGGAGAGACTGGACAAGCCGCTAACTCTGGACGAGCTGACAAAGGCCGTCGAGTGCTTCGAGACGAGTAAAACTCCCGGAAGCGACGGCTTACCGGTCGAGTTGTACTCGGCCCTGTGGGACTGGGTCGGCCTGGACCTGCTGGAAGTATACGAGAGTATGCTCCTGACCGGCAGCATGTCAGAATCCATGAGGAAAGGCATCATCACCCTCATTTACAAGCGGAAGGGGGAAAGGGCAGAAATCAGAAACTGGCGGCCCATCTCACTGCTTAATGTTGACTACAAGATTCTGTGCAAAGTCATAGCCAGTCAAGTCTGCTCTGGAGTTGGTGATCCACCCCGATCAGACCTGTACTGTACCCGGCAGGAAGATCTCTGATAGTCTCGCGTTACTGTGCAACAGCCCCGACAAACAAATTTCTCTGCAGCACCTGTGGAAGAGCCTGTCACTCCAGAATTGGCCTTTATAGCCACTCCAGGCGCTGCTTCACAAACCACTGACCACCTCCAGGCGCGTATCCATTGTCTCTCGAGATAAGGAGGCCCAAAAGAAGAAGAAAGAAAAAGAACTCAGGGATACGATCGCCTACGTGCAGGACAGGAGGGTGGACACCTGCCTCATCAGCCTGGACCAGGAGAAGGCTTTTGACAGGATATCGCACACCTACATGATGGACGTGCTTTCCAAAATGGGGTTTGGGGAGGGTATCTGCAATTGGATCAAACTGCTCTACACCAACATCAGTAGCGCAGTCTCAATCAATGGGTGGGAATCGGAAAGTTTCCCGATTCAATCTGGAGTCAGACAGGGCTGTCCTCTCTCCCCGGTCTTGTTTGTTTGCTGTATTGAACCCTTTGCTGAGTCTATTCGGAAGTGTGCGAGCATAAGAGGGGTGACAATCCCAGGCAGCGGAGGCACTCAGGTTAAAACCTCCCTGTACATGGAGGACATCGCCTTTTTCTGTTCGGATCCGCTGTCTGTGCGCAGACTGATGAACATCTGCGACCAGTTCGAACTGGCCTCGGGAGCCAAAGTTAACCACGGCAAGAGCGAGGCCATGTTCTTTGGGAACTGGGCTGACCGATCCTTTGTCCCCTTCACCGTCAGGTCAGACTACCTGAGGGTGCTGGGGATATGGTTCTGAAGGGCCGGGGCGTGCACCAAAACCTGGGAGGAGCGAGTAGCCAAGGTACAACAAAAGTTGAGCATGTGGGGGCAGCGATCTCTCGCCATTGTGGGTAAGAACCTGGTCATCAGGTGCGAGGCGCTCACGTTGTTACTGAACGTGGCGCAGGTCTGGCCCGTACCCCACTCCAGCGCTGTGGCGGTTACCCGAGCCATTTTCTGCTTCATCTGTGGATCTAAAATGGACCGGGTCCGGAGGGACACGATGTTCAAATCTCTGGATAAGGGCGGGAAAAATGTACCCAACGTGGCCCTCATCCTGATGACCATCTTCGTGTGCGGCTGCATCAAGCTGTGTGTAGACCTCCAGTACGCAAACTCCAAGTGTCACTACGTGCTGAGGTTCTATCTGTCCCCGGTGTTGCGAAGGATGGGCCTGGTCACATTGCCGCGGAACGCTCCATGCAGTTGGACCGTGCCGTACCACCTATTCTTCGTGGAGCAGTTTCTGCGGGAAAACACCTTTGACCACCGGTCCATCAGGCAGTGGTCTGCATGGAATGTCCTCAAGGCCCTACGGGAAAAGGAGATGGGGGATCTTGTCGGATGGTTCCCTGAGCGGACCGCCAAAGTCATTTGGCGGAATGCCTCATCACCAGAACTTTCAAACAAGCACCAAGATGTAGCTTGGCTGGTGGTGAGAAGGGCCCTCCCCGTCAGATCCTTCCTGCACGCCCGAAGTCTCGCCCACTCCGCGCAATGCCCCTGTTGTGGCTGTGGTGGGGAAGAGACGGTTGCCCACCTCCTCCTGGAATGTGTCTTTGCAAAGCAGGTGTGGAAAGAGATGCAGTGGTTTTTGTCGAGATTCATCCCAAGCAGCTCTGTAACACAGGAGTCTGTGCTCTACGGGCTGTTCCCAGGGACGCACACCGAGACAAACATTAACCGCTGCTGGAGGACTATCAATTTGGTGAAAGATGCCCTTTGGTCTGCCCGAAACTTGCTGGTCTTCCAGCGCAAAGAGTTGTCCACCACCGAATGTTGCAGACTGGCACATTCCAAGGTCCAGGACTACGTGCTGAGGGACGCACTAAAGCTTGGGGCAGCCGCAGCAAAGGCTCAATGGGGAAAGACCACAGTGTAAGGTCCCCCCACCAAGCTGAACTGAGGGGTTGGATCCATGGGAAACTCCTCGAACTGTATCGGGAAAATTTTGTGTGCTGTAAATGTAAAAATGTATATGGCATGACAATGAAATGGAAGGGTTGTGAGGCAACTCATGATTGTATAGAAGGAAACTGATCACCTTTGCACTGTTTGTATCTTTTGACTTGATGCTGGTTTAAACTGTTTGGGAATGTAATTTTTTCAGATTTTTATGAATAAAGTATATTTTGGAAATTTTAAAAAAAGACAGATGAGTACATTTTACTTCATACCACCCCATGTTTAGTTATGTCTGACTGACCGCTGGGGCCTCTTCGGGACCTCAAGGATCACGAACATTTGAACAGCGTTGGTGCAGCTGAATGAGGAAAGGGGTATCGATACAGTAGTATTTCCGGCAGCCGACGGACAGGCGTGGGGGAGGAGGCTTAGCGGATACTTCTCTGAGGTTGAGAGCCTCAGACTTGTGTTTAGGCACCCCGACCGATGGACTGGTTGTGATGGGAATGCTTGGTGTGTGTTCCCAAAGGTGAAGAGCCTTGTGAAGAGGGTCAGGGACCAAAGAGAAGAGACAGGTTACAAGTGTTAGAAGGGCAAGAACTGGAGTGGGAAAGTGAGAGGTATCAGGTTGAGGAAAGAGGGACAAATTAAACAAGAACATTTTAGTCAAATTTAAAGTCAGTAAAAGCGAGTTACTGTATCTTTTGTTTGAGTCTGTATGAATGTTGGAAGCTTGCATGAATTAATGTCCTTATCTGTGGCTTGTGTAGCTAACAGTTGTTAACCCTTTGTAGTCTGGCTTTAATGTTCAAAGTATGAGACTGTTGCTTGTTCTATTTTTGTATGTGTATATTTCTGTAGGAACCTAGGAACCTTGAGTCATCTTTTGGTTGTGAACTGGTTGAACCTGAGTGCTCCTTGTGCTTGCGACTGGGAATTTAACACAGATTTTTGGCACTTTGAATTCATAACATTTATTACAGGCATCAATATTTCTAAGTTATTTGGAATTAAAAATTGTGAATGTGATTGTTGAGTGTGTTCGTTTCAATTCAAGATTGTGCACCCAGAAATGGGATATAAAAACTGAATTACATTTTAAATTAAAGATGCTGATGTAATGTTTTCTTTTTATTTTAAAAGTTGGTTTTGCAACTGTGAAAAGGTAATGAACAATCTTGTAAGTGATAAGCTTTGAAGGCTTGAAAATGCCTGACAGAAATCCATTTTGAAGTTTTAAAACATTTTGCTTTTATTGAACCAAAGTTTAAAATCTGTGATTGCCCTTTTGCAGGTTTTAAAGTAGCAAACATCAGGAACTGAAAATTGGTTTAAGGGAGACAAAGGATAAATAAAGTAGATATGGGAAAGATTCTGTCTGTTTAAAGTTTATTTCAGAGGCTGGTGTTAAGTCTTTTGTTGTAAAAATGTTAAATACCTTTTTTGGTTTTATTACAATTAGTTGAAAAGGCACCTGAAGAAAGAACATGGAAAATTACGGAATTTACCTTTTCTTTTAAAAAACACATGCTATTCTGTTCTGTGTGTAGTTAATAAGCATTGGCCTGAATTAAGTTCAAATTATTAAGGTTAATTGGTGTGTTAAGTTGGGAAAACTGGAATTTCATTAGTGGCCACAATGAACTTCCAAGGTATCATATCATGATATGAGGGAGTCTGTAACTTTGGACATAAGGTTCATGCATATAACATGGGCAGTTTTGAATTTTAAATGATTACTGTGAATTGGACTTTGGAAAAAACCTGGTTGTATCAAAAAAATCCTAAGGTTAGAAACCTCTTACAAAAGATGTTAAAAGTTTGGAAACAATGGGAGTTTAATCTAAAATGCTGTCTTCCCTGATGGAGGTGTTTTCCTTTGAAGTTTAAGGGGATAATCAAATTTAGAAAAACTAAAAAATATAGTCAAGGTGGTTTCTATGAATATAGAGAATTAAGTTTCTTTTTTCAATGAAATATTAACAAAATCTGTCACTCCAGCAACACTGTTATTTGAATTTGGAATAACTTTGAGATGCAAAAGGTCCAGTGTAATTTAGTAAGTTACTTTTCAGAAACTAAAATGTCATCTAAGATAAAGAACGAACTAACAAACAAAATATGGTAATGTCTGGAATCAAATGGAAATGTTTGATTTCTGTTTTAGAGATATTATGAATATTGGACTGTAAAGGTTCTCCAGGACTCATAAAGAGAACCACATTTGATAGTCTGGCCATTATCCGAGACATCAAGACCATGCAAAGGGAGATCAGCAAAGATCTCAGACACCACACCCCACCTTTTTTGATATGGTGACAAGATCACCTGAGAGTCGAAAATGTGTGGCATGATGTTGGGATACCAGTGTAAGAATACAGATATGATTTGTTACATGCGAAGCAACTAACATGCAAAATGCATGGTGAAATGCACTGAAGAACGGGTCTTAGACGTGTGTAGCAACTTGACCAACAGCATGGCATGAAATGGTTAATGTGGCCAGTAAAGTGAGACAACATTTTAAATTATCAAGGCATTGACACATACTCCATAGAGAAAATTGCAATAACCTGATAAATTAAACACATTGGTAATGGCCAGAGGGAGTAAAATTAAAGTTCAGAGAGACAGCTGAAGGGTTAAGAAAATAATACTTGTCAAGAATTATCCGCAAGATGGATACAGGTAAAGACAGAGCTGGAGAATCTTTTAAGTCCATGCATGATGGAAAGGATTGTGACATTGTAGTAAATGCAATGTGTTGTTTTCGTGCCCAGTGTGATTGGGCCATGGATGTTGTCACCCCGATTAGGCAAGTTGGACTCGAGGAAGGGTAATGGTTGGGTATTGGTATGGCAGTCAGTACTGTAGCCATAATAGAAAGGACCACCACTTCACAGAAACACGTAGTAAAAATGATGCAGAACAACATAGAATGCAAGCAATACAACAGCTAGGCAAACCCCAATGCTGGGAGACTGTATATAATGTAGGACAACACCCATGGCTCCGAGCTCTGTCCATGTTTATGATACTAACCCAGGCCATAGTATTAGTAGTTGGAATCTGCATGCTTTACTATTTGAGGCGACAAGTGCATTACAAGAAACTATGCTTACAGCTCGCAGCTTTTCTCAAAAATAGTAAAATAGTTCATGAGGGGTCGATAAGGATATCTTCCCCTCAACTGAGGGAATTGTAAGATTATTAGGTTACTAAAAAGTTACTAACCAGAATACTGATTGTTAAAATCTAGCTATTATAAACGAAAAACTAATTTATCATAAACTAACATTTAGCTTTATTAGTATGGTAAAGTGGGAAAACTTAGGAAATAGGGCACAGTCTAGACAAGATGTCAAGGTGGATTCCTTGGGAGATTATGTCAAGTTTTAAAATGCTTACTCACAGTAAAAGGGTGAGACCTTGAGAGCAGACAGTGAAAACAGCTTCTGTCTCGCAATGAGTTAAGGGACTACTAAATGTAAAAGCATTGAGATAAAGTGTTCAACATAAAAGGGTATTACTTATGTAAATCCGAAAGATTAGCAACAGCCAAAGAATTATCCTCAATTGGTTAAGAAAGGCATAAAGGTGCATATGGGAAACAAACCTAGACCAAGAGGCGCTTGGGAAAATCTGCAGATTGATTTTACAGGGCCCCTGCCTAAGAGCAGAGGGAAAACCTATTGTCAGGTAATAATAGATCATTTCACTAGGTGGGTGGAAGTGTTTGCAACATGAAATTGCAGATACGGCTGCCAGGATACTGGCAAAAGAAGTGATACCATGGTGGGCAATTCCCCTGCAGATAGATTCTGATCAAGGAACCCATTTTACAGGCAAGATTATGAAAACTGCATGCAGACTGCTGGGAATAAAACAAAGATTTCACATACCCTAACACCCCCAGAGCTGAGTGCTGATAAGGCTATGGGCCACTCCTAATCAAACAATTAGACTGACCCCTCACGGGCTAATGACTGAAAAGGATATGAGGCTCCCTGAGGGGTTTGTGACAGGGAGTGGTGAAACGGGACCACTAAAAGATAGTATTACATGCTATGTGAGGGCACTCTGCAAGCAATTCTGAGGTATGAAAGCAGAAGTGAAACAGCGGTAAGAGGCTGCTGACAGGGATGGACAAGGACCTGAGCATAAGCTGCTGGAGCTCCCTGAGGTAGGAGACAGAGTAATGGTACTGGTAGTGCCATCTAAACCAGGACTGGCACCCCCGCTGGGGCGGGGCCCTACATGGTCCTGATGACTAGCGACATTTGTGTATGATTGAACATGCTGGGAGGATGCAGGTGGAAACATTGGTCTCAGGTTAAGGTATATGAGTCACATTCTGCGCTGCATTTTATGAGGCCTCCGGCACGGGGATGGTGATGGGGGAGGGTGGGGGGCGGGCCCAGAAAATCCTGCAAGGAGAGGCCCACCACGACCCCTGATGCTGAGAAGGGCTGTCACATTTTACTGGCGGCAGCGAGGCCTCGCGGTGGGGCCTTCATTTACATATTAAAATCAATGGAAATAAATTTAAATCAACTTACCTTGTCCCGGTGGCCGTCCTTTGCCGATATTACGGCCGTTGGCTGGAGGTGCCGCACCTTCAGAACTTCGTTCGGAGTTCCGAGGCATGACACTGGTGGGGAGGGGGGAGAAGTGAGATTTTCAGGTCGGTGGGCGGGGTGGGGGGGGAGCAGGGAAAACCCTTTAGATTGGTGGGAAGGGGTTAAGGTTTAAAGTTAATAAAGGTCGGGGGGGGAAAGGTCAGAATCAGGATGAAAGATTTTTTTGGGGGTGGAATGGGCATTTCATAAATCGATTCTTCCATGGGGGTATGGGTGAGAGGTGTGAAAATGTTATTACATTTGTAACTTTCATTTTGAACTTTTGTTTCTTTAAAAAATGTAAATGCTCGTGAAGGGCTTAAAGCCCTTTTAAAATGGCGCCAGGCCTGCGCAGTGGTGCCGGACGCCATTGCCGGGTACGGAGCGGCCGCCCTCTACGTCATCGGGGAACGGCCGTTCCACACCTTCCATTTAAATGGGGCCTCACGCAAAATATCGTGGGGGCTCAGCGGCGGCCACTGCACGTGGGTAGACCGCCGACTTCAATGAGCGCCGCCGCGACTTGCCCTCTGTTTCTGTCAACAGGAGAGCCAGCAGCAGATCTTTTAATTATTCCATTTCAGGTAAACTACTAGAGCAGTGGTAGCCTGCTGGACAGCAGTGACAGTGTTCACCTTCCTGGTAGTCGCGACCCATCCTGCGGACTTGTCCGATTGACTGTTTGATTAGTGACAACACACTTGGGAGCTTTGCCACATTTGTGATTTTGTCCTGCTAGGATATACCCATAATGCTCAGCACATTGTAATGATGGAAATTGTTGATCTTTTTCTGGTAGCTGTAAGTCACTGATGTTTCACAGCCATACAGCAAGCTGCTGAGAACACAGGCCTTATAAACTATCAGCTTGGTCCTAAGGGTCAGCTTGAGGTAATCCCATGCACGTTTCGCAAGTCGGCCAAAGGTGGTAGCTGCTTTCCCAATGTGTATATCGAGCTCTGCATCAAGGGACAGGTTGTCTGTCATGGTGGACCCAAGATAGCAGAATTTGCTAACCACTTCCATTGTGGTGTTATTTAGTGTGATCAAGGGTGGAGATGCACTACCTTGTCCCATGACCACAATTTTCTTGACACTTATAGTCAAGGAGAACAAGTTACAGACACGGGAGAGATAGTCCATGAGTCTTTGAAGCTGAGTTTCCGTGTGAGCGACTAGCGCAGCATAATCAGCGTAGAGGAGTTCTCTAATCCGGACGTGATATGTTTAAGTCTTCGCTTTCAGCCTTGATAGATTGTAGAGCTTGCCGTCTGACCTGATGTGCAAGTAGACTCCTTCCATATCTGCAGGGAAGGCAAAGGTCAGGAGCGTGGAGAAGAAGATGCCAAACAGAGTGGGGGGTTAGAACATAACCCTGTTTCGCTCCATTCTTCACTCCGAAATTGTCGGAGGTGGAGCCATCAAACTGTACAGTGCAGTGCATATTGTCATGGAAGGAGCGGACAAGACTGAGGAGCTTCAGTGGACAGCCAATTTTTCCCAAAATCTTGTACAGCCCCACTCTGCTGATGCTGTTGGTGCTTTAGTGAGACCTAAAAAAGTAAGGTAAAGGGGTGTATACTCTGTTCCTTACACTTCTCTTGTAGATGATGTATGAAGAAGATCATATCCACAGGAGATCTGCCGGCATGGAAACCGCACTGCGCTTCTGGGTACACTCGGTCTGCAAACAAATCGAGTCTTTTAAGCATGACCCTAACAAAGACTCGAAGGACAATATTGTTAAGAATTGTGTATTGATGTTAGTAACTGGGTAGGATGTTCAGATGTAAGATGCTTTAATCTAATGACTTGTGGTTATAGGAAGCCCATGTCACTAAGGAGTGAATGCCCCTGCAGTTGTTGCCGTCTCCTCTGTCGCCTTTGTTTTTATATAGTGTGACGATTTAAGCATCACGCATCTCCTGTGGAATAGAGCCGTCTTTTCGCAGAGAAGGAGAAGGTCCTAAAGGTGTGACAATAGATGGGACTTTCCATGCTTGAGCAGTTCGGCTGGGATTCCATCCTTGCCCAGTGCCCTTCTGTTTGCTAAGCAGTCTATGGCTTTCTCAAGCTCCAGTGATGAGGGTTCTTTATCTAACTCATCCATGAAAGGAAGCTGGGGGAGAGCATCGCGCGCAGACTGGGTGATGTCCATCTCACAGGAGTACAGCTCACAGTAGTGTTCAACCCAGCGGGGCATCTGTTTACTTCTGTTGGTCAGTGCTTCACCATCTGCCAACTTCAGGGGAGTAACTTTGGTGATGGCAGGGCCAAGAGCCTGTTTTGGTATCATCTCAAAATGTTGACACCATTCCCTCTTGACCTAAATCTAAATGGTTATTATACATAATAACCTACAGTAGCCACAGAACTCAAAGTTATGGGTACCACAGCCCAATTCTAACCACACTGATAAACTACCCTCAATTCATACTCTCTGATTGCTCTCTTCTAACTAATTTTAATCCAGTTTGTCATTCTCCCTCTAATTCCACACCCTTTAATCTCTAATGATCTCCCATGAGGTACCTTTTCAAAGGATTTCCTTAAGTCCATTTATATTACATTACTGCATTTCCTCCAACTGCTGTATTTGTTGTCTCCTCAAAGAATTTGGTGTGGTTTGTCAAGTGAAATCATCTCCTTAGAAATCTGTTCTTTGCTACTTTTATTTTTTTCTTTACCAAGTTACATAGTAATTTCATCCTTCATTAAAGATTGGGCATTGGCTTAGTTTTCCCTTCCTGTCATGTCACATGTTAGGATGCCTCCATGGATAGGAGAGGATCAATATCTTCCTTTCACATGGTTTGTATATCAATGACACACTTAATAGCTTTTTTTTTACTGAGAAACAAAGGTAAAACATTGATGCCCACAATGTCAGGCACCATTCCAATTAAAAAGACTAAAATAAAAAAGGTAAATCTGGAAGTTTTGACCAACAAATATTATTATAGTAGCAGAATGTGGGATCCAAGGTGGTACAATTTTGTGATAGAAGCTAGCAATCAAAATATTGAAACACAGAAATGTAAACCTGAGTGCCAAAACTTAAAGGAATCATGAAAAATGCAAAGCCAAATAACAAATTTGTTATCAGGAACCTATATAATAAAAATGGTGGCAAAATTGAAACATACAAATTCATATGATAAAATATGAATAAAAGGTATTTAATTCTAGCAGTCTATAAATTTATATAATTTTCATTTACAGATATAAAGCATTGGATTTTGGATTATTGGATTTCAAGTCTGTGTTAGACAGATTTTTGATCTACGAGAGTCAAGGGTTATGGGGGAGGGAAGGCAGGAAAGTGGAGTTAAGGCCACAATCAGATGAGCCAGGGAGTAGGCTAGAGGGGTTGAATGGCCTACTCCTACTCCTATTTCTTATGATCTTATGATTGATCAGCAAAACAACATATTTTCAAACTGTTTGATGAAATGATGGTTTCCAGTCAGAACTGAGGTAAGGATTGAATTTAAGAATTTTGACTCTATAAAACAAGTAATTAGAATTGCATTTTACTGAGACTGAATCGACACAAAGAATAAAAATTATATATAGCAAGATGAAAATAAATCCACTTAGTGATCACTTACATCTATCTATATGATTACAAATTGTGGGGTTGGTTCAGCTTCCTGGCAGATGCTAGGTGGGCTAGCAGGTAAAATCCCCCAAGTTATCTTTTCTACATTGAAGTCGTTGGGAACCGACCGATTGTAATTTTAACCTGCTCAATTGAACAGGCAGCAAGGATATCTGTCAAAGCCAATGGGGTCCTATTTTGCACTCATATGTTGGATTCCAATGACCAATAACATCATTGGAATCTGACTGACAATTTACTGAGTAGGAAGAGCAATGTTAGGTCAACCCAGCAAAGAAATGGATTGATGCCAGAAGAATCCCAACACTGCAAGTTTTAAAACAATTTTGTTACTTTACTGTGGGGCCAGGAATGCTGCTCTGGCTCTGATGATACTACCTTCGACAACAGCACTTCTGATATGTCTTCTTTTTTCCTCCACAGAGGATTCCCCTCCCAGTGTGATTGACAGGGCCTTCAACCGCATCTGACCTATTTCCCGCACTTCTGCCCTCGCTCTTTCTCCTCCCTCCCAGAATTGCGACAGGGTTCCCCTTGTCTTCATTTTCACCCCACCGGCCTTCACATCCAAAGGATTATCCTCTGCCATTTCTGCCACATCCAGCATGATGCCACCACCAAACACATCTTTCCCTCCCCTCCCTTGTCAGCATTCCGAAGGGATCATTCCCTCATCAACACCCTGGTCCATTCCTCCATCACCACCAACACCTCGTCCCCTTCCCAAGGCACCTTCCCATGCAATCACCGGACGTGTAATACCTGCCCTTTACCTTCTCTCTCCTCACCATCCAAGGCCCCAAACACTCCTTCCTGGAGAAGCAGAGATTTTCGTGTACTTCTTTCAATTTAGTATACTGTATTTGCTGCTTACAATGCAGTCGACTCTACACTAGGGAGACCAAACGCAGATTGGGTAACCACTTTGTGGGACACCTTTGCTCAGTCCACAAACATGGCCCCGAGCTTCTGGTTGCTTGCCATTTTAATTCACTACCCCACTTCCATGCCAACATTTCTGTCCTTGGCCTGTTGCAGTGTTCTAGTGAACCTCAACACAAGCTCGAGGACCATCACCTCATCTTCCGATTACAGCCTTTTGGACTCAACATTGAGTTTTCAACAATTTCAGAGCATGACTGTCCTTTTTATTTTATTTTATTTTATTTTAGTTTGTTTATTTTATTTTATTCCTTTTTTCACCATAGGCCTGTCTTAAACTTGCTTTTCAGGTTTTTGCTTTTGGACAGAGTTGTTCATTAACACTCTCTCTGGACTAATGCTTTGTCTTTTCATATAACTATTAGCTCTCCCTTTGCCTTTGTTCTGTGACATCTTTGTCATTTAACCTCACATGCCCTCTGCTCTATTACACACTTTCCTTTTTCTTCTTTCCCCCCCATCCTTTTCACTTGTTCAAAGCTTATTACATTTCTAACCTTTGCCAGTTGTGATGAAAAGTCACAGACCTGAAACGTTAACTCTTCTTCTCTCTCCGCAGATGCTGCCAGACATGCTGAGTATTTCTAGCACTTTCTGTTTTTATTTCATATTTCCAGCATCCACAGTATTTTGCTTTTATTTTAGCTTAGGCTCCTCCTGCTGGAACAGGTGGGGAATCAGCCCACAGCACTTCATAGGCCCGGCCATTCACGTCGACCAGGTCTTAACTGTCCACATGCAATCGGGGCATTAACTCACCGGCACAGTTTCTTGCTGGCAGTTAAAATCCAGGTCTTTGTTGTTAATTGTGTATAAATTGTTTAATTATTTGCAGGTGAAGGATGTTAACTGGGGTCTTACTTGAGCATTTATAAGGAAACTCTTACTGGCCCTGGTGGAGGGTTTGAGTGATGAGCTACATGTTTGTTATACCTTTTACTCTGTACAATTATTGTGAAACTGAGTAAAGATAGGCTCCAGCATTATCTTTCCACAGCCAGCTTTCTGGAATTTAACATGGTAGCAAAGAATGGTTGCCTAAAGCTGAAGGTTGGAAACAAGATTTTTTTTGCATAGAAAACTAAAATCTCACTGGGTATTGTGGAAAACATGGCAGAAAGCAAGTGTAAATTGTCAGGGTATGATTACCCTCTGATGTTCTCTGAGTTTGAACTATATGACCAGTGGAAGAATGAAGTAGATATGTGGACACGGGTTATGTTCCTATTAAAGAGGAAACAAGGTATGGCCTTAGCGCTGTCACTTCCTACCAAAAGTAAAATCAGAAGTAAAGTGTTTTGTGAACTGAATGCTCTTCATAGAGTGATACAACACCAAAACAGGCCCTTTGGCCCACCTAGTCCGCACTGACCATCAGCCACTCATTTATACCAATCCTACATTAATCCCATTTTTCCCCTCTCACATCCCCACAATTCTCCTACCTACACTAGGGGCAATTTTTTACAATGACCAATTTACCTATCAACCCACAAGTCTTTGGCAGGTGGGAGGAAACCAGAGCACCTAGAGGAAACCCACACAGTCATAGGGAGAACTTGCAAACTCCACACAGGCAGTGCCCAGAACCGAACCTGGGTCACTGGAGCAGTGAGGCTGCGGTGCTAACCACTGCACCACTGTGCCGCTTCAGTTGGATACTGATGGAGGGGTGAATCTTCTGTTAGAATTGTTGAATGAAATTTACAAGAAAGATGACCTATTGAATGCGTACGAGGCATGATCAGACTTTGATAGATTTTGGAAAACAGATGCTTATTCAATGGAGGAATATATCATGGACTTTAAGAGACTGTACAGAAGACTGAGGAAATTCAATTTGGAGATCCCTGGTTCTCTAGAATTGCTAGATTATGCTAGGGTGTTGCATATGAAAAGGCTCTTGGTTCTAAATGGGGTTTGATTCTTGGAAAAAGACTCCTTGTTATATCAGATGTCTCCTGCCTTAAAGAAATTCCTAGGGAAACAGTCATTTCCTGTAGCTCTAATAGAAGAAACAGGGCATTTTGCAGTGGCCCAAAGAATGGAGGTCTCAATATTTACTCAATTTTGAACGGGCCACATACTGGACACAGACATAAATACAATGAAAGCGTTAATAACAGGAGGAATGAGGGCGAAGGCACCTTTAGCAGATCTGACTATTACAGAAGACAGAATTGGAACAACAATCATTGGCGAATTAATCCCAAGGTGCCAAAGGAAAAGTTAATAGGTGTTTCAGGTGGACTCAAAGTATCATTATACAATGATCTGCCCAAAGCAGAGGAACAGAGTCTTAGAAATAACACATGACACAGAGAATTCTGAGACAGAAGAGGAAGATACTGATGAACCTGAATGAATTGTACTAGTCACAAGGAGTTTGTGTTATTTGCACATTCAGTCAACTGTGCTGTATTAGATGGTGCTTGCACAGTATGTGGAACAAATTAGTTATAAGGTTAAGGAGTATAAAAGTACTACCAGCTTTATGTTTGGTGATGACAACATAGTGTAACCAGTGGTGTTCCACAGGGATCCGTGCTGGGACCACTGTTGTTTGTGATATACATAAATGATTTGGAGGAAAGTATAGGTGGTCTGATTAGCAAGTTTGCAGATGACACTAAGATTGGTGGAATAGCAGATAGTGAAGGGGACTGTCAGAGAATACAGCAGAATATAGATAGATTGGAGAGTTGGGCAGAGAAATGGCAGATGGAGTTCAATCAGGGCAAATGCGAGGTGATGCATTTTGGAAGATCCAATTCAAGAGTGGACTATACAGTAAATGGAAAAGTCCTGGGGAAAATTGATGTCCAGAGAGATTTGGGTGTTCAGGTCCATTGTTCCCTGAAGGTGGCAACGCAGGTCAATAGAGTGGTCAAGAAGGCATACGGCATGCTTTCCTTCATCGGACGGGGTATTGAGTACAAGAGTTGGCAGGTCATGTTACAGTTGTATCGGACTTTGGTTCGGCCACATTTGGAATACTGCGTGCAGTTCTGGTCGCCACATTATCAAAAGGATGTGGATGCTTTGGAGAGGGTGCAGAGGAGGTTCACCAGGATGTTGCCTGGTATGGAGGGCACTAGCTATGAAGAGAGGTTGAGTAGATTAGGATTATTTTCATTAGAAAGACGGAGGTTGAGGGGGGACCTGATTGAGGTGTACAAAATCATGAGAGGTATAGACAGGGTGGATAGCAAGAGGCTTTTTCCCAGAGTGGGGGATTCAATTACTAGGGGACATGAGTTCAAAGTGAAAGGGGAAAAGTTTAGGGGGGATATGCGTGGAAAGTTCTTTACGCAGAGGGTGGTGGGTGCCTGGAACGTGTTGCCAGCGGAGGTGGTAGACGCGGGCACGATAGCGTCTTTTAAGATGTATCTAGACAGATACATGAATGGGCAGGAAGTAAAGAGATACGGACTCTTAGAAAATAGGCGACAGGTTTAGATAGAGGATCAGGATTGGTGTAGGCTTGGAGGGCCGAAGGGCCTGTTCCTGTGCTGTAATTTTCTCTTCTCTTCTCTCTCTCTCTTCACTGAAGTCACTGAAGAGAGTGGTAATTCCATGTCAAATAGTTGGAGTAAGCCACTTTATCAATACTGATGTAGTCTCTAGTGAGATAGCTTTACTGTTGAGTAAACCTTCAAAGAAAAAGGCACAAATGAAACTTGATGTGGAGCATGATAAGGCAATTGTTTTTGGAAAGTCAGCAGATTTGCAGTTTGCCCAGTCAAGGCATAATTGTATTCCTTTAACAAAACCTGATATTTCTCGTCAGAGTGTTAAAGAAGTGTTGTTGGCATCAGGTGTTAAGAATCAGAGAGATAAAAAGAAAATTGTCTTAAAGTTACACAGATAATTTGCTCACCCTTCTTGTCTGGTATGGGTGGTTCATGCGAAGAATTTGCTTCAGAGGTTGGAGGGTATAGTCCCTATCAATTGATCTATGTGCAGAATCCCAACTTACCTTCTGTACTGTGCAGAAGTCCTTTTGCTCTAGAAGATACTACAATTAGTTCCATTTTTTTCTGCACATTTGAATGCTTTATAGACAGGGAGACAGACTTTCATCAGGGCTGAGGTCTCTGAGAAAATTCACAGAGCTCTGAGGCATTGTGCAACACCATCTGAGGTGGAATTTAATTCAGGAGATTTGGTGTATTATAGAAGAGAGGGTCATAGGGAATGGAAGGGCCCTGGTAAGCTATTAGGCCATGATGGTAAGACAGTAGTTATCAAGCATGTTAAGGCTCATTCCTCAAGATTAATCGGGGTTGATTACAAAATCTCAGAATCTGAGCAGCTGATAGAGGGAAACAAGGCACCTTGTACCTCAAGTGAGCATGTGTTTTGTGAATGAAGTCGATCAAGCGTTGGATAGTAATGTGAGCAATCATGACACTCAAGAAAGAGCTATCATATCCAAAGGACAATTGCCCCGAGTCGGTACTCGGGTAATAGAGGGGTCTAATAAATGGAGGGATTCAACAATTGTGGGAAATGTAGGAAAATCTACTAGCAAGTTTAAATATTGGTTGAATGTTCAAGATGATGCCAAGAAGCAAGGTCCATGGACTGGCAGAATGGAGTGAAAAAGTGGAGAGTAAGAAAGTGCTGTGCAAGTTCTATTAATGGGTCTGGAAGTGACTCTTGCATCAGGAAACAATCCTGAACTGGAGGAAGAGCCTCCGATAATGCAAGAGAAAGATCTTATAGCAGTAGTCCTGAAAGACATCATAGTGCTAATAGAGGCCATTGTTTGAAGAGATTCCACAACAAAACAAAGGCTGAAGAGCAGTCTCAGAATAGGACTAGAAGCAGAAGTCCTCATGACCATGAAGTTTTAGTGGCTGCCAATAAACTTGAGGATAAACTAATAAGAGAAGCAAAACATAAGGAATTAGAGAGTTGGAGAGATTTTGGTGTTCATTCTGAGGTATCAGATAGGAAACAGCCAGCCTTGTCACATAGATGGATTTGCACTGAAAAAGTCCTTCTTGATGGGACTTATAAGGCTAAAGATAGGCTAGTTGCAAGGGGTTTTGAAGAGCGACTAGGTGATACCAATGTTAGCGTGAACTCTCCCACAGCTGGAAAAGTAATCTTGAAAATCTTTTTATCTCTTTTGGCTACATATTTATGGGAGTGTAGATCTATTGACATAAAAGTCACATTTCTGCAGGGTGATACTTTTCAGAGAGAAGTGCTTCTGAATTCACCTAAAGAGGCAGCAGATGCAAAAGGAACAAATGCGTCTGTGGCCTTAATGATACTTCCAGGGTGTGATATTTCTCAGTGAAATCTGTTTTATTGAAAATTGGTTGTGTTCAACTAAAAGCAGTTCCTGCCATGTTTTATTGGCATCATGAAAGGAAAATTTCAGGCATCTTCATGATGCACGTGGATGATTTCTTATGGAGTGGTAGTGTGGATTTTGAGGAATATGTTATTAATAAGATTAGGGCAAAATTCAAGCTTGTGGGGCCTTTAAATATATTGGTTTAGATATTAAGCAGCCAAGTCTGGAATAAGTTTGAACCAACAATCCCATTTAGAGAGTGTTACTCCCATCCTGGTTAATCGTGCTAGGTCATCGCAGCAAGATGATGATATAGCTAAAGCAGAGACTAAGTATTTGCAAAGCTTGATTGGTCAATTAAATTGGTTGTGCACTCAGACTAGACCTAATGCTAGTTTTGATGTGCTGGAGCTAAGTACGATGATGAAACATTCGAAAGTGAGAATGTTTGAAGGGCAAACAGAACATTAAAAAAATTTAATCTGGAGAAATGTGTACTGAAGTTCCCATTCTTAGGTAACCCAAAGAACATGAAGCTAGTCATTTTTAGTGATGCCTCACATGCTAATCTTCCTGATGGGTATTTGAGTGCAGCTGGTTTCATAATATTTTTGATGGGTGAAAATGGGAAATGTTTTCCTTTAGCTTGGGAAGCTAAGAAAATAAAGAAAGGGTCATTAAGAGCACTTTGGCTGTGGAAACACTGGGTCTTTATGGAGGCAGTGGATATGGGTTCTATTTGTCAAATATTTTAGGTGAAATTCTGAACAAGAACGTACTGAAGATAGGATACCCATTGAATGTTACGTGGATAATTGTTCTTTGTGGGACAATGCACACTCTACAAAAATGTGAGTGAGAAAAGCCTACGTATTGACCTTGATGGATTGAAACAAATGCTGGAGAGAAAGGAAATCTCCAAACTTAAATGGGTAGATGCAAGTCATCAGCTCTTCAATTGTTTCACAAAAGGAAATGCTATTACAAAGAAATTGTTAGTGGTGCTAGAGGAGGAGCAACTTGCATTGTAATACATTGTACATAATATGGAATTTACTTTGAAATGTTGTTTGAGCATATTAATCCACATTGAATTATAAAAGAAAGAAGGGAATTTGTTAATTGTATATCAATTGTTTTATTCTATGCAGGTGGAGGGTCTTAACTGGGGTCTTACTTGAACACTTATAAGGAGACTCTTACTGACACTGGTGGAAAGTTTGAGTGAGGAGCTACATGTTTGCATTCCTTTTACTCTGTACAATTATTGTGAAACTGAGTAAAGATAGGCTCTGTCATGAATTTCTTTCTGTTATCTTAAGCAACTCAATGAGGTATGTGGATTCCAGTTCCTTCAAGATCTCTAGAAGGTTTATTAACAGCTAAACCGATATATACAATACAGAGCAAACTATCGACAGAGCCTTTGTCCGGGGTGTTATAGTGCAGAGTGACTATGGCTTCTAGGCACATGACTACATCCTGGTACTTAGTTCATTAGCATACTGAGTTCTTAAAGGGACATCACTCACAAAGCGACCATACAACAGGCTCCAGCATCATCTTTCCACAACAAGCTTTCAGGAATTTAACATTTGTCTCTGTTTGAATGGAATACTAAGAATCACTGCCTCCCTTCCTTGCCAGCAATCAGAACCACCTGTCTGACTTTTCACAGTTCTTCTTACAGTAATGGATGGGCTAAGGAACTTAATATCTGGCTATTATATTTCTAATGGGTACACTTTAATAACAATAAAAACATTTGATTCTTGCTGATCAATATGGAAGTATTTGGTACTTCCTGCATACAGAGGGTGAGATTGCCATCCTTTAGTTTGTTTAATGTTGAGCAAAAATTATACACAGAAGTATTTCTAAAACACATTAGCAATACCAAGACCAATAATATTAGAATATATTCTTGGCAAGTGCTTATAACGCCAATAATTGCATCAATATTGTATCACAGTGACTACTATAAATATAATTAATTACTGGGCTACAAGTTTGAGAGCACAATATGGAAGGAAAGCTTTTTCACGTTAACTTAAAAAAAGCTTGGAATATCAGACTGGCAGTACAGTACCCGAGTTCAAGAAGCCGAAATTGGTATTGTTTGGCGACAGGCTGTTAGTTCTCTGGAGCCTTCGACTGGATCGTTTCCCTGACCAGTTAATTGACAGGACCTCTGGTTTCACTGGACCCTGCCTATAAATAACAACAGATAATAGTTAGTCTTCCTGCTGATTTTATCTTTAGCATTTTTAAGTACGGGAGTTAAAGGTAAAAAGTATCTCCAAGGGCTATGATGCTGTCCAGCTTTCCATTATTCCTGTCAGATATAGTTGGTCAATTGCTCAGGAGAGCTGGGTAGATTTGTATTTCGGTGGGCCTGCTCTCTATTTGAGACAAATTCTTTGCAAAGCTGCAGGACCACAGACTTTCTTCTCTTTGTAGCAGCCTGATAAATGCCAGATAATTCATTCTTCATCATTGAAAATGAATTTCTAGAAGGAAAATACTTTGCTGAAAGCTGATAAGTTAATTAATTAATAACATTTTATTTGCATGTGCTAAGTGCCATTTCTATTTTTGTATTTGTTGTAATTTTTTTTACATTAAATTAAGTTTAAAGAACAGTGACTCATCAAGCTGCTCAATGAACTGTGGATCTGTGATCAACAATCCACCTACTATGTAGGCAAACAATTTATGAATAAAGCTTTTCAGGTGACACAGTTTCTAAGACTGTTTGAAGAATGTAAAATAATCATTTGATATCCTGCTCCAAGTAGCACAAAGAAAAAAGCTCTGTTTCACATTTTCACCATTGTGTAGTAATGATATTGTCATGCAGGCCCTCACCTGCCAAGAATGAGGGGCAAATTATTTCACCACATGAACATTTAAACTTAAAATTGCTGCTGGGAAGAAAAAAGGCCTATTACAAGGGGTTGCCACGTCCCTGACTGGAAAGACATTTGCATAGTAACAGACAGTACTTGGAATGGACAAAGGGGCCACTCCCTGCTCCAATTTAATCCACAATGGACTTTTGATTACCAGACGTTGAAGGTGGAGAGGCTAGCATTCCAGGTTAACTGCTAAGATGGGCGAATACACAAACAGACATGGTCAGACCAGTTTAGTCTCATGACTAACTGACTGTTGGAGTTTTTTGAATTTGAACTTACCACGGAGAATTTGAACGGAGAAAGTTGTTTTCTCCTGGACTGAAAAGATCTCTCTCCTGTCTGCTCTCATCTCTTTCTCACGGAACTGAAGACCCATTGAAGACACATGAACCCCAAGAGAGAAAAGACTCCTATAGTGAACAAGGTTTAAGAAGAATACTGGACCCCAACGAAAAGCAAGACTACTTACAAAAGGACTACAGTGAGCTCGAAGCAGAGTAAACAAGAAACTCTTCTGATATTGCCTCAAACCTCTCTATTTTTCTTCTGCTCTTTTCTGACCCTGTTTGCATGTGTGTATTGCGTGTGCATGCTAGCGTGGGCATGTCGTATATCCGTAGGCATTAACCGTATTAGAGTTTAAGTTTAAGTTTTAATTAATGTCATTTTTCTTCTTTAAATCTAAGAAAGCCTGTATATTCTCATTTATTTGCCTTATAATTGGAAAGTGGTGAACAAGGATTCACTAAGGGGGAGCTCAAAACATAGGAACATAGGAAGATAGGAACAGGAGTAGGCCATTCAGCCCCTCGGGCTTGTCCTGCTATTCAATGAGATCATGGCTGATCCGCGGCCTAACTTCATATACCTGCCTTTGGCCCATATCCCTTAATATCCTTGCTTAACAAAAATCTATCTATCTCAGATTTAAAATTAACAACTGTTCTAGCTTCAACTGCTGTTTGTGGGAGAGAGTTCCAAACCTCTATCACCCTTTGTGTGAAGAAGTGCTTCCTAACATCTCTCCTGAACTATCTGGTCCTAATTTTAGACTATGCCCCCTAGTTTTAGAATCTCCAACCAGTGGAAATAGCTTATCTTTATCTAGCCTATCTTTTCCTGTTAATATCTTGAAGACTTTGATCAGATTACCCCTTAACCTTCTAAATTCTAATGAAAACAGGCCTAATTTGTGTAATCTCTCCTCGTAACTTAACCCCTGTAGTCTAGGTATCATTCTTGTAAACCTACGTTGCACTCCCTCCAAGGCCAATATATCCTTCCTAAGGTGTGGTGCTCAGAACTGCTCACAATACTCCAAGTGGAGTTAGTATACTCTAGCCAGAGTTTTGTACAGCTGCAGCATAACCTCTGTGCCTTTATACTCCAATCCTCTAGATATAAAGGCTAGCATTCCTCTGGCCTTTTTAATTATTTTCTGCACTTGCTCGTGGCATTTTAAAGATCTATGCACCTGAACCCCCAAGTCTCTTTGGACATCCACTGTACTTAACCTCTTCCCATTTAGAAAGTACCCTGCTCTATCCTTTTTTGGTCCAAAATGGAAAACCTCACAATTGCCTGCATTGAAATCCATCTGCCACAGTTTTGCCCATTCACCTAGTCTGTCAATATCTCCTTGCAATTTTATGCTATCATTAGACTGTCTACAATGCTGCCTAACTTATCAGCAAATTTGGATATATGACTTACTATGCCATCATCCAAGTTGCTAATGAACAATGTGAATAATTGAGGCCCCAACACAGATCCCTGTGGGACACCACTAGTCACATCCTGCCAATCTGAGTACTTACCCATTATCCCCACTTTCTGTCGCCTACCACTCAACCAACTTCCTAACCATGTGAATAATTTGCCCTCAACTCCATGGGCTTCTACCTTAGTTAACAGTCTCTGATGTGGGACTTTATCAAATGCCTTCTGGAAGTCCATATAAATAACATCCATAGACAACACCACTTGGAGGAAGCACTGAGGGTGGCAAGGGCACAAAATGTACTCTGGGGGGACTTCAATGTCCATCACCAAGAGTGGCTCAGTAGCACCACTACCGACCGAGCTGGCTGAGTACTAAAGGACATAGCTGCTAGACTGGGTCTGCAGCAGGTGGTGGGGGAACCAACACGAGGGAAAAACATACTTGACCTCATCCTCACCAATCTGCCTGCCGCAGCTGCTTCTGTCCATGACAGTATTGGTAGGAGTGACCACCGCACAGTCCTTGTGGAGACGAAGTCCCGCTTTCACATTGAGGACACCGTCCATTGCGTTGTGTGGCACTATCACCATGCTAAATGGGATAGATTTCGAACAGATCTAGCAATGCAAAACTGGGCATCCATGAGGCGCTGTGGGCCATCAGCAGCAGCAGAATTGTACTCAACCACAATCTGTAACCTCATGGCCTGGCATATTTCCCCACTCTACCATTACCATCAAGCCAGGAGACCAACCCTGGTTCAATGAAGAGTGCAGGAGGGCATGCCAGGAGCAGCACCAGGCATACCTCAAAATGAGGTGTCAACCTGGTGAAGCTACAACATAGGACTATCTGCGTGCCAAACTGCGTAAGCAGCATGCGATAGACAGAGCTAAGCTATCCCATAACCAACTGATCAGATCTAAGCTCTGCAGTCCTGCCACATCCAGTCGTGAATGGTGGTGGACAATTAAACAACTAACTGGAGGAGGTGGCTCCACAAATATCCCCATCCTCAATGATGGGGGAGCACAGCACATAAATGCGAAAGATAAGGCTGAAGCATTTGCAACAATCTTCAGCCAGAAGTGCCGAGTTGATGATACATCTCGGCCCCCTCCTGAAGTCCCCAGCATCAAAGATGCCAGACTTCAGTCAATTCGATTCACTCCGCGTGTTATCAAGAAATGACTGAAGGTACTGGATACTGCAAAGGTTATGGGTCCTGATAATATTCCAGCAATAATACTGAAGCCCTGTGCTCCAGAAATTGCCGCACCCCTAGCCAAGCTTTTCCACTATATCTACAACACTGGCATCTACCCGGCAATGTGGAAAATTGCCCAGGTATGTCTTGTACACAAAAAGCAGGACAAGTCCAACCCGGCCAATTACCGCCCCATCAGTCTACTCTCAATCATCAGTAAAGTGATGGAAGGTGTCATCAACTGTGCTATCAAGCAGCACTTGCTTAGCAATAACCTGCTCAGTGATGCTCAGTTTGGTTTCCGCCAGGGCCACTCAGCTCCTGACCTAATTACAGCCTTGGTTCAAACATGGATAAAAGAGCTGAACTCAAGAGGTGAGGTGAGAGTGACTGCCCTTGACATCAAGGCAGCATTTGACCGAGTATGGCATCAAGGAGCCCTAGCAAAACTGGAGTCAATGGGAATCAGGGGGAAAACTCTCTGCTGGTTGGAGTCAAACCTAGCGCAAAGGAAAAGATGGCTGTGGTTGTTGGAGGTCAAACATCTGAGCTCCAGGACATAACTGGAGGAGTTCCTCTGGGTAGTGTCCTAGGCCCAACCATCTTCAGTTGCTTCATCAATGACCTTCCTTCAATCATAAGGTCAGAAGTGGGGATGTTCACTGACGATTGCACAATGTTCAGCACCATTCGTGACTCCTCAAATACTGAAGCAGTCTGTGTAGAAATGCAGCAAGACCTGGACAATATTCAGGTTTGGGCTGGTAAGTGGCAAGTAACATTTGTGCCACACAAGTGCCAGGCAATGACTATCTCCAACAAGAGAGAATCTAACCATTTCCACTTGACATTCAATGGCATTACCATCACTGAATCCCCCCACTATCAACATCCTAGGGGCTACCATTGACCAGAAACTGAACTGGAGTAGCCATATAAATACCGTGGCTACAAGAGCAGGTCAGAGGCTAGGAATTCTGCGGCGAGTAACTCACCTTCTGACTCCCCAAAGCCTGTCCACCATCGACAAGGCGCAAGTCAGGAGTGTGATGGAATACTCTACACTTGCCTGGATGGCTGCAGCTCCAACAACACTCAAGAAGCTCGACACCATCCAGAAGAAAGCAACCCGCTTGATTGGCACACCATTCACAAACATTCACTCCCTCCACCACCGACGCACAGTGGCAGCAGTGTGTGCCATCTAGAAGATGCACTGCAGCAACGCACCAAGGCTCCTTAGACAGCACCTTCCAAACCCGCGACCTCTACCGCCTCGAAGGACAAGAGCAGCAGATGCATGGGAACACTACCACCTGCAAGTTCCCCTCCAAGTCACACACCTTCCTGACTTGGAACTATATCGCCACTCCTTCACTGTCGCTGGGTCAAAATCCTGGAACTCCCTTCCTTACAGCACTGTGAGTGTACCTTCCTCACAGAGACTGCAGCGGTTCAAGAAGGCAGTTCACCACCACCTTCTCAAGGGCAATTAGGGATGGGCAATAAATGCTGGCATAGCCAGTGATGTCCACATCCCATGAATGAATTAAAAAAAAATTCCCTGTCCACTACCTTTGTCCACTACCTTCAAAAAATTCAATGAGATTTGCCAGGCATGACCTTCCTGTCACGAATCCATGCTGGCTGTCCCTGATTAACTGAAATTTTTGAAGGTGTTCAGTCACCCTATCCTTGATTATAGACTCCAGCAACTTGCCCACCACAGATATCAGGCTAACTGGTCTGTTATTTCCTTGCTTCGCCCTTTCACCCTTTTTAAAAAGTGGAGTGCAATTTTCCAATTCAGAGGGACCACTCCTGAATCTAGAGAACTCTGAAAGACTATAGTTAGGACATCTACAATGTGCACCCCTATTTCCTTTAACACCCTCGGATGGAAACCGTAAGGTCCTGGGGATTTCTCACTCTTTAGTTCCACTAATTTCCTTGTTACTGATGTTTTACTTATGTTAATTGTATTAAGTCCCTGTCCCCTATTGGCTATCAAACCTCTCTGTTACCTCATCAAAAAGCTCAATCAAGTTAGTTAAACATGATTTGCCATTAACAAATAATAGAGATGTTCAAATCTGAATGCTCGCAGCATTCATAACAAGATGGATGAATTTATAGCAAAAATAGAAATTAATGAGTATGATACGGTAGCCATTAGAGAGACATGGTTGCAAGGTGACCAAGGCTGGGACCTGAATATTCAAGGGTATTTGACATTCTGGGAGACCAGGAGGAAAGGAGGAGGAGTGCGGTAGCTCTGTCAATAAAGGATGAGATTGGTACAATAGTGAGAAATGACCTTGGTTCAGAAAATCAAGATGTAGAATCAGTTTTTTTGGAGATAAGAAATAGCAAAGGAAAGAAGTCACTGGTGGGAGCACTTTATAGGTCCCCTGACAGTAGCTACAAAGTAGGATAGAGTATACATCAAGAAACAATGGGGCTTGCAAAAGAAAATACGGCAGTAATCTTGGGTGATTTTAATCTTCACATCGACTGGACAAATCAAATTGGCAAAGATAGCCTGGTAGATGAGTTCATAGATTGCATTTGGGACAGTTTCTCAGAACACTATATACTAGAACCTACCAGGGACCAAGTTATTTTGGACCTGGTAATGTGTAATGAGACAGGATTAAAGACCCCATAGTAAATGATCCTTGAGGAAAGAGTGATCATAACATGATAGAATTTCACACTCAGTTTCAGGGTGAGAAATATGGGTCCATAACTGGTGTTTTAAACATAAAAAAAGGAATTACAAGGGGATGAAGACAGAGTTTGCTAAAGTGGACTGCAAGAATAGATTAAAAGGTAAGACGGTAGAGAAGCAGTGCCAGATGTTTAGGGATAAATTTCATAACTCTCAACAAAGTTATATTCCATTGAGGAAAAAAGACTCGATAAGAATAAGTATACCATTTTGGATACGGTTGGGGGGGGGGACCTACCAGGGGAAAGCCACAGTGGCCAGGTCTCTGGCACTGAGCCTGGCTCTGTGGCTCAGAAGGGAAGGAGGGAGAATAGGAGAGCGATAGTGATAGGAGATTCAATGGTTAGAGGAACAGACAGGAGATTCTGTGGTCGCGAACGAGACTCCCGGATGGTATGTTGCCTCCCGGGTGCCAGGGTCAGGGATGTCTCGGATCGGGTCTACAGGATTCTTAAGGGGGAGGGGGAGCAGCCAGAAGTCGTGGGACACATCGGTACCAATGACATAGCTAGGAAAAGGGATGAGGACCTGAAAAGCGAATATAGGGAGTTAGGTTGGAAGCTAAAAGGCAGGACAAGCAGAGTAGTAATCTCAGGATTGATATCGGTGCCACATGCGAGTGAGGCTAGAAACAGAGAGCGAGTGCAGCTGAACACGTGGCTACAGAGCTGGTGTCGGAGGGAGGGCTTCAGATATGTGGATCATTGGGATACCTTCTGGGGAAGGACGGGTTGCATCTGAACTGGAGGGGCACCAATATCCTGGGCGGGAGGTTTGCTAGAGCTCTTCGGGAGAGTTTAAACTAGTTTGGCAGGGGGATGGGAACCGGAGCGACGGATCAGTGGATGGGGTAGCTGTGGAACAGGCAGATACAGAGTGTAGAGAGTCTGTGAGGAAGGTTAGACAGTTGACAGGGCAAAGTTGCAGCCAGTATGATGGGTTGAAGTGTGTCTAGTTTAACGCAAGAAGTGTCAGGAATAAGGGTGATGAACTTAGAGCATGGATCAGTACTTGGAGCTACGATGTTGTGGTCATTACGGAGACTTGGATATCACAGGGGCAGGAATGGATGTTGGATGTTCCGGGGTTTAGATGTTTCAAAAGGAATAGGGAGGGAGGTAAAAGAGGTGGGGGAGTGGCATTGCTAATCAGGGATAGTATCACAGCTGCAGAAAGGGAGGTTGTCGAGGAGGGTTTGTCTACTGAGTCAGTATGGGTGGAAGTCAGAAACAGGAAAGGAGCAGTCACTTTATTGGAAGTTTTCTATAGACCCCCCAATAGCAACAGAGACACGGAGGAACAGATTGGGAGGCAGATTTTGGAAAGGTGCAGAAGTAACAGGGTTGTTGTCATGGGTGACTTCAACTTTCCTAATATTGATTGGAACCTCCTTAGTGCAAATAGTTTGGATGGAGCAGTTTTTGTCAAGTGTGTCCAGGAAGGTTTCCTGACTCAGTATGTAGATAGGCCGACGAGAGGGGAGGCTATGTTGGATTTGGTGCTTGGCAACGAACCAGGCCAGGTGGCAGATCTCTCGGTGGGAGAGCATTTCGGTGATAGTGATCAGAACTCCCTGACCTTTACTATAGTCATGGAGAGGGACAGGAGCAGACGGGATAGGAAAATATTTAATTGGGGGAGGGGGAATTACAATGCTACTAGGCAGGAACTGGGGAGCTTAAATTGGGAACAGATGTTCTCAGGGAAATGCACGACAGAAATGTGGAGGTTGTTTATGCAGCACTTGCTGCGACTGCTGGATAGGTTTGTCCCAATGAGGCAAGGAAGGGATGGTAGGGTGAAGGAACCTTGGATGACAAGAGATGTGGAACAGCTAGTCAAGAGGAAGAAGGAAGCTTACTTAAGGTTGAGGAAGCAAGGATCAGACAGGACTCTAGAGGGTTACAAGGTAGCCAGGAAGGTACTGAAGAATGGACTTAGGAGAGCTAGAAGGGGACATGAAAAAGTCTTGGCGGGTAGGATTAAGGAAAATCCCATGGCGTGCTACACTTATGTGAGGAACAAGAGGATGGCCAGAGTGAGGGTAGGGCCGATCAGGGGTAGTGGAGGGAACGTGCCTGGAGTCGGAGGAGGTAGGGGAGGTCCTTAATGAATACTTGGCTTCAATATTCACTGGTGAGAGGGACCTTGTCGTTTGTGAGGACAGCGTGAAACAGGCTGATATGCTCGAACAGCTTGATGTTAAGGAGGATGTGCTGGACATTTTGAAAGACATGAGGATAGATAAGTCCCCGGGGCCAGACGGGATATACCCAAGGTTATTACGGGAAGCGAGGGAAGAGATCGCCATTGGAGTAGTATCAGATGATTGGACGGTGGCAAATGTTATTCCCTTTTTCAAGAAAGGGAATAGGGATAACCCTGGGAATTACAGACCAGTCAGCCTTACGTCGGTGGTGGGCAAATTATTGGAGAGGATTCTGAGAGATAGGATTTATGATTATTTGGAAAAGCATAGTTTGATTAGAGATAGTCAGCATGGCTTTGTGAGGGGCAGGTCATGCCTCACAAGCCTTATTGAATTCTTTGAGGATGTGACAAAACACATTGATGAAGGAAGAGCAGTGGATGTGGTGTATATGGATTTTAGCAAGGCGTTTGATAAGGTTCCCCATGGTAGGCTTATTCAGAAAGTAAGGAGGCATGGCATACAGGGAAATTTGGCTGTCTGGATACAGAATTGGCTGGCCCATAGAAGACAGAGGGTGGTAGTAGATGGAAAGTATTCAGCCTGGAGCTCGGTGACCAGTGGTGTTCCGCAAGGATCTGTTCTGGGACCTCTGCTCTTTGTGATTTTTATAAATGACTTGGATGAGGAAGTGGAAGGCTGGGTTAGTAAGTTTGCCGATGACACAAAGGTTGCTGGAGTTGTGGATAGTGTGGAGGGCTGTTGTAGGTTGCAACGGGACATTGACAGGATGCAGAGCTGGGCTGGGAAGTGGCAGATGGAGTTCAACCTGGAAAAGTGTGAAGTGATTCATTTTGGAAGGTCGAATTTGAATGCAGAATACAGGCTTAAAGACAGGATTCTTGGCAGTGTGGAGGAACAGAGGGATCTTGGGGTCCATGTCCATAGATCCCTCAAAGTTGCCACCCAAGTTGATAGGGTTGTTAAGAAGGCGTATGGGGTGTTGGCTTTCATTAACAGGGGGATTGAGTTTAAGAGCCGCGAGGTTATGCTGCAGCTCTATAAAGCCCTGGTTAGACCACACTTGGAATATTGTGTTCAGTTCTGGTCGCCTCATTATAGGAAGGATGTGGAAGCTTTAGAGAGGGTGCAGAGGAGATTTACCAGGATGCTGCCTGGACTGGAGGGCATGTCTTATGATAAAAGGTTGAGGAAGCTAGGGCTTTTCTCATTGGAGCGAAGGATGAGAGATGACTTGATAGAGGTGTACAAGATGATGAGAGGCATAGATAGAGTGGATAGCCAGAGACTTTTTCCCAGGGCGGAAAGGGCTATCACCAAGGGGCATAATTTTAAGGTGATTGGAGGAAGGTTTAGGGGAGATGTCAGAGGTAGGTTCTTTACACAGAGAGTGGTGGGTGCGTGGTATGCACTGCCAGCGGTGGTAGTAGAAGCAGATACATTAGGGACATTTAAGCGACTCTTGGATAGGTACATGGATGATAGTAGAATGAAGGGTATGTAGGTAGTTTGATCTTAGAGTAGGTTAAAGGGTCGGCACAACATCGTGGGCCGAAGGGCCTGTACTGTTCTATGTTCTCTGTTCTAAGAAGGTTGCACCCAGTTAAGGGTGGTATTAAATTGAAAGCAAAGGCGTAGAATACTGCGAACATTGGTGGTAGGCAGAAGATTGGGAAAATTTTAGAAACCAGCAAAGAATGACTAAAAAGAAAAGAAGGACAAATTGGGCGGCACAGTGGCGCAGTGGTTAGCACCGCAGCCGCACAGCTCCAGCGACCCGGGTTCGATTCTGGGTACTGCCTGTGTGGAGTTTGCAAGTTCTCCCTGTGTCTGCGTGGGTTTCCTCCGAGTGCTCCGGTTTCCTCCCACAGCCAAAAGACTTGCAGGTTGATAGGTAAATTGGCCATTATAAATTGTCCCTAGTGTCGGTCGGAGAATATAGGGACAGGTGAGGATGTGGTATGAATATGGGATTAGTGTAGGATTAGTATAAATGGGTGGTTGATGGTCGGCACAG